>NC_062291.1:31095132-31398937 GCF_902655055.1 Lutra lutra | reverse complement strand
AATAAAAAAATAAAATCTTTAAAGAAAAAAAAAGAGTTGGTCACTTAAACCAACTGAGCCATCCAAGCACCCCAGACCAGTGGCAATTTAAAGATCTTATTTGGATCCAGACTGAAACTACTAAAAAAACAAACAAACAAACAACTAGGGTAATGTGGATACTAGGTATTTCATAATACTAAAGAACCACTGGGTTTTTTCCTACTGTGATAATAACTGTGGTTTATGCTTTTTTTTTTTTTTGACAAATTACTATTTTTTTAAAAGATTTTTTATTTATTTATTTGACGGACAGAGATCACAAGTAGGCAGAGAGGCAGGCGGAGACAGAGAGGGAAGCAGGCTCCCCGATGAGCAGAGAGCCTGATGCGGGGCTCAAACCCAGGACCCTGGAATCACAACCTGAGCCGAAGGCAGAGGCCTTAACCCACTGAGCTACCCAGGCGCCCCTTTGCTTTGTTTTTTAAAGAATATTTATCCTTTATTTATTTTTTAAAGATTTTATTTATTTACTTGAGAGAGTGAAAGTGAAAGAGATCGCAGAGGGGAAGGGAGAAGCAGATTCACCGCTGAGTAGGGAGCCCCATGTGGGCTCAATCCCAGGACACTGGGATCATGACCTAAGCCGAAGGCAGACACTCAAGTGAGCCACACAGGTGCCCCAAGAGAATACTTATCCTTTAAAAAATATATACAATTACGTGAAAATGAAATGATGACTGGATTGCTTCAAAGGTAGGAATGAAGAAGGTATGGGGGTTTAGAAAAGATCATCATTAAAGCCTGGTGATAGGTATATCAGGTCCCTTATAATATTCAATTTCTACATATGTTTGAAAATATCCTTAATAAATTTTTTTCACTGATATATTTTACCCTTACAAAATTTTCAGCCATTACAAAATACAAAAGAAAGCTTCCTTTGACTATTCCGTACTGTTAAGTCCTCTTTTCCAGGAAGTAATTATTACTAGCAGTTGGATGTTATCTTTCCAACCTATCTTTATACATTTACATAAATATCTGAAAAATCCATTTAGCATTAATATATTTTTTGGAAAATATAATTCTAGGAGGCACCTGGGTGGCTTAGTTGGTTAAGCGTCTGAGTTTTGGCTCAGGTCATGATCTCTAGATAAATATATATATAGTATAATTCTATACGTATCATTTTGTAATTTAGGTTTTGCCACTCAACGCATTCCCTTTTCTTTTTAAGATTTTATTTATTTGAGGGGCGCCTGGGTGGCTCAGTGGGTTAAGCCGCTGCCTTTGGCTCAGGTCATGATCCCAGGTCCTGGGTTCGAGCCCCACATCGGGCTTTCTGCTCAGCAGGGAGCCTGCTTCCTCCTCTCTCTCTGCCTGCCTCTCTGCTTACTTGTGATTTCTCTCTGTCAAATAAATAAATAAAATCTTTAAAAAAAAAAAAGATTTTATTTATTTGACATAGAGCGAGCATAAGCAGAGGGAGTGGCAGAGGGAGAGAGAGAAGTAGGGTCCCCACTGAACAGGGAGCCCAATGCAGGGCTCGATTCCAGGGTACCCGGTATCGCGATCTGAGCTAAAGGCAGATGTTTATCTGACTGTGCCACCTAGGCGCTCCCACATTCATTCTTTTTACCAATTCCATTATATTTATACATTATACTATTGCTTATTTAGACCATTTTTATTTACATACATCTAACACATACACGCATACCTATTAAATGGAAAGTGACCTATCCGTACCTGTCATAAATGCATATTTTTCTTATATTCCATTCCATTCCCTTTTCCCTTTTCTTTCTTTTTAAGTAAGTTCTATATCCAACATGGGACTCGTACTCGTGACCCTGAGATCAAGTCACACTCTGAGCCAGGCCGGCACCCCGCCCTCTCCTTAATTTTTTTTTTTAAATACACTATTAGTTTGAATTTTCACGGAGTGAAAATTATCCACCTTTTCCTTTATGGTATTTTCTTCTGACTTTATTTTTAGAAAAGCTTTCCCTTTCCTGAAATCAAATAACTGTTCATCTATATCTGCTTTAAATGATTTTATAGCTCACTTTTTAAAAATTTATTTATTTGAGAGAGAGAGAGAGACAGAGCGAGAGAGGGAACACAAGCACAGGGAGAATGAGAGGGAGAAGCAGACTTCTGCTGAGCAGGGAGCCCGAAGCGGTGCTCACTTCCAGGACCCCAGGATCATGACCTGAGCCGAAGGCAGATGCTTAACGCCTGAGCCACCCAGGTGCACTATGGCTCACTTTTTAAAATTCTTTTGAGGGAGCACTTGGGTGGTGCAGTTGGTTAAGTGTCCAACTCTTGGTTTTGGCTCAGGTCACGATCTTAGAGTCCTGGGATCAAGCCCCACCTCAGGCTTGGTGCTCAGCACAGAGTCAGCTTGTGACACTCTCTCCCTCTGCTCCTTACCCCCATCCCATGAGTGTGCCCGCTCTCTCCTGCTCTCTTAAATCTTTAAAAAAGTTTATTTTCTTACATAAAAAAATAAACTTTTTTTAAAGATTCAAACTTTTTAAAAGATTTCATTTATTTATTTTAAAGAGAGAGAGAGTGAGAGAGAGCATGAAACAGGAGAAGGTCAGAGGGAGAAGCAGACTCCCCACTGGAGCTGGAAGCTCGATATAGGACTTGATCCTGGGACTCTGGGATCATGACCTGAGCCAAAGGCAGTCGCTTAACCAACTGAGCCACCCAGGTGCCCCCAAAATAAATTCTTTTGAGAATTCTTTTGGTATAGGGTATGGGATGGAGATCTAACCTTTTCACCTAAGTTGTTTTTTTTTTTTTAACTTTTTAAAAACAATTTTATTTATGTATTTGACAGAGACCACAAGCAGGCAGAGAGGCAGGCAGAGAGGGGGAAGCAGGTTCCCTGCCGAGCAGAGAGCCCGATGCGGGGATTGATCCCAGGACTCTGGGATCACGACCTGAGCCAAAGGCAGAGGCTTAACCCACTGAGCCACCCAGGCGCCCCTTCATCTAAGTTTTAACACATTAAACCTCCCAGTGCTGTTCTCTTCAAATTGATCTAAACTGCCCCCTTTGTCATTTTCTACACACTTTAAGCCTCTCTCTACAGCTGCTTGTATATCACTTGCTCGGACTTGTCTGCTAACATACTTTTCTCCTCCAATTTATTCTACTCTACTCCTCAGTCTCAGACCACAGAAATACACAGGTATCTTATTGACTAAAGGCAAAAAAAGAAAGACTTGGGGATGCCTGGGTGTCTCAGTCAGTTAAGCGTCTGTCTTCAGCTCAGGTCATGTTCCCAAGAACTGGCATCGAGTCCTGCTCCGTAACTGCCACTCTGCCTGCCACTCCCCCTGCTTGTACACACACTCTTTCTCTCTCTGAGAAATAAATTAATTAATCAATTAATCAATCTGGAAGAAAGGAAGGAAAAGGAAAGGAAGAAAAATAGATAGATTTGGTCTGAACTGGTACCCAAAACTTAAGTTTAGCTTCAACAAATTTCAAATACCAATAAAAGCTATAATCTATCATGCCAGAAAGCTACTTACTTCCACAGTAGTTGCAGCCTTTTGAGTCATTTTTCCAACAAGGTCAACTTGTTCATATCTGGATTTCATGTATTTTTTTGCAACTTTGTACACCCACTGTGGGCAAGTTGCAGAAAAAAGTAAAGTCTGAGGATTGTCTTCAGAATCTTAAATAAACAAAAAGAAATCAAATGCTTTCTTAATATCCATGATGTAGTTAGCTCTTGAAAATCCCCCTCCACAAACTTCAAAGAAATCATAAAAAATTCAAAATGTGGGTACATTTTGAATATACAAACTTCATTACTATTATTAGAACTGTCAACTTTCAAAACTGGGGGAAAATATCAAGAAAACTGAGCCCAGAGGAAAGGTGAGAATTTAAGAAGGGACAATGAGCAAAGAAATCAGTACAATGAGTTCATAAATCTAACTACTGCCTACAAAAAATAATACATGAAAGAAAGCATAGGAAAGTAACACACAGTTAAAGGATGCCATTGTACTTTCTTGTGTGCAAAGAGAGCAGATACCAAGTAACTTAAGTTTTCTTAGAACACTGGTGATGACGTAATAATAATTATGAAATTAAAAATCTGTAACTTTTAAATATAAGAAGCATGGCTAATGTGTTTATTTTTAATTAGGATATACCAGTTTTGTAGGATTCATGGATAATATCTTCGACTTGTTCAGCAAAACCTAAATCTAACATTTGATCCACTTCGTCAAGCACAACATGGCGCAGTTTAGAAAGATCTAACCGGCCGCTCTGCAGATGGTCTTTGATACGACCAGGAGTCCCGACCAAGATGTCAATACCATTTCGAATATGATTAACTGTGAGAGGAGAGAAATTGCAGTAGTATATAAGAATCAAATATGTGTTCTCACATTTCTTCAGATATAAGTACCAAATAGATCTTTGCACTACTACCACACATATCTACTCACTTTGGCTTTGATAGGATGTCCCACCATAAAAACATGCCACATTGAGTTTCCTAGTGATATCTTTGAAGTCTTTGGCTACTTGGTTTGCCAGTTCCCTTGTAGGAGCCAAAACAAGAACCTAAGCAAGAGGGTTAAAAAATAAAAAGATACTTCTCTAAAGACATCAAAATTCAAACTGAGGAGACTTTTTCTTAAGGTACATTTAAAACTAGGAATCTCAACATTAAAGTCATAGTATTTAAAGACAGAGCACACACACACATAAATTAATTTAAAAAATAAAGACAGCACAAATGACAACAAGAATAGTAACTTATAATACCCTCCCCTCTTCCTTCAGGTCTCTCTTCAAAACTCACTTTCTCAATGAGGTTCTTAATCCTCTTCTCCTATGCTTCACTCCTCCCTTAACTGTTTCTCCTCAGTCACTTAAGTCATGTAAAATATTTATGTTTTACTTATTTGTTTATTGTCTGTCTCACCCACTAAAATATTCAGCTCCAGGGTAGCAGGGATTTATGTCAATTTAAGTTACTGTATTCCTTATGCTTCAAACAGTGCCTGGCACACAACCAGTGCTTTACGTGAATTACATAATTCAATCCTCACAAAAACCCTATGAGGTGGCATTATTATCCTAATTTTACAGATGAAGAACCCAGGTCTTAGAGAAGTTAAGAGTTTTGCCCAAGTTCAAACAGCTAGAAATGGTGGAGCTCAAATCTCCAATTATGTCCTTCTAGAATAAAAGCTTTTCAAGGCAGTGTTGGAACCATGTCCTACTTCTTCTATTACTTGCAATCTTTCCTAATTTCACCTAAGAAACAAAGCTCTCTAAAAAAAGGTTTTTCCTGTTGACCAACCTGATCCAAGACTGCCATGACTTAATTATATTCATATCTGTGAATTTACTTAAATATTGCAATACTATTTAGAAGTCTTAAAGAACAAATAAGTTTTAGTCATATATCTGTTCAAATTATGATACTCATTTTTTCCTTCTTCACTTTTATTAACCCTAAAGTGAATACAGGTTCTGAAAACATCAAATTTTAGGCGAAAATTTCACGGTCTTCTCTTTTCTCTACTACAATTTAGGCAGACCTCCAATATCCCATAGGAACTAGCAAAATCATTTCTATAATCTCTTCTTAAAAAGTCTACCAGTGAAATAGATATTAACTGAATGATTAAATAAATGAATACCTCTTTAGCAAATTCATTGTTTAAAAGCAAAGATCAAGACTGAAAAAAAAGAAGAGAAGGTCACTAAATATACTCACTATAAATATACCTAAAATTAGACATGCTGGCTTCATAACATACACTTGTCAAAGACATCTATGAATCCACATACATTACATTCATATGCAATAACTACTTCATTCAACTTTACTTGAGATTTATGTTAAAAGTCAACTGATTATTGTTTTAGGATCTAAATTTTTACTTTCTGCCACAGAGCTAACTTTTCTATCTTGGCGGCACTTGAACTTAAGAGCAGTACATTCTTTCCTTCCCTTTCCATTAGCGTAATGTTTAAACCTTTCACTGGTTACCTTTGGTGAGCGGCTTTTTTTAATTGTCTCTTGATTTCTTTGGAGTCTTTCAATCAAGGGGATGGCAAAAGAAAATGTCTTTCCTGTTCCTGTCCGTGCTTGAGCAATTAAATCTTTTCCTTCATAAACAGGACCAAAGGTCTTAACTTGAATAGGGAAAAGATAGGATACCCCTCGGCCTGTAAAATGAGATTCCATTGAAATATATTGAAGACTAGCTTAAGGAAAAAATATTTTTATTTGAAAATGACAATCTATATTCCTCAATGTCAGCCTAAAAATACACTACCTCGTGACATTTACAGTTATCCCTACTGCAAAGAGGAATTTTTAAAAAATTGATCTGACACTTTTGACAAATACATAAAATTATTTAAAGTTAAAAACCAGTTAGAATATCAAAAAGGATGACATAGAAATAACTGCAGTTAAAGACCAGCTATTTCTCTTATGCTTTCTATATTCTCCGTTTGGTCAGAAGAGGCAGATTTTTTATAAAATCTAGTTGTAGATTTTTCAGTTATATATCCATTAAAATTCATAGTACCTTTTAGAAGCTTTATTGTCTCTTCAGAAATAGGGAAATTGGAGAAGGCTCCTTCTTTCTGTTCACGTGTTAGGGTCTGCCAAAATGAAATCAAAGTTCTAACTGATATAGTTCATATTCAACTAGGTATTTAGAATCTTATTCATTTACCGTTTTTGGTTTTACTGAATGAGCTAACAAAACAACTTTAGTTAGTATTTGCAAAAATTGTATAGATTAACTTACATGATAAGTTAGTGGAAAATCCTTTTAATTTCAAAAGTATCCCTTCAACTAACAAGTTTACACAATACATTTTCCCACAATACATTTTTTTTCTTTTTTCATTTTTTTTTAAGAGAGGAGGAGTGGGAGGGATGGGGCAAGGGAAAGAGAGACTCTTAAGCAGGCTCCATGACCAGCGTGAAGCCCACCCACTGGGCTTAATCTCACAACCCATGAGATCACAACCTGAGTCCAAATCAAGAGTTGGATGCTTAACAAACTGAGCCACCAAGATGCCCCACCCACAGGACATTTTAAAATGATTAACTCACAAATAAAACTCCCTTTGGAAATACATCTACTACATAAACCAAAATATATTTCCATTTGAGACATTACAGAAGAGCTATTTGATCATCTAAGTCATACTCACAGATATAGACTATTAATTACAAGGTCTAAGAGAAGCCTATAAACTACCCTAAAAAAAAAAAAGTTACACAATGAGCAAAGTAAATTGTTTCTAAAAATAAGTGTTTTAAAAAAAAAGTTGTTCTATGGCTCTAAAAAGCATGTTTTAGGTCACGAAAACAAAGAAAAGTTCCTGTAAGCTTGAAAATTTCTTTAACACATATACAGGTTAACATGACATAATCATTTAACATCTATTGAAAACTTTATGTACTAATCAGTGTGTATATAGAACAAAGACAATATAGCTACCTGTTAACTTTATTATTGCTATGTTTAAAGAAAGTAGTTCCAGAACCATACACAATAGTGGTTTCGAACAGAGAATCAGATAAAAGACATAATATCAAACTGAAATTGTAAGCCATTTAAGCAAACCTCAAGGCTATTATCTTTTTAAGATTAAAAGAAAATAATTTTATTACAAAAGTAATACATTTTCATTATAGAAGCCACATATAAACAGAAATAAAACTATAATCCAGTCAGCTAAAGCCACAAATGAAACAAACACTCCTCCAAACCTCAGTCTATGCACAAATAAATTGTATCTATCTATTTACCTATTTATTTATTTATTTTTAAGTAGACTCTACATCCAACGTGGGGCTCAAACTCACAACCCTGAGATTAAGTCACAGCTCTACCAACTGAGCCAGTCAGGCACCCCTAAATGTTTTTAAATAAAAATACTGTATATACTGTTTTGTAATTTTTTTTCATTTAGTAGGATACATTGAATACCTTTTAATAACTTATTTTTTATTTTTTTGTAAGTAGGCTCCACGCCCAATGTGGGGGTTGAATTCATGAGCCTGCGATCAAGAACTGCATGCTCTACTGACTGAGCCAGCCAGGCACCCCTGAATACATTGTTAACATTCTTCTACAACCTTTAGGATTGACATCATCTATTGCATAGATATAGCATATTTCCTAGAACCAACTGCCTACTCTCAGACATTTAGGATGTATACATTTTTTGCTAGTATCAACAATACTGTGATAAGAGTTTCATACATCCCTGCACAACTCATGAGTATCTTCTAAGGAGGATAAATGCCTAGAAGTAGAATTCCTGAACCCAAGTGTGATCCAAAAAAATAATAAACAACCAAGCCTATTATAATACAGAGCACTGTACCAGGTAAAATCCCAATAAAGCAAAAGCAACTGTACTTCTGCTATTAGCAAAAGACAAATTCGTAGGGCCTTATTTAGGTCAGTCAACTCTCTAACACATGTGCTTCCTGACAAATATCAAATTCACAAATAAAAAAATACCATATTTTAAAGCAAAAATTCAACATGTGGGCGCCTGGGTGGCTCAGTGGGTTAAGCCGCTGCCTTCGGCTCAGGTCATGATCCCAGGTCCTGGGTTCAAGCCCCACATCGGGCTTTCTGCTCAGCGGGGAGCCTGCTTCCTCCTCTCTCTCTGCCTGCCTCTCTGCCTACTTGTGATTTCTCTCTGTCAAATAAATAAATAAAATCTTAAAAAAAAAAAAAATTCAACATGTTTTCCCAAAGCTCTGCGAAGATTACACATTAAATTAGGTTCCGATGTATTTAAATTATTGGCAACCATCAGATTTTAAAAATATAAAGAACTATTAATTACCAAGAATTATTAAGACTATCAGTGTTGTTTCTTCCAGAGGACCTGAGTTACTAACAATTTATGATACCTAGACAACTCTATGAACTCTGCTAGAGGAAAATCGCAAGAACAAATTGAATAAATTCTGTGCAAGAAAATATCTATTTTAATGGGTATGGGCAAAAGCCATGAGTACAGCAAAGCAAATTCTGTATGAAGCATGTTTTCTACAGCTCCCAAAAATTATCCAGAACAGACTTCTTCAGATCATTTTTAGGTTTCATTTCTGTTTAAAAATGCAAACAGCTTTAAGACTGAGTTACAATCTAAATATCATTTAGAGTTGGTATTGTTACAGAAGCAGAAAAAACAGAAGGCAAAATACACAAAGTCAAGAGGCTTTATGTACCTTTTTTCAGGAAGTCAGATGTCAATTCATGAGTACTGGTAGGGACTGAAATAACCATAAGAAATCCAAGTAGGTGACCATCGATCAGCAATTTGGAAAAACTATTTAGGAACCCAACTGTACAGGAAAGGTTTACATTCGACCACCCCCCAACCTCCACTCAAAGAAAAAGGCAATACAATAACAGAAACAAGGGACAAAGGAAAAAGGGCTCATCAGGTTTCAGCTGTATAGACTTTACTGTCCAACTGAGGGCACCAGACACTATGGAATCATTATGAAATCATTACGGAATCAATTCTAATTAGTCTAAAAATCCAATTAGCCTGTATTTCAGGGATAATGCCAAATGCATAACAAAAAGTATTCATACCTCCTCTAGTTTATTATCGCTTGATTTAGGAGTAGAACTATCTAAGGATGACACTCGCTTTGATTTTTTTTCATATTCATCAATATCTCCATTTGACAGATCTTTCCTTCTTGACTTATGAGATTTAGAAAATTCATCTGAAAGTCTATTATTACATCCTTCTTCAGTGTCTCCATTTAGCTTCTCTTTCACTTTAGCTTTTTTGGGCTTGGGAGCATCCAAGTTATCTGCAACACCATTTTCTCTTGTTTCCGATTTCTCATCTGAGTCATAATGGTGCCTTGACTTCCTTCTATCACTCTGTGGAAAAACAAAGAATCAGTGACAAGAGGGTCACAAGCTCTCCTCTTAAGACTCTAGAGAACTGAGAGCATGATTCCCCAACCAGCAAAGTTCAATCTACCATCACCTTGAAAAGTTACCTGGTAGAAAGCCAGACTGGTTGCTAACGCCAAGCCTAAGCCTCACCTCTTGCTTTCTTTCTCATCCCATTTCTTGCATTCTCAAGACTTGGCCTCTAGCCCCTCTCAGATCCCATTACATGATTTAAGGGATATCAAAATAGCTCCTTTCAGAAAAAGATGAGAACCTGAGATTTATAATTATAAATTAAAAAGCAAGCAAACAAAAACTTCTAATATCTCCAAGAGAAAAAAAGTTAATATTATTGAGTACCTACCTAGCATTGTGTAATGTGCTTTCGGCTTATCTTGTTTAAATCTTCATAACAACCCTATAAGGGAAGTACAGGTCCATAATCCCTTATCCGAAATTCCGATATCCATAAAGCTCTGAAAACCGAAAGTTTTTTGGTAACTTATTTGGAGACAAAACCTCACCTAACCTGAACTCTTTTGGTGGAAAAATTCGACTTGAACTGATGTGAGGCTATTTATAACTTTTATTTATTCCACTTAGTAAGCATATTCGTATTTGATATTAAGGTGTTTGATTATAAGTTGGGGGCCCCAAACCCTACCCGGGTGTTACTCTTCGAAAAATTCCCAGAATTCTGAATTAGCCCCAAGGATTTTGGATAAGGGATAGCGAACCTGTATTACCTTTGCCATTTTACTGATGAGGAAATAGAAGTTCTTAGAGTTAAGTAACTTGCCAAAGACTCAACGTGCAGGATTTCCTTCCAGTGAAAGTGCTAGTAATCAAGCTCTGTCTGATTTGAAAGACAATGCTCTTTTCACATCACGCTTCCTCTTCGAATTTTGATAATTAACAGGTTAAAGAATAAACAAACAAAACTATGTAATTCATGTAAAGCTCCAACTGTTACACTTCCACGAAAAGGCAAATATATTAGTAATCCTTGAAACTTTTAAAAAGTTTTTTTAGTTAATTAATAGAACTTTAGAAAAAGAAAAAAAGACAACTCTGCAACTTTAGTTTTAAAATGCCAAACTGGTGACCAGTGTTTTAATATTTGCAAACAGCAAGAAATTATTTGGCCATTTAACACTTGGTCAAACGTTCAAAATAAATTACAAAGTAATTATTAGTGGTAGCAACAAAACCACCACCATCAACATTTTCACCATAATTAACATAAATTTTATAGAGTACTTTCACATACAATTTTCTCATCCATAAAATGGAGGAGAAGCTGTGAAAACTGAATAACACATATTAAAATGTTTTGTAAACAGCAGAGTTTTACATTAACATAAATTATACAGTTACATGTTACAACATTTGATCTTTCATTAACTGAACTAGCCCACATCTCCCCAAACCAGGAAGTTCTATAGAAAAACAAGGTTATTTACAGAGCCAGCCTTGGGGTTAGAATCACTTTTGGGCCCCATACTTCAGAAAGATGAAGCAAGGTAAAGTGAGATCTCAAGTCCAAGTCCACCAATATCCCAAGGTGATGAAATACATCATTCCACATCAGATCCATCGTGGGGGCCGACACTGTCCACTTCCTCAGCTTCCATGGCACTCTATATACCTTCCTTATCCTCTTACACCTCCCCTCTCCAATAGGTCCCCTCCCTCCCCCTTCTGTGGATGCTCCTAAGCCTCTGTTCTTTGTGTATACTTTCATACCATTTTCATGGCTTCAACAAACACTTCAATGCTTCTTTCCTCACGTGCACTCTGGTTTTGAGAATCTAAGGCCCAGCTCCATAGTTCTACATATCCAAAACCAAAGTTATCTTCAACTCAATGCCAGATCACTACCCGAATGCTGTTTCTATTAGTTGGTACTCCAATCTGCTTCCCAATCTTCAGTTATCTTTCATAGTTGGAGGAAAACCAACAAGTATTTCTGGAATATCTACAACGTGAAAGCCACCAATTTACAAGAATGTATTATTATGTAAGGATGGACAAATATATGGCCATTTTCCTCAAGAATCTTTGGAAACATTTTGGGGAAGACACACAAGGGAAAAGTGAGCTAACTTTACAAAGAAGCACGTAACATGCCAATAAAATGGTAAAGATAGCAATGGAACAAGACTTCAAAGGGGAAAGAGATTACTGGATGTATATACTGGAGTGTTTCGAATAGACACATAAACTAAACCTTCATAGATAAGACTTGAATGCAGAAGGAGATATAGGTATTTCAGGAGGAGTCAAAATTATGACTGCTTGGTGATTCCACTTACATAAGGTATTTAGAGAGGTCAAATTCATAGTCATAAAGTAGAATGGTGATTTCCAGGGACTGAGGAGAGGCAGCAATGGGAAGCTGGTGTTTAATGGGAACAGAGTTTCAGTTTGGAGGGTGAAAAAGTTCCGGAGATGAATGGTGGTGATAGCTGCAGAACAGTGTGAATGTACTTAATGCTACAAAACTTGCACTTTAAGAGAGTTAGAATAGTAAATTTTATGTTATGTATATTTCACCACACACACACACACACACACAAATAATAATAACAAGTGGTTGGCTGGAATGCCAAAGTTTATCTTGATGATAAGGTAGGAAAATGTAGGTTCTGCTCTCTAGAACTATACAAAATATTTTCATTTTTTTGGTCAAATGTCAGCCTTCAAATACGGCTTCCTCACCCACCTAAGCTCTGTTTTCTTTTCTCTAGGTCTCTCTGAGGGTGGGGATGGGAATTCCCTACAACCCCTCTACCGGGTCCTTAAGGGCAGGGACTTATTTGAACTCCTTGGTGCCAGCAAAGAGTGTGGCTCAAATTAAGCTCATTAAATACTTAAGAACTAAATTAAAATATAACAGTAAAGCCTACTTGTGAAACAACCCACACGAACTCCATCACAGCCAAATCCTAGGAACGCTGGCTGTGACACTTTTTCCTCAAGCCTCTAAACACTACCAATCGAGGTTTGTAAACCTAAGATCTATTTCCTCACAGGTCAGGGTGACGGAGAAGTAACACATATTCAAGGCAACCATCTTTCTTAATCGTCTTCTAAGACGGCCAACAAGAACCAAACAGGCCTCGCTGCTTAAGGAAAAAGAGTAAAGAAAGCACAAATTCCGCGGAGATGGGATCTTGAGTCTGCTCATCTCGTAGGCTCCTACGGGAAGGGCGGAGGGAGCACCGGAGGCCGGGCCAAAGCCTAGGGCAGCCCTACTCGAGGTTACGGTGGAGATGGGAACGAGCCCGGAGCGACCTAAAAGGGAGGAGAGCTGCGCGAGGGGAGGCCCTGAGATGCTCCGACCGGGTTGTGACAGGCCATCAGATCGGAGACAGGTCCCCTCCCCGCCCAAGCCGGCGCAGCCCAAAAAGAGGCGCGGCCCATCCTCAGCGCACCTTTTGCCTCTCCTTCCTTTGGCTTTCAGTCTCCTCCAAGGGTGCCTCCAGCTCCATAATGTCCCCCCAGAGGAGTTTCCCAGGCATCATTCGCTGCCGCCGCCACCTCCTTCTGGGCTCGGTGGCCACAACCACCTACGGGCGGCAGCAGCGTGAAAGGAAGCGGGGGCTGGGCGGCCGCCCGGCCAGGGCCTACGTCACTTCCGGGACACGCACCGCACGGCGGAGAAAAATAATCCCGGATACTCTCGGTTTAAACTCTTCCTTAGCGTTGCAACCTCCCACCCAATGAGCATGAGCGATCTCGACTGGCCCACCCTTGTTCTTAAAGGGATTGGCTGGTAGGACAAAAACCCTGGCCAGTCTCCATAAAGGACGCGCGAACTTATTAGCATAAAGTGATTCACCTCCCCCCTTTTTTCCCCCTCCCCCACTCCGAACGCTTATCCTGGGTGCCGCGGAGACACTTTGGGGCTTCCCAGCATGCACTGCTGGAGCTGGGAAGGCCCTCAAAAGCGGCGGAGAGGCTCGTGCGCGGCGGGCTGGTGCATGGACAGGACCGAGCGAGGCGGGTGGGACCGCCACGCGCCGCCTCGCCATTCGCCGCCGGAAGCTGAAGGCCTTGGCCCGCCCATTGCGGGGTGGGGCGTTAACGTCTAACGGTTTAGCGCGAGGCCGGCGGCCCGGCGCTGGTGGGAAGGGGCTTCGCGGGGTCTCCAATGGGTAGGAGGTGGCCTTGAAGTGAAGGATGGGACTGGACAATCGCACTTCAAGTCTTAGCTTTTAGTCGTGAAGTTAGTCCTTGGTTCATTTTAGGTCCTTTGTACACCCCCTCCCCCACCCCAACGGAGGGGAAACTAAGCCCCTAGTAAAGGATTTACTTGTCTGAAGACACACATTCAGTTAGTGGCACAGTCAGGACCAGAGAACGCCTCCTCTGAATCCAAACTGAGGTCTCTCTCTACCACATCAAGCTGAAAGCTTTGTTTCGAAAAGCGTTTTGGGGCAGATCGTGATCCCACGAAACTTAGGATGAGTAGTAAAACCCTGGAGAAATGTAACGAGAAAAGCCAAAATGTCTTCGACAGATTATGTGTTTGCAGTGAAAGGATTTTATTTTATTGATGGGGATTAACTGCTCCTAAATTACAACCTTATACAAAACTGGAAATCTTTTGACAATGCAAAAGAGTGATTCCTTAGCCTACACTTTTCTTACATCACTGGTCCCAGCTGGTTGGCATTATTTTCAGAGCCATTGCTTTAATCTCTTCATGCTATCTTCAACCCAGCTACTCCTGAGGGCAGAACAAGAACCTAGACAACAGCCTTGTAACCTGAGGATCAAACTTGTGTCTAAGCAAAATTACAAGCTGCTATTGTCACGGAGTTTGGGGATTTGTCCTAAATAGCTGAAACCACAAATGATAGCTACAAGACTTCTGCACTTTTATGGATTGGCCCGAAGTCAAAAGGGCTATAGATTTTCTAAAAGTTACCTTCTGGATTCAATACTGTGAACAAAGGGAGTGTCAGCTAATAATAATGGGAAAAATGCACTCTATCTCTAGAGTATGAGAATCGCTATGCATCTCTCGATCTGTGCTTTTCTAGATCCCTTTCTTCCATTCCCTCACACCCACCCAGTTCTACCATTGTAAAGTCTTTGTAGCCCTACAAAAGAGTATGATGTACATAGGAAAAAGGAGTGGATGTGGCAAAGAATGTCACACTTGTAAAACTGGGGTAATAGGAATAGATTTTAGTATGTTGTGGTTGAAAATCAAATACAGATGAAGTAAAGTTTTTAGCCCCTTTAAAACATTGGTATTCATTTGGAGGCCAAACAGCAGGTGTGTAAATAGAAGGGACTAGACTGTTTAATTCTCCCTATGCAAGATACTAACGAGTATATTAAATGTTTTTCAGAATGATCTGTGATTTAGTACACTCTACAATCTCTGCCTTTCTAAACCCCAAACTCATTGAATCAAACTTCTGTCTGCTGTCTTAAATCAAGCCATAAGTAACTTCAAGCTGTGGCTTAGTGGAAAAAAATTTGAGTACTACCAAATTTGGGTAACTCCCTGTTCTCCATGGATATCAACTAGAAAACTTGGGAATGGTAATGAAGGAATGGAGAACTTTTCTTTCTGTTTGTTCCCTCTACAACACTCAGAGATTTGTATCTGATAATATCTATGGAAAGAACAGGAAGGAGTAGTATAATTTCAATGTACAAAAAATTCAAAATATAATCTTTTTAGAATCTTAATTCCCCAAAATATCTTACCAGAGTCACTGATATAATTTATTTCTTAAAATTTAAGAGTTGGGGTGCCTTATCTATTGCTCTGTTCCAAGATTCTATAAAGATTTTTCTTGCCTTTGGCTTTATCTCCTTAAACTCTATGACCTTAAGATATAAAAATAAGAGGACTACACACTTGCCTCTCTCTGGTCATTCTCAAACCTACAGAGCTAGATATTTTGTTCTATAGAAAAGCAGACATTTTTTTTTTAAAGTCATTTTGCATCTGCATGTCAATCTTAAGTGACAAAAGGAATCAAACTATTGTTTTAAAATGTCATGGCATGGAAATAGTTTACGGAGCAATTTTAAATTACTTAAAAGGTACTGGAGGATAGAATGAGTGTTTAGAGTACTAAGAAGTTGGGGTCCCTGGTGGCTCAGTCGTTAAGTGTCTGCCTTCTGCTCAGGTCATAATCCCAAATCCTGGGATTGAGCCCTGCAGCCTGCTTCTCCCTCTCCCACTCCCCCTGCTTGTGTTCCCTCTCTCGTTGTGTCTGTCAAATAAGTAAAATTTTAAAAAAGAAATAGAGTACTAAGAAGTAACGAGAAAATGGAAGAGGGAACAGGAGGGATATTTTGTCATGGTTAGCCACATGATCATAGCCAACTCAACTCTAAAACCTGGTCTTTTTTGTTAATAATGTGGGGACAAACATGCCTTCCCTGCTCTGATGGTACAGGGAAATTGGGAGGAGCAGCTATACTGCAAAGATGATATACAGAACAGCTTACATTTCTATCTTTAGCTCAAGGTTTTGACAGGTTTTGAAAGCCTTGGAGAAGACACAGCTTTGAACACATTTAGCAAATGTATATTTATGTATATGTGTAGCTCCTAATTTAAACTTATAAAAACTTTTTTTAAAGATTTTATTTTTAAATAATCTCTCTACCCAACGTGGAGCTTGAACTCACAACCCCAAGATTAAGAGTCCCACACTCTACCAATTCAGTGGGCCAGGAGCCCCTGGAAAAAAAGCTTTTCAACTTTAACCTTTGGAGAGAGGTCTTACTCTTTCTTTAGCCAATTACTTTGTAAATGTTTTCAGTCAAGTGCTGGAAAAGTAGTCACATCAGCTACCCAAAAGAGGGCACTATTACCCAAGAAATGGAAGCTATTACTCTAAAGAGGGAATGACTATGTTTCTAAGGTTTCAAAAACGAGAAGGATTTGTAGAGGCCAACAAAGTAGTCATGAGTTTGTTTCCCTCTTTCTTGTTTCATGACTCAGTGTCTCTCTTCCCCACTCCATTTTGGCAGTAGTCTTTCTTCCGTATACCCCAAAAGCCTCAGGTAGCTGTAGGATGGGTTCTCAAAATGTAGTGGTCCCCAACTTTCAACATTACTACTGTTCTCGCCATTGCTTTTTTCCCTCACAGATCTGACATTCTGAAACCTTTGTCTGCTAAATTGCGTTTAGTGATTGACTTATGATCATTCTCCTAATCTATAAATAAGATACAAATGTAGCTTAGCAATGTCACCAGCCTGTGATGGTGTTGTATTATTGAGCTGGTATAATTTCAGCCACTGCCAAAGAAATGATGTTGTAATTAGCAAGGAGTTAAGAAAAGGAAATATACAATTTCTTTTGGAATTTTTGAAATATTGAAAATGGAAATATTGAAAATACCCAGCTACTCTCTGAGTATTCCTAGGAGTCTGGCATTCCAGATGAAAGAGGATAATCTCAATGTATGAAATGTCTAAAATAAGCCCATGCTTTACATATTTTTTCCTATTATAGCATCAGATGTTAACTGAAAACTTGTTGGCCAAGGGACAATACCTCCCCAGACAAATCTGGATTTGAATCGATGAAACTTCTTATAATCTTAACCTAAAGGACTTGAATCTCTAAAAGGAGGAATTACAGACAATCTAACAAAAACGGGACCTGTATAGTAGGCCATGTATTCACCTACCAGACAAGTTTTGTGAATATATAAATACATTGAAAATATACACATATATAACGATATCAGGTGCCTCCTGCATTGGGCACCTTGAGTAGATTAGCCTCAGATCTTACAACAGTTCTGTAAGGTAGATACATCATCACTTATCTCCCTTTTACAGATGAGAAAGCTGAAAGAAGCTTGGAAATTTCCTCCATCACACAGCTCCCAATGATTTTAATTGGGATTCAAACTTGTCTGATTCCTAAATTCAGATCATCATTCTGCCTGAAGAAAACAGTTTTCGCCTTAGAGAATAGACGGCAATGGGGACAAGAAATCAAGAACTAATGTTATCACATACAAATTAATATTGGGGGTAAAAATACAAGTCATTTATTTTAGGAGTAATCTCCCAAACAATTCACACATATACCCATCTTTAATATCTGTAATCATATGTTGTGTTTTGTAGAAGGCAAGTTTTATTGGCTTCATAATAGGCTTCATTTAATACATTTAGGGAGTGTCATAGTGCATCTAGTGGTAAAATTAGGTGGATTTCATTGGTCCCTACATGTGACTAGAGCCACAAAAGACTTTGGATTCCTCGCTCTATTAGGAAATTTGTCCAGGTCCAAAATCAAAGAACGGACAGAGTTGTTAATCCTTTTTGCAAGGACTGACAAGGATAGGTACAGGAATGGAAAACTGGAAGAACTTAGGATTCTTGCATGAATTTAGTACTTTGCAGGATCCTCACTTAATCTTTTTTTTTTCCTTGAAATATATTTGATATATAACCCTCACTGAATTTTATAAGTATAAAACCTTACAATTGGAAAGAATCTTCAAAATCATCTAGTTCAGCTATCCTGTTATGTACTGGAAATACCTCTGCAACACACCAATCAAAGGATCACCAGGCCTCTGCCCGAATGCCCTCAATAATGGGAAGTACATCCATTTATAAAAGTGTCTATTTCAGGACACCTGGGTGGCTCAGTTGGTTGGGCGACTGCCTTCAGCTCGGGTCATGATCCCGGAGTCCCGGGATCGAGTACCGCGTCGGGATCCCAGCTCCATGGGGAGTCTGCTTCTCCCTCTGACTTTCTCCCCTCTCATGCTCTTGCACGCTCGCTTGCTCTCTCTCTCTCTTTCTCTCTCAAATAAATAAAATATATTTTTTAAAAGTGTCTTGTTTCATTTATGGATAGTTTTGGCTAATGGAAAGTTCTTTAAATGAGCTGAAATCTTCTAACTTTCATTCACTGATGATGATTCTGAGCTATAAGACCCCCTAAACCAAAATCTCCCCTATGAGCCTTTGCTATACAGATTACCCTTCTTGGTACTTTGTCCAGGATTTCAAATGTCCTTATGACCACAGCTGATCTTGGATGCCATGGTAGGTTGTGCAGAGCCACTAAAAGTCAACAGTCAGGAGCGAGTGGGCCAAACCACTGCAAAACCCAGCAGTGTATCTGATCTCCCCTCCTCTGCAACACCCCCCCACCCCCCACACACCCAGCCCCTGGAGGCAGCTCTCCACGGTGCTGAGCTTCAACTTGCCTTCACTGTTATCAGGATGGTGAGAATTAAAAGAGGCACTCTCAAGTTATTCAATCATGCTTGAGATCTAAGGCCCTGACAATCCTTAGAAACCTCTTAGAAGAAACCCCCTCATCCATAAGTCAGCATTAGCATCTATCCAATATGCTGAAACCAGTCTTGACTGCTCCCTGTTCCTCAGACCCAAGAGAACTGACCATTCCACTACCTGGTCTAAAAAGGCCAGCCAGAAAAAAATTCTAGCAAAGCTATCTAAGTCTTAGTGGAAATAGATCAAGTGTAAATAAACTATCATCCTCTTCCATTTTTTTCTATAAATCTTTGATTCAGAACCTCCTCTCACAAACCATTCTGCAACCATTCTCCTTCTCTTCTATCTCCACCAATCTGAGAACACCCTGACTTCTCATCGCCATGCTATAGAGAATACCTCAAATGTGAGGAGGAACCAGAAAAAATAGACCCAGATGCTGCCAGTAAATATGATTTGGGGCCATCTGTTCATGTTCAAGGTGGTTGCAGAGAAGATCCTTGGTGGCAATGATTGGATAGAAAAAATTATTGTTGCAGAGTACCCAAAACATCTATATAAATACTTTCTGATAATGATAAAAGACATTAGTTATAAACAAAGGATCTATATAACCCTAACACATTATTTTCTGGATTTCTGTGCTGAAATCTTGTGAGAACCTTAACCTAAGAACTCAATCACTATCAGTATGGGTAGGGAAATTCACTACTAGGTATAGTAAATTATCACCCTATGTATTTGAGAAACTAATGAGTGTCTGAAAATTTGAGTTAATTATATTTAATTGTAAAAGGACCAAGGATTTTATGGTTTTTTAATTGAGGAAAATTCTATATATTCCCAATAAATTCATAGTAAGATAAGCTTAAAAAAAAAGCTTTAAAACATAAAAAAGGGGGGGCCAGCAACTATAACAAAATGTGTAATGAGATTAACAGCACCTATGCTTCGCTTTACAGAATTCTTCTATACTCAGATTAAAATACTCTATATTAATCTGTACATTTTTATCAAAAAGCATCCAAAAGAAAACTAAGAATTAAACATTTATGACTGGAGTTAGTTGTAGTAAGGAATTGGATGTGAGTGTTTGACCGCTCTTTGTGCCTTCAAAGTTCTGCAGAAAATTCTGTCTTCTTTTGAGTTCATCCAAAACGACTGAATTATTAGATGCCAGACTCTGTGTCCTAAGGTATTAAAAATAACACAATTACTATCTTCCAAAAGGGCCGGGATTTCTCACCAAAGCATTATACCTTCATTTGTTACTTTGAAGCAGTATAACATTTACTAACACTAAGCTACACTTAGGTAAGTTAACCTTTAAAAATCTAAAGTGCTCCTTACATTTTAAAGACTTCACAATAGCACCTCAATTATTTAATACTTGCTTACCAAGAAGTTTCATGTTTTCAGAACAACATCTTTCCTCAGATCCAGTATCAATTATATTCTAGTCAGAAACAATAAGTTCCCAGGGCACCTAGCTGGCTCAGTCAGAAAAGCCTGCAACTCTTGATCTCAGGGTTGTGAGTTCAACCCCCAGTTGGATGTAGAGATTACTTAAATAAATAAATAAACTTTTTTTAAAAAGACAAAAAAGAAACAATATGTTCCCTGAAAACCTCTCCTATACAACTGAAGTGTAATTTGTTTCTTTTTTGAGAAGTCCTATGAAAAAGAAGCCAACCATAAAGTTTTTCACATTGACAATGTTCCTTTCCAAGGAGCTGTAGGCTAAGTTAGTCCTTTATCTAACGCACCTGCCTTGCTTCAGCCGAGGCACATTACTGTTTGGGTATTTTGCTTTTGACATTCCCCTTTTCCCACCTTGTCTCCTGTCTATCACGTGCTCGTTATATTGATATGCCTCAAAAATATGTCCTCCTGGGGCACCTGGGTGGCTCAGTGGGTTAAAGCCTCTGCCTTCGGCTCAGGTCATGGTCCCAGTGTCCTGGGATCGAGCCCCACATCTGGCTCTGTGCTCTGCAGGGAGCCTGCTTCCCCCTCTCTCTCTGTCTGCCTCTCTGCCTACTTGTGATCTCTGTCTGTCAAATAAATAAAATCTTTGAAAAAAAAAAAATGTCCTCCTGGGCGCCTGGGTGGCTCAGTCGGTTAAGCATCTGCCTTTGGCTCAGGTCATGATTTCAGAGTCCTGGGATCAAGCCCCACATGGGTCTCTCTGCTCAGCGGGGAATCTGCTTCTCCTCTCCCTCAGTGCTCTCTCTTTCTCAAATAAATCTTAAAAAAAAAAAAAAATGTGTCCTCCAGTAAGTGTTCCCTAAACAGCTCATCACTCTTAATTCCACATCTCTTTGGCAGCTGTGAAGACCTTCTGCTTTGTCTTTTTTTTTTTTTTTAAGATTTTATTTAAGAGAGAAAGAATGCACATGAGAGAGAGAGCACAAGCAGGGGGAGGGAAAAGCAGTTTCCAGGCCAAGCAAGGAGCCCAATGTAGGGGGTCGATCTGGCACTCTAGGATCACGACCTGAGCTGAAGGCAATCGCTTAACCGACTAAACGACCCAGGCACCTCTGTCCTTAAACTCTACTCCCAATGCGGGATGCAGCTCACATCCCTGAGATCCAGTCATGTGCTCTACCGACTGAGCCTGCCAGACACATCTCTGCTTTGTTTTGATTTCAATTTGTTGTTTGTTGGTCTACTCAACTAAGGTATAAGCTTCCTATAAGTAGCAGCAGCATCTTGTTCATCTCTTTCTCTCTAATTCTTGTAACAGGGCGCATCGATGATGTGCAAATGCTATCTTCCCTCCCTTCTCTCCTACATGTCTTTAATGATTATATTTATAAGTCTTTCAAGAGAACCATATTAAAAGCAATTTTCAAGAAATCAAATTTCGGGGCACCTGGGAGGCTCACTGAGTTAAAGCCTCTGCCCATCAGGTCATGATCCCAGGGTCCTGCTCAGCAGGACCTCAGCAGGGAGCCTGCTTCCTCCTCTCTCTCTCTCTCTCTCTGCCTGCCTCTCTGCCTACTTGTGATCTCTGTCTGTCAAATAAATAAACTAAAACTCTTTTTAAAAAAATCAAATTTCTTGGGGTTCCTGGTGGCTCAGTCAATTCAGCATCTGCCTTCAGCTCAGATCATGATCCTGGAGTCCTGGGATCAAGATACCCACATCAGGCTCCCACTCAGTGGGGAGTCTGCTTCTCCCTCTGCCCCTCACTCCACTTGTGCTCTCTCACTCTCTCTCTCTCTCTCTCAAATGAATAAATAAATAAAATGTTTAAAAAAAAAAAGAAAGAAAGAAATTAGGGGCACCTGGGTGGCTCAGTCGTTGGGTGTCTGCCTTCGGGTCAGATTATGATCCCAGGATCCTGGGATCGAGCCCCGAATTGGGCTCCCTGCTCAGCAGGAAGCCTGCTTCTCCCTCTCCCACTCCTTCTGCTTGTGTTCCCTCTCTCTCTCTGTCAAACAATAAATAAAATCTTTTCTAAAAAAAAAGAAAAAAGTTTTTCTCAAGATTTCACAAATCTAAATTCTCAGGTGCATGTCAATGAGTAATTTCCCTTATCTGTTTTGGGCTTGATTTTGGTTTTTATTTCTGCTGTTGACAGAGAGAAAGGGAACCCTTAGCTTGTTCATTTACACAACCATTGTTTACTTTGGAGACAATATGTTTTGATTTGGTACTTTAAAGATTTGATATGAATTAAACAATTGTTTCAAGCAGGAAAGATCTGTTCCCTAATAAAGAATTGAAGATATGTTTTAAAAATGCAGACCTCCAGGAGAAACCTGGGTGGCTCAACTGGTTAAGTGGCTTCCTTTGGCTCAGGTCATGATCCTAAGGTCCTAGGATCTGCTCCACATTGGGCTCCTTGCTCAGGGAGCCTGCTTCTCCCTCTGTCTGCCATTCCCCTGCTTATACTCACTCTCTCTCTGCCTGAAAAAAAAAAAAAATGCAGACCTCCAGGGACACCTGGGTGGCTCAGTTGGTTAAGCATCTGCCTTTGACTCAGGTGATGATCCCAGGGTCCTGGGACAAAGTCCCGTGTCAGGTTCCCTCTTCAGTGGGAACTCTGCTTCTGCCTCTCCCTCTACCACTCTTCCCTGCTCATGGTCTCTCTCTTGCAGTCTCACTTCAAATAAATAAAATAAAATATTTTATTTTATTTTAAAGGTTTTATTTATTTATTTGACAGAGAGAAAGAGATCACAAGTAGGCAGAGAGGCAGGTAGGGGGTGGGGGAAGCAGGCTCCCTGCTGAGCAGAGAGCCCGATATGGGACTCGATCCCAGGACCTTGAGACCATGACCTGAGCTGAAGGCAGAGGCTTAAACCACTGAGCCACCCAGGTGCCCCAAATAAAATATCTTAAAATAAATAAATTAAATAAATAAATAAATAAATAAATAAATAAGCAAACCAAACTGTAAACAATGTGTAGGTCACCTCAACAGAATGGCAATGGCAAAGGTTGAGGGATGAAGACTTCCAATTTTACTTTTAATTTCACAGATTAGTTAATTAATTTATTTTAGAGAGACAGAGAGAGAGTGGGAGTGTGCCAGCTAAGGGAGGGGCAGGGAGAGGGAGACTCTCAAGCAGATCACATGGTGAGCAGGGAGTCCAACAGAGGGCTTGATCCCATGACCCTGAGATCATGACCTGAGCCAAAATCAAAAGAGGAGTAAACTCACTGCCTGAGCCAACCAGGTGCCCCCATTTTTACCTTTTACATTTTTTTTAAAGATTTATTTATTTAGGAGAGAGAAAGACCGCATGCATGAACAAGGGGAGGGGCAGAGGGAGGAGAAGCAGACTCTCCACTGAGCAGGGAGCCTGCCACAGGCCTTATCCCAGGACCCTGAGACCACGACTTAAGCGAAGGCAGACATTTAACTGAGACACCCAGGCTCCCTTGCCTTTTACATTTCTGCATTACTTAATTTTTCAAAACAAAGTACACGATAATTTTATATAATAAAAAACTAGTAGGGGCGTCTTGGTAGCTCAGTTGGTTAAACGTCTGCCTTCAGCTTGGGTCATGATCCCAGGGTCTTGGGAGGGAGCTACATGGGGCTCCCTGCTCAGTGGGGAGTCTGCTTCTCCCTCTCCTTCTCCCCTGCTTGTGTTCTCTCTCACTCTCTGTCTCAAATAAATAAATAAAATCTTTTTAAAAAAAAGAGTAAAGGGGCACCTGAGTGGCTCAGTGGGTTAAAGCCTCTGCCTTCAGCTCAGGTCATGATCTCAGGGTCCTAGGATCAAGCCCCACATTGGGCTCTCTGCTCAGCAGGGAGCCTGCCTCCCCCTCTCTCTCTGGCTGCCTCTCTGCCTACTTGTAATTTCTGTCTGTCAAATAAATAAATAAATAAAATCGTTAAAAAAAAAAAAGAGTAAAGTTATACACCCTAATTTTAAGATGAACTTTTTGAAAACTATTTAAGAATATGAGGGGAATGTTCACAATGTACTATTATTTGAAAAAAGCACCATGCAAAATAGGAAATACAGTACAGGTAAAACATTTAGACAAAATCTATAGATCAATATATTCAGACTGAAGTGAGATAAATATATCAAATATAAAAGAATTTTTTAAAAATATGTAAATGGAGGTGCCAGGGTGGCTCAGTGGGTTAAGCCTTTGCCTTCGGCTCGGGTCATTATCTCAGGGTCCTGGGATCGAGCCCCGCATCGGGGTCTCTGCTCAGCGGAGAGCCAGCTTCTCCCTCTCTCTCTGCCTGCCTCCCTGCCTACTTGTGATCTCTCTCTTTCTGTGTGTGTCTCTCTCTCTGTCAAATAAATAAAATCTTTTTAAAAATAAAAATAAATAAAAATTTAAAAATTAAAATTAAAATTAAAATTAAAAATATATAAATGGTAGGGTGGGAGCACCTGGGTGGTTCAGTCAATTAAGTGTCTGCCTTTAGCTCAGGTCATAATCCCTGGGTCCTGGGATTGAGTCCCACATCGGGCTCCCTGCTAAGCGGGGAGTCCGCTTCTCCCCCTCCTTCCTGCTTGTGCTCTCTCAAATAAATAAATAAGGGGCGCCTGGGTGGCTCAGTGGGTTAAGCCGCTGCCTTCGGCTCAGGTCATGATCCCAGGTCCTGGGTTCGAGCCCCACATCGGGCTTTCTGCTCAGCAGGGAGCCTGCTTCCTCCTCTCTCTCTGCCTGCCTCTCTGCCTACTTGTGATTTCTCTCTGTCAAATAAATAAATAAAATCTTTAAAAATAAATAAATAAATAAATAAAATATTTTAAAAATAAAATAAAATAAATGGTAGGGTGATTATATAGGTGTTCAGTACTGGGGTGCGTGGGTAGCTCAGTCGGTTAAGCATCTGACTCTTGAGTTCAGATGAGGTCATGATCTCAGGGTCCTGGGTTTGAGCCCCACGTTGGGCTCCAAGCTCAGTGGGAAATCTGTTTGAGGACTTCTCTTCCTCTGCCCCTCACCCGTGCTTGCTTGTGCATGCTCTCTCGCTCTCTCTCTCAAATAAATAGATAAATCTTTTGAAACACTTTTCAGTACTTCTCAAATATTCCATTATGACCATATTACTTTCATAATCTGAACAATGTTATTTAAACAGATTCCCATGGAAAAAAATGGTGGAAAATAGCTGCAGCTCTTTCTCAACGGGTGTAGAACCCAAAATATAAGTGAAAACTTCCAACCCTCAGTTGAGCAAGTGATTCATTTATAGCACCTCCTTCCTATTTTTAGAAATAATTCAAGATTTGGTAGTAGTACAGTAAATTTTGGTTCACATTAAAAATGAACTCTCTCCTATTATAGAAGAGATTTCATTATAATTTGGTGTCACTCATTCAGTAGAGGCTGGCAGAATCACATGGCTATAAAAAGTTTATTCAGGAGTCTCCCACTAGGTAATTCAACACACCGTTGATTTTAATAATTCCTGAGGAATAGTGGCTAATCAAACACATTTACATACACTTACCGTGGGGAATCTATTCCACTATCTCCAGCCATGCTATGATTTTCTGTTCCTTCCAAATGACTGTGTTCATGTTGGATATCCTGAGCCAACACTGGCATATGGGAAGTGTTGAAAAGTTCTACCTTTTGTGTGAACTGCTTTCTCATTCCCTGATTCCGAGCACTCTGACTCCAGCTCGCTGGTTTCTTTCCTGTGTCACCAACAGGGTCTTGCAGGGTTTCAGTCTCAGAATCGGCTTTCCTCGTGCTATAGTAACCAAATATCCTTCCATCAGCAGAGGCCGACTCTTGTACACAGGTAGCAACGCTGTGTTCCTCTTCGTGGCTAAAACTGAGCTGAGTCCCCGAAATGAGACCACTGCTTTCTGCAGGGAGATTAGGTGTTTGGCTTTCACCCGGGTTAGTGAAAAACCCAGTGGGTTTGTAACATTCATTTCCTTTAAGCTTCTGAGTTTCAGACCTGTGTATTTTACTGCTGCACTCAGTCAGAGATCTCTCAGTCACTTTTTGTCTTCCCAAATGATTCCACTTGCTTCTCCCTGCAAAGGAACAATGAATGTGGTCAGGCAGCACTTCACCTAAGTCGTTGTTCTCGGAAAAGTCCTCCTCATCTAGATACAATGAACTACAGGCACCATCATCGTCATCTAGTTCAATCTGATCCAAGGCCTGGTTATCATCAGAAAGCCCTTCATCTTCTAGACCCACAGTCTCCGCTTCCTGGACAAATGTCTTTCTCATTGCTATTTCTTCTAAGTCTCTGTCTTGACTCTCAGGTTGTCTCAAAGAGTTCGTATGAACTGGGTAATCCAAAAGACCAAGATTTTGGAACTGGTGTATTGTTTTATCAACCAATCTACAAGCAGGGGAGGCATGGCCTAAAGAGGAACCTTGTGATGGCAGGACATGCTGTATTTCTTCAGCCTCCCCTAATGCGTCCAAGTGAGAATAACTTTTCCTCCAGCCTTCAGGGATTACCTCGTTTTTTCCACCGTATACATCATATCTCAACATGCTTTCCCGGAAGGAACAACATTCACCGCCATTTTGCAAAACGCTACACTGACTGTAATTTAAGAGGGGACCTCTGAAGTCATCGCAGAGAGGTTTGACGGTCAGGTTACTCATACAGATGGATTCTGCCATCAGTTTATCTTCACATTGTTCAGCAAGAGGCTGCTTGGTTTCACTCCTCAAGATTCTTGAGGAATCCAAAGACCTTGACCTTTGGAAAGGTTTTCCCTTTGGTCCAGTCTGACGGGGTTTCAGATCACTGGTCTGGATGTTGTGCACTTTGGTCGTTGGACTCCCTCGGTGAGAGAAGCCCTGGAAAGGATTACTGATTCTCTTCTTGTAAATCAAATGGGAACCCAGCACTGATAAATTCTCAGCAGGTGGTGTCTGAGCTCCTGCTTCATTTAGGCTGTTAATTTGGGGGCTGGGCTGTGCAGCAGGGATCTTGGGATGTTTCTCCAGTTTGATGCTTCCTGGCTGAGGCTCGCTTCCCTGGCTCCCCACTCTGTGCCTATTCCTCTGAGAATGGCCCCGCCTTCGAGGCTTCCCACACCGGCCCCGCCTTTTCCTACCTCCCTCTTTTGAAGGATATTTATGCCTCATGGTCAGCCTATCAGTGGAAGTGCCCTGGCTATTATATTGTTTCTGTTCTTCATATTTTTCCATTAAGACTGTATGTTTGATTAAGTTGTCAACGGTCAGAATGGGATTAATTCGTCTGATAATCTCATGTTCGACGTCTCGAGGGATATTGTCCAAGTTATCTTCATCTCGAACAGGCCATTCTTCTGGTGGGAACTGGGCCGAGAAACTGCTGTGTTCTCTTCTGGACTTCTCCTTCCTGGATATACTACGCCAGAAGAGGCTGAAGCCAAACTTCTTGCCTTTTTCTCTGTCTTTTGTGTCTGGTAACGGTTTGGCGCTTTCACTAATGATATTATCCCCAGACACTGAAACTGCTCGATTCTGTACCAAAGGTCTGGTTTCCTGAAGACCTTTCTGGCCATTTCTAGCCCTTTCTGCAGCCGCCGGTGTTGCCTCTACATCCTGAGCGCAGGGATCAGGGAAACACCTGCAAGACTGACAATGGGAAATGGGGGCAGCATTTTCTTTGGCGGACTCTGCACAGCTGGCCACGCCCACCAGATAGGTAATGCAAGTCGGCCGCTGACTTTCATCGGATAGATCTCTGTTATTTTTGTGGGGGGGTGTATTTGTGATGAAGTAAGTCTGAGGAGTGACTATGAAGTATCCCTCTCCAGTGTGATAAATTTTCCTTTCTTTAATCAGGGTTCCCAGGGTGGTATAGAGAACATCCTGAGATGGAATTGCAATGCCTAAAACAAACAAGCATTTCGTTATACTGGTAGGTTTGGCATTAAAAAATATTTTACTGAGTGAAATCAGTAATGCAGAAATGACCATACATGTGCTTGATGAACCCACAGCTAACTGTAACACAATTAATAAATGTAATTGCATTGCGAAGAAGCATTCATAATAGTCACAATTTAACTGAGTAACGGGAATATAATTTGGTCCACACAAAGACAGGGCTAACTTAATGGTTAAGTAGAGAAAAAAAATCTGAGTCCCCTCAAATACACACAGCAAGTTACACAGCCCCATCATGAATTTAAATTTTGATTTCAAGACAGCATTCTTGGAAGCAAACACAGGAGTTTTTGAAAATCACAGCTTCATTGCTTAAATCTTAAGAATCTAAAGAGAAAATGAAAACCAGTCTATGCCAGGATGGGGGCAAACTACTTAATATCTGTATTATGATAGTTTTTTAAAGTAGGAAGGTAGCAATTTTAAAAGAAATTCCCTTTTCCAAATAGCAGGGTTCAAAGGTACCTCCTTAGCACAGTACACAGCGCGTCAGTCCCAAATAGCAGGGCTCAAAATTGTATTTATATTGTAAAACATATTTGTATAACACCAGAAGAAAATACCTCAATATATCAACATTTCCTTTGGGTTGTGGTACTGTAAGTGGTTACTATTCTACATTTTCTTGATTTTTCTATAATAAACATATCAATTTTATAATGGGGAAATTAAAAATACTCTTCTAGATCCATGCATTTTGGATATCATACAGCTGTGAGAAGATGGAAATAAATCAGTATATAATACAGAAAGATCTCCAAAATTTTTTTAAAGATTTATTTATTGGGGGGCACCTTGGGTGGCTCAGTGGGTTGAGCCTCTGCCTTTGGCCCAGGTCCTGATCTCATGGTCCTGGGAAGGAGCCCTGCATTGGGCTCTCTGCTCGGCGGGGAGCCTGCTTCCCCCGTCTCTCTGCCTGCCTCTCTGCCTACTTGTGATCTCTCTGTCAGATAAATAAATAAAATCTTAAAAAAAAAAATTTATTTATTGGGTCTGGGGATAGGGAGGGAAAAAATGAAACAAGATAGGACTGGGGAAGGAGACAAACCATAAGAGACTCTTAATCTCAGGAAACAAACTGAGGGTTGCTGGGGGATGGGGTGGGAAGGATAGGATGGCTGGTTTATGGACATTGGGGAAGGTATGTGTTGCGCTGAGTGCTGTGAATTGTGTAAGCCTGATTCACAGGCCTGTACCTCTGGGGCAAATAATATGTTATATGTTAATTTTTAAAAAGATTTATTTATTTGAGAGAGAGTGCATGTGCACGAGGTGGGTGGGAGGAGCAGAGGGAGAGAGAATCTCAAGTAGACCCCCCACAGAGCTTGGAGCCCGATGCGGGGCTCAACTCAGGGCTCCATCTCGCCACCCTGAGATCATGACCTGAGCCAAAATCAAGAGTTGGACGCTTAAGCAACTAGGCACCCAGGCGCCCCCGCCAAAATATTTTTTTAACTTAGGCAAGGTACAGACAGAATGTAAAAAAGGTTCCAATGTATGTTAGTAAAAAAAAATACATATGCTCAAATACCTTTTAGGAAAGTATATGCAGGAAAAGATAAACAGTGGAACCTGTCACCTCTGGGAAGTGGCAGTGGAAGAATGGGATGGTGGGGGAAAAGAGGAATTTTTTTCTTTTTTTGCTTTGTACTCCTTTCTACGGTATGGTTTGTTTATGGCCATAAGCATTGTTTTTGCAAAAGTTCATCTGGAAAGTAAAAGAAATGCCCTTATCAAATTCATTGATGCAGGCCTTCTCCCAGCAGGGCTCTAATACAAGGTTCTACACTAGAAAAAAAAAAAAGTGGATATCTCCCAGTTTATTTAAGAGGATTTATAAACAGAAAGCAGGCCAGGAACTAATAGAGAAAACTGGTCACGCTACCTGGGAAGTGTTGCTTCAAATGCTCCAACAGGGATTCCTGGGTCACCACAGTCTGGGCAGCATTCATATCAGACACAGCACAGCAAAGAACTTCAGCCAAAGGTACAAACTGAGATTGAGCTATTGGATTCATTTGTACGGGAAAGACATCACCTAAATTGGAGGTTAAAAAAAAAAAAAAAAGGAAAGGTGATAACATTTATAGTAAAAACTATTTGGGATTAGTGAACCAACAATAAAAACTGAATGGCACGTGGAATTGCTATTTTTCTCATCAGTTCTTCCTCCCAATCTGGTAACAGGAACAATGGTAGAAAGCATAGAAGAAAAAGGCTTACATTCAGGCCCCCTAGTTTTTAAGAAGTTTGTAGAATTTGTCAGTACTTTACATGCAAGAGATAGTAAGTTTCCAGATGAAAGTCACAAAGTGCTATCAGAGTTTAGGTCAGACAATGCTTACATGGTAATTCATACATTTCGAAGCACTTTTTAAAAATCATATTAGATTTCTGAGGCAGGCAGGGATGGAATTCTCATTTCTTTACTTAAAATATAGAAAGCCATAGGGGTGCCTGGGTGACTTGGTCGGTTAATTGGGTGCCTTTGGCTCAGGTCATGGTCCCGGGGTCCTGGGATGGAGCCCTGTATCGGGCTCCTTGCTCAGCAGGAAGCCTGCTTCTCCCTCTCTCCCTCTCCTACTCCCCTTGCTTGTGTTCCCTCTCTTGCTGTCTCTCTCTCTGTCAAATAAATAAAATCTTAAAACACACACACACACATATATGTATACATATATACATACATACATATATACATATATACATATACACATACATACACACACACACACAATCCATAGAAAGCTCAAGTAATTGTCCCAAGGTCAGAAAGCAAGTGAAGTGACAAAAACAGGTCTTCTGACTCCTAATCCAGCATTTTCATCATTCCATATTTTTTAAAAGATTTTATTTATTTGACAGAGATCACAAGCAGGCAGAGAGGCAGGCAGAGAGAGAGAGAGGGAGAAGCAGGCTCCCTGCTGAGTGGAGAGCCCAATGAAGGGCTCAATACCAGGACCCTGAGATGACCTGAGCTGAAGGCAGAGGCTTAACCCACTGAGTCACCCAGGTGCCCCATTCCACATTTTCCTGGTTGGAATGATTAGGAAGATTTGAAGAAGGAAAAGTCAAAAAAATTTTCCAAAAGCACGAAGACACAGAGCAAAACTATGGAAAGAGGAAAACACAAGGTATATAAAAGCACGAATAGAGTTATCCTGGTTGTATAGAGTTTAAGAGTTATTATCACACCAAAATTGAAGAGGGATCAGAAATGTAAGCTAGACTGTATTGCCTTTCCTCCTTGCCAATGTCTTTTTTTTTTTTTAAGATTTTTATTTATTTATTTGACAGAGTGACAGCTAGAGAGGGAACACAAGCAGGGAGAGTGGGAGAGGGAGAAGCAGGCTTCCCACTGAGCAGGGAGCCTGACATGAGACTAGATCACAGGACTCTGGGATCTGGACTTGAGCCAAAGGCAGATGCTTAAGGACTGAGCCCCCCAGGTACCTTCTCCTTGCCAACATCTTAAATAAATGTTCTTAACCTGCTGTTACTCATGTTAGAGTTTTAGATTCTGCTGAGCATCCAAGGGAATCACTCAATTACTTGGAAATGAAAGACTAGGACACAGGAAAGAGATTTGGGAATCAACTAAAACAGAGAAGATCTGAAGCTGAGGAGGGCATAAGTTCTTCAGTAGGAGAAATAGGAAGACAGCCAAGAAACACCAAACTGTGAGGCTACCTACAGCTAAGAAATAGTAGAAATAGGGACCCACAAAAGCAAGAAGGCCCAATAATGGGTGTAGGAGGGAGAGAACCAAAAGTGTGAGAAAAAGAGGCTCTGAAATGACAGTAAAGCAACAGTGTCAAAATGCCTGAAAGGGATCAGAAAGGTTAAGGGAGGAGGAAAAAGGGCCATTGTATTTTTTTTTTTTTAAGATTTTATTTGACAGACAGAGAGATTGAGAGCACAAGCAGGGAGAGTGACAGACAGAGGGAGAAGCAGGCTCCCTACTGAGCAGGGAGCCCTATAGGGACTCGATCCCAGGACTCTGGGATCATGACCTGAGCCGAAGGCAGAGGCTTTAACCCACTGAGCCACCCAGGTGCCCCAGTCATTGTCTTTCTTGACTGAAAGGTGAACACTGGTGTCTTTCAAGAGAACTGTTTTCATAGAAAAGAACACAGAAACTAAATGTCAGGCTGAAGGGAAGGGAGTTTAGTGAGGAAAAAGGTAAGGTTAATGGATCCTCCTTCCAGAGCAAGGCTTCTTAACTTTGGCACTTTTGAAATTGGGGGCCAGATATAAGGTGACCAGTCATCTCAGTATGCCCAAGACTGAGGGGTTTCCTGGGACATAGGATTTTCCGTGTGATAACCAAAAAAATCAAAGGCAAACCAAGATGGTCTGCCGAGTCAGATAATTCTTTGTTGTGCAGGGCCGTCTTGTGCATTGCAGCGTGTTTAGTAGGGTTCTTGGTCTCTGCCACTTCTAGATGCCAGTAGCAACTCCCCCAGTTGCAGCAACCAAACAAGTTTCCAGACATTGCCAAACGTCCCCAGAAGGGATGGGGGGATGGAGACAAAACTGCCCCAATTATAAACCACTGTTCTATACCATTTGTTGGAAAAATCGGATTCTGAAAGAGGAGAAACAGAACACAAACCAGAAGGGAGTAGGAACAAGTGAATGTGAACGGGTGATTTTCTTAAAAGAATTGCTCTGCACATTTGCATCCAAAAGAAAAGACTTTGAGGAAACAACGTACCTGTTTCTTGGGAGACAAAGAAGACCAGTAAGACAGCAAAACCCTAGGACAGGAAATAGGAAAATGTGCAAAAGGCACAGGTAGAAGAACTGCCTTAGAAATAAGGAAGATGGGGCGCCTGGGTGGCTCAGTGGGTTAAGCCATTGCCTTCGGCTCAGGTCATAGTCTCAGGGTCCTGGGATCGAGCCCCACATCGGGCTCTCTGCTCAGCAGGAAGACTTCTTCCCTTCCTCTCCCTCTGCCTGCCTCTTTGTCTACTTGTGATCTCTCTCTCCCTGTCAAATAAATAAATAAAATCTTAAATAAAAAAAAAAAGAAAGAAAGAAAGAAAGAAAGAAAGAAAGAAAAGAAAGAAGGAAGGAAGGTATGAATTCACTTGGACCTGAGAAAAGAATAGAGGGTGCAGAAGACCAGCAATACACTGAAGCATAGAAGGAAACACACGTGAGCACAGCAAGATCATCCGATCTCTGCAAAGTTAAGGCAGGGAGAGAGAGGATAGGAATGGGAGGAGAAAAAAAACAGGAGTGAGGAGCTGAAGAGTGGAAAGGGGGGGTTGAAGAGCCATTCTTGGAGTGTACTAAATTTAAAAAAAAAATGAATACAAGAGTTATGAAGGAGCCCTGAGTCTCAAGATGATTGAAGGGTGGAGTGTGGTTGGTGGCAGGTGACAATCTGGAATGAAAAGGGTGAGAGCTAGGGAGGCCAGGTGCTTCTGAAACTTTCATGTGATACGGGAATCACCTGGGCGGGGGGTGGGGTGGGGTGGGGGAGTGCTAATGTGCAGATTCTGATTCAGAAGGTCCAAAGGAGGGTCCATGATTCTGTGTTTCTAACAACTTCCCAGGTGAGGTCTGCTTGGGAAGGGTACGAGGGTGAGGGTGTTGATAATCACAGTGTTAAAGTAGCTAACCACTGAACAAACAAACATGGCCCTGGGGCTGCATGGGGAGTCAAGAGTAGCCAAAGGGAAGCCAAAGAATTGAGAAAACTTGGTTATACCATGCAGGTGACTTGCCCAGTAACAGCGAAGCCAATACATTGTACTAGTTGTTGAGGAGGAAGGAAGGTGGTGAGGACTGGCAAGGTGTGAAGGGTTGTAGCCAGAGCTGGTGAGTGGCCTATAGTATTTATTGTATCAGACGAAGATAGAGGACTTCCATAAGGAAACTGAGAAGCAATTTGCTATACATAATACTGGTCTGTTTCCCTGCATGCTTAAGCTTCTGTATCTGGCAGGCATGGGCCTCTCTGAGCTGGAAGGTCACAACACAGGGCAGAGCTGCTGTCTGCCACCTAGGTTAGGGTCTCCTCTTGTGTGCTTTGGCTATTCCACTGGGTGGACACCAGGATACCTGCAGCATTCTGAGAAGCTAGGCTGAATGGCTAATCAATATTTCAAAGGGCAGTGATGAGAGATGGGATTATTAAACTTAGTGTCCAAGTAGGACATTAGCTGAGCTAAACCTCAAAATCCTTCTAGAAAGTCTACCTCTAAGCTAAGGGTAATAAGCCTCTGCCTCTCTTCGGTCCCTCTTTGCCTTTCTTTTTTCCCTCCGCATCTGGGATTTACTTTCTTCTCTTTCATCTCCCTCCTCAACCAGAAAAAGTACAATTTCAAATAGTTCCGTGCTTCTTTAACATAACTCTATGAGCTTAATTTGAAATAAGTGGCTTTAAACTTTTATAACCTTCTTCCTCATCTCCCAAAACAATCTAATAAGTGACTTTTTTCTTGTATGATCTTGAATTACCTCCTCTCCCGTCCCCCACCTTCAAGTGGACGAAAAGTCCTTAATTCAAAGAGGGTGGAGAAAGTTCTCTCCTAGAGGGATAAGGGCTATAGTCCTGGCGAAGCATAGGGCAAAACCTAAAAAGGTTTTCGGTGGTTCAACTACACAACCCACATTAAAGCCTCAATGCACCCCTACCCTAAAAGCAGTCACTTTGAACTTTGCGATGCGGTAAGGAGGAAGCATTTAAAGGAAGGGAGAAGTGGCTAGAGTGTCAGCGTCTGACATCCCTGCCTACCGCGCCCCCTGCCGGTAGCCGCCCATTTTGGGGGCAAATGAAACAAGAAAGGTACACCGAGGATGGGTCTCCACTGCGCCTTTGGGCTAGACCTGAAGCAGCCCATTTTTTAACTCAACTCTTAAGCTTATTTCCTCCTTTCATAGGAAAAATAGCAAAACAGATTTTTCATAGGTCTGGTGGGAGGGATGCGTGGGATATCCCTGTACATTTCTTTACAATCTCCCATATATCTAAAGTCAATTCGAAATAAAAGCTGAAAATAGATTGTTCAGAAAGCACTACTTTTAACAAGCAGAAATATGAGCAACAGAAGTTTTTTCTTACATTTTAAAAATCCCAAACAAGTTCTTTTAAAGAATCCTGACACTGCTTGCCAAATCCAAACACACTCCCAGAAATTTTATTCGTAATTCCTACCATGGTGTGGGAATGAGTATTTTAAGAGCAAACAAACCTACAATCAAGTAGGAAGCCAAATTGCCTTTTTCTGCTCCTTAAAATTAATACAACAATATGTCCACTCCATTTTAGAGAACGTGTTAAATTGCATTTAACCTCCGGTTTGGCATTCCCTCTAAACAAAGCCTAGAGCAAGTTTCTCAGTACATTTCCTTCCCAGCCGTTGCTAAGAGACCTCTTCAGGTGCGTAAATCATCAAGGGTTCTTTTGTGCAAGAGAGCTGAGCAAACCCTGATGGGGAACTTCCGTGATAGACGCAGGAATCATGTTCACACTCTAGCCATCTTTTTTTTTTTTTTGTCTCGGTTACTTTTGCCATTGGATTTTTGGAACGCAATAACCCTTAATAGAGTTTTCCACCAAAAATTAACTTTCTGTGTAGAAGATCCCATTTATAGATGTAACTAGATTTCTCAGTAAGTGAAAGCCAGTCCTTTGGCTTTATCCTCCATTACTGTGGAGTAATTGAAGAGGACCCTTAAGCCCAGGCCTGCTGTTGACCTTTGACTTTTGACCTGTAACGGGGTTGGGAGGCCAGGAGAGGCTGCATGCCAGAGCAAACAGTTCACAACAATGTTCTCTCTGTTTACACAGTCTTGGACTCTTGGGTGCTGCAGAAATGGGAAAAGCATTTGGGCAGAAAGACTGGTTTGACGGAAATACCAACAAAGTCCGACTGTATATATTGGCGCCTACTACATTTCATGCCACCTTTTCTGCAAAGGAGATTTTTGTTGCTTACCTTGCTGTACTCCCAAAGGATCTGGTGGATATTTACTTTTTTTTTTTTTTTTGAGTTTCCAAATTATGATGAGTTGTTGTTGTTTTTTTTAAGATTTTATTTATTTATTTGACAGACAGAGATCACAAGTAGGCAGAGAGGCAGGCAGAGAGAGAGGAAGGGAAGCAGGCTCCCTGCTGAGCAGAGAGCCTGATGCAGGGCTCGATCCCAGGACCCTGAGATCATGACCTGAGCCGAAGGGAAAGGCTTTAACCCACTGAGCCACCCAGGCACCCCTCTATGATGAGTTTTAAAACCATTTTTCTTTAAAAGCCCACTTTTGGGGAGAAGAATAAAAAACAGTGCAAGGCAAATTCAGTGTATGTAGTATGTAGATCCCCAATCAGCAAGTGTAAGCGTGGAGTTCTGAATTGTCGAAGATTGTTGACCCCAGTCAAGTCCAGAGCAGACCTCTTCTAGCTCGAGATCCTACAACTGTGACAAGAACCAGACTCCTGTGTGAAGCCTATAAATTCATATAATCCCGGGCGATCAATTCCTGTCCCTGGTGCCTTATAACAGTGGCCCAGAGAGCCCCTGGCTGATCGGAGCAGAACTCTGAAAGTGTGGCTTGCTCCCGACCTGGTGACAGGAGCCCACCAACAACCCAGGGTCAATAAAGTCCTCACAACTCTGAGGAAAAGGCAGTGGTTTCTTTGTCAAGGACACAAAGGCCTCCTCCATATGCCCCGCTGGAGGCCTCTAGAAGAGTACCCTATCTTGACTGTTTCCTATCAGAAAAGAAAAGTGGCTAAAAGAGCCATTTCCTGGCCAAATCCTGAGATGTAAATACTCCTACCCCAGGATCAAATATCAAGAGATATGTTCATGACAAATATGGACACAGCCGGACTGCCTTGCACCAGACCCTTGGAAGGCAGCTGGAGTAGACCAAGCACACTGTCCCCCAGATCTGTGGCACTAGAGAAATCTTCTACCGGGGTCACTGTACTCCTAAATCCGCCAGTTACAGATCAACAGTTGGAAGCTTTGGTAACCTTACACGAGCCTAAACTTTGCCCTCTGATAAATGGGCGCACTGGTGTCAGCACAGTGGCTGGCCCAGTGAGGTTATTTTCCCAGGGGTAGTGGGATGGGGAGCGCAAGCCAACAGAAGCGGGACAGTGGTCGGTCCCAGCAGCGCAAAGGAAGGTCTAACGCAAGGGGAACAATACCAGGGGTCAAACGACACACTCGCTCCCCGTCTTGAGAGGTTATCAGACAGCTGAGGGTGAGGTTTGCTAACTTGACCATTTTGGAGAAAAGAGCCAGAGGCAGAGAAAGCACACGATCCCAGGCCCCTGGGGAGAAAGGCAGAACCCAAATCCAGCGGCATTCTGCCGGGCCCAATCCTGTGTTTGCTTTGTCCACTGAGAAAGCTTCCGAAGGAAAAATGATCTTTATCTAAATGGAGTTTCTTTTGATATCTCAATGCTCTAGTTAAATTTCAGGGACTCAATTAAAGTTGTATATAAAAACTGTACCTTGGGGTGCCTGGGTGGCTCATTGGATTGGGCCTCTGCCTTAGGCTCAGGTCATGATCCCAGGGTCCTGGGATCGAGCCCCACATCGGGCCCTCTGCTCAGCAGGGAGCCTGCTTCCCCCGCCCCCGTCTCTCTGCCTGCCTCTCTGCCTACTTGTGATCTCTGTCTGTTAAATAAATAAATAAAATCTTAAAAAAAAAAAAAAACCTCTACCTTTAGAGGAAAAAAATTAAATACCATGCAATGTTAACATTTATCTTATGTTTTTAAGACACTTACACAAATTCCAAGAGGGTCTCTGTGTGGAATCTAAATTCTGACTTTTTTTTTTAAAGATTTTATTTATTTATTTAACAGACAGAGAGATCACAAGTAGGCAGAGAGGCAGGCAGAGAGAGAGGAGGAAGCAGGCTCCCCGCTGAGCAGAGAGCCCGATGCGGGGCTCGATCCCAGGACTCTAGGATCATGACCTGAGCTAAAGGCAGAGGCTTCAACCCACTGAGCCATCCAGGCGCCCCAAATACTGACATTTTAATTCGGGGTACTTGAATGTGATTTCAAAGTTCCTAAGAGACTGTGCTACCAAATATGCAAAACAGAAGACTTTTTTTGCAAATTTGGAAAGCACATCAGAACTTTTTCGTGTCCATAAAAATTAAATTCCAGGGAAAACGAATCCCAACATTACTTATTTCATATTCAAGACACAAAATTCTCTCTACTCTAAAAATGTTGAGTCCCCATACAAGTTTATGGACTCCGTGCTAGACAGTCTGCCAGAAATTCATGCATTATTGACCTTCAAACGGTTTAACTGAGCAGCTCAAACTCAGCTAATTACTTGCACACACGAAACCTGAGACCGTCTTTTTTCGGGGCCCATACTGAATCATGCTGTGAGAAAGGTATCTTCTACGTGCATTAGAGATGACAATGGAGCATGAATAAAACAGCCTGCAGATCCACTCAAGTTTAAATTAAAAAAAAAAAAGAGGATGTTTTGTTCTAAGTAACCCAAGAAGCTTCTCTGATTTTTAAACTGCACTTTTATCCAAGACAGAATTTCCAGATTCCTTTAACATTAAAATTAATCCTGCACTTTTAAAAATACCAGTATTTTGTCGCAATGTGTATCTCATCAGAGATAAGATGCGGTGCAGAAATCTCCATGGCTTGAAATAGTTAGATCTATTGTGTTATAACCTTAAATAGGTTCAGAAAATCAAACAAAATTGGAACAAAAAGAGAGGTTTCAGGCCAGCAAAACCAAGCCCCTCTCCGTGTCTCCCTTTTATTTTAGTAAAATAAAAGCATGCAAACACTTTCCCTCGCATTTAGAAACAAAAGAGTTCCAAAGACTCAGAGACTGGCTCTAGATCTGAGAGTAGTCCGGTTATCACCCAGGGAAGCTGGAATTCTTTCTCAAACACAATGATGTTTATTTTGAACTCCTAGACACACACCTCCCCTTCTGGGACACGTCCTCTGTTGAAAAGGCTTCACTCAGGAGCCTGAGCTGTTCCAACACCACGGTAATAACCACACTTCGCCCTGTCAGGGGTAGTAAATTAGCCGCCCCTTTCTTTTTGAGGGATATAGTCACGAATAACCACTATCAGCCGAATTGCAGAGGCTTTGGGCCTTTATGACAGGGTCCCCCATGATTCAGTTGTCAGACAGAACGTGGGATGTAGAAAAGACACAGAGGTGGCCCTACTTCGGGGAGCCCTTTGGCCTCTAGCAGCCTTCCCCCATGACCACCACTCTCATTCTGGGTAGAGCTATGGGGACACCTGGCCGGGAGGGAAGGATGCACATGACTCAAAACGGCTGGTTTTGTTTTGTTTATTTTTTTTAAAGATTTTTATTTATCAGACAGAGATCACAAGTAGGCATAGAGGCAGGCAGAGAGAGAAGGGGAAGCAGGCTCCCTGCTGAGCAGAGAGCCAGATTCGGGACTCCATCCTAGGACCCTGAGATCATGACCTGAGCCGAAGGCAGAGGCTTCAACCCCTGAGCCACCCAGGCGCCCCTATTTTTTAAATTTATTTGAGGGAGAGAGCACATGCAGGGGGTGGAGGAAGCAGCAGAGGGAGAAGGAGAAGCAGACTTCCACTGAGCAGGGAGTCTGATGTGGGGCTTGATCCCAGGACCCTGGGATCACGACGTGGGCCTAAGACAGCCGCTTAACCCACTGAGCCACGCAGGTGCACCCCACCCCCCGAGTCCTCCCTGCCTGGTTTTTTTTTAAACACTAAAACTCAGTACCTCAGCCCCAAAGCCCTCCAGGCCCTGTGGTGCCCTTGCCCTAACCTCTCTTCCTTTCAGACCCCCACTCTGGATATGTTAATGACTTTACCCCAACGGAGTCCATTTTCTGAGGCTGTCAAAATTAATTACCATAAATTTAATGGCTTAAAACAACACAAATTTATTATCTCACAGTCTATAGATCACTCGTTCTTCTGCTCCGGGCCTGTGGCCTGGGCTCTCGTTGGAGGCTCTGGAGGAGAGTCAGCTTCCACGCTCATTTATGTTTTGGGCAGAATTCAGTTCCTTGTGGTTGTAGGACTTAGGACTCAAGTCCCTGTTCCCTTGATGGCTGTCAGAAGGGAGCCTCTCCTCAGCAATTTAAAGCCACCTGTATTTGTCACGTCGCCCCCTTCATCTTCGAAGACAGCGTGGAGTCTTTTTTACGCTGTGATTCTCTCCGACTTGACCTTCTGTTGCTTCCCTTCAGTGTCAGCCGGATAAAGTTCTCTGCTTTTAAGGGCTCCGGTGATTAGATCACCCCACCCCCAAGTAATCCAGGATAACCTTCCTCAAGTCCAAAACAGAACTAAATCTGCACAGTCCCATTTGCTTGCCATGTAAGGTAACATATTCACAGGTTCCGGGGGTTTGGACGTGGCCATCTTTGGGTACCATTCAGCCTACCAACCAGGGCTGGGGGGCAAGGAAGAGCTGAGGAGGGAGGCACAGGTCTAAACTGCAGCGGCCCTGCATGTCCCTAAAAATGGCCGTGCAGAATCCCTTTTTTTGGCCCTTGAGGCCAACCTGGGACTGAGTGAAGATGAACCTTCTTCCCTAGATTCCGGAGGCCACACATGACAATGCCAGGGACTGGCAGCTCAGAGTCATGGAAATGAATAGAAATACCACTGTACAAAATCGGGGGGGCCAAACAACAAACCAACGTTGTTGTTTGAGTAATAGATAAATAAAAGGTCCCTGTGACAAAGAAGCTGTCCTTTGCATACATAGTCCTCACGTAATGAATGAGCATTATGCTGGAAGTCAAGGGACATGATTGCGGTTCCAATCCAGGTTCTGCTCTGTGGCTCCGAATAAACCAGCTCTCTTCTCTGAGTCTCCGTTTTCCTGATCTATACGTGTGGGGCTGAGCTAGATCAGTGTTTCCCAAAACGTGTTCTGTGGGGCACTCATTCCATGAAACACTCTACAAGGAAAGGTCCCGAGACCGAGTGTTTGAGAACACTGGCTGGAGTCACAGGGGCATTGTTAAAGGCTCTGAGACCTGTGATGGATAATTGAGTTTATTTAAGCCGATGTTTCCCATTCATACTTGGCTACAATCTCCTTTTTCCAAAACCTTGTGTTACCCGTTGGCTGTGACTTCTCTCCATAGTCTGTGCTCTCATCTGGGAACATTTGTCCCTGTTTCCTCCACCTAGGGCACGCTTCCCCAGGCCTGTGTTTGAGAATCACGAAGACTGGCTCGGATACTGACTTGACTCTCCCCTGAATTGTTCTCTGAGCCCATCAGCCAGAGTTCTCCTTCCCACAGGGTCCCTTTATAAAACACTGAATGAGCACTACCCTGGCATAGCATTAGTACTCCTAATACAGGGATGTTACCACAGCCCAGTCCTGCAATCATTTCGTACCCAGCAAATATTTATTGAGTACCTACTCTATGTCAGTTCCTGGGGATACAACTGGGATCAGAACACAGTCTTTGTCTTCAAGGGGCTCTGATTCTAATGGAAGAGCGGCGGTTGGAGGCAGTCATAACCCAATAGGCGGGCTATATCTGATAGGACTAGGACTGTCTTCCTGGTCCCCCTCCTTTTTTTTTTTTTTTAAGATTTTATTTATTTATTTGTTAGACAGAGATAAGTAGGCAGAGAGGCAGGCAGATGGAGGGGGAAGCAGGCTCCCTACTGAGCAGAGAGCTCGATGTGGGGCTCAATCCCAGGACCCTGAGATCATGACCGGAGCCGAAGGCAGAGGCTTAGCCCACTAAACCACCCAGGCGCCCCCCAGGTCCCCCTCCTGAATGCCACTCTCAGAAGCTGGTGGGTGCCTGGGCACAGCCATCATAAGAAGAGTCAGACATGCCGCCGTGCAGACACTCGCACAGCAGCACAACAGCCCGGGATAATAAAGGGAGCCCTACAACTGGTCAGGCTGACCCAGGCTCAAGTCCTCCACCTCCACGTACTGACTATGCCGTACTGACTTTTCTTTTCCCAACCCCCATAGCCTATGTGACCAGACACCAGTCCTGCCCATGATGTTCTCCCCAACCGACAGTTCAGGTTGGTAAAACCTAGGCTAGCCCTGCTTTGTTCTCTTCAGTACTATTTTACTGTGACACCTGGTGGCAGATACCATAGATTGACACATTCAACACACATTCCCAGTCGCCTTTGTCATGGCCTGCCTCCAGTGTAGAGGTCGGAAAATGTATCACTCAATTTCCCAACCTCTCTTAAAACCAGTGGGCATGCGACATCATTTTGGTCCCTGGGATAAGGCAGGCAGGGACCACTGCTAGAAGAGACCTCACAAGGAAAAGCCCCGCCTTCATCTTTTTTCCTTTCCTTCTTGACTCTTCCACCTCGGAACCGGAAGAGGAGGCAGCCATCTTGTGACCATTAGGTGACAAACATGATGTCAAAAGACCACTCTTTGAGGAAGGCGGAGCAGAAAGAGAGTAAAAAGCCCAGGTGTCTGGTCACCTAGTTGAGCCACCGTGCGGGCCCCAGGCTGCCAACCCCCAAGCTTCTTGTCACGAGGCAAATCTACCCCACATTTGCTCGTGCCATTGTTAGGGCGTCTCCTGTAACTGGTGGCAAAACACATCTCCAGTCAAACTTCTTAGTCAAGGGCTTTTGACACTGGTTTCCTCCACATATTTTCTGCTGTGGGCGAAGTGTTTGTCCTGCCAAGGGCTGCAGGAAAGCTTCTGGGTTCTCTACCAGCTGGACTTTTATTTCAGTGCCTTAAAATGCTGCGAAGCTAAGACGCCACAGTGATGGGTATTCACAGAAAAGGTGTCGGGACTCCTGCTGCCCTAGTCATCATTATCATACCAAGTCTGGGATAAGCCATGAGAAGAATGAGAAGCAGAAACTTGACCTAGGGTTGCTAATTTTTAACGGCTTGGGGAAACCCGTCCTGGGAAGGCTACAATAGGCACTGTCCTCCGGATGAGGAAGGATTTCCTTTTTGCAGGTAGAAATCAGAGGGGAAGATAAGAACTGTCAGGGTGGTTGGGCTGGTCCTCTGATGGCCATCTACAGTTACAGCCCTGAGAACGGGACGCCTTTCAACCTCTCCTGAAAGGAAGCCTTGTGAACTGGAGCCAATAAGTCAGTATCACCGTCCACGATGTAAGATTAACTCGGCATTTAAAGAGGTGAATCATGAATAAACACCACATCTATTTCAGGAGGAGGTAATCCTTGCCATTTGTTGAAAAAAGTTGCCTTTGGTCCCGAAAGAGCCTGGATCCACTTCCCCACCCCCACCCCCACCCCCACCCCACCCTGCCAGTTCGCCTCTACAGCTGGGTCTGGGTGGTGGTGCATGGAGTCTAGGAGAGGCCCCCTGCTCCAGCCAGGACTGGGGTCCAGGGTGCTGGGAGCTGGGAGAGGGCCCCAGTCTACATCATGAGATGAACACTTAGCGCCGCCTTTTCTCCCAGACCCCCCACACACCGCACACATGTACGCCTTTACCGAAGGTCGCTCAAATTGCCACCTTGTCTGCACAGTTCCTGTTGATGGAGGTGGGGGTCGGGTGGCCCAGAATAATGACCAGGACCGCCCCAGAATCCAGGGAGGGTTATCCATGCCCACAGGTGCTGGGGGCTGCTCAGGGCTCAGCCACCCTCGCACCCCCCTGTGAGCCGCACCTGCCCCAGTCTGGAAAGCATCACGGAGTTTCTGCATCAATGGTCTCTTTCACTTCTCCCAGACTGTCTGTTAGGCTCCAACTGCTTTCAAGTGGATTATATGGGTTATTTTGGCCTCCTGAAATATTAACTTTTAAAATATAAAAGTACTGTATCCAGGGATACAGTTCATATCAATGTAGTTTTACTGAAAAGTGCTTCTAGGCTGTGAGAGACTTGAAAGACCTAAACTTTTCAATTTTAAGATTGTGAATTCCTTTTCTTCCACCCAGAAGGCTTCATGTCACATCTGGGCAGATGTGACTGCACCTCAGCAGGCCTTTAGCAAATTTTCACAAGGTCACTGCCTTAGACATGAAATGAAAACTTCGCCACCCTGAGAAATCTTGAAAGAGGCTGTAGGTCTTGCTTCCTATCAGTGGCTCTGATTTTTACAGGTGGGGTCGTAAGACCTCTGATTCGAGCTGCTGAACGCCTACCTCACAACAAGCCGTCCGTTACTGCACCTCTGACCCAAGGCAGCCATGTATTTTCTCAGGTTACGTGCTGGTGGAAAGAGTGTGGGTTTGTGCCCATCATGCTGTATGTCTAGGCAGAAACCACTAGGGTCCATCTGTAACAGTTAGCTGCCTTCACCCTTTGCCTTCTACATAGATATGGCTTCCCTACCCCATTCAAAGTTTCAGCCCAGAAAAGGGGCTCCAACGTATATTTATTTTAATAAAACCCAACATGGGGCTTGAACTCACAACCCTGAGATGAAGACCTGAACTGAGATCAAGAGTCAGACGCTTAACGGACTGAGCCACTCTGGTGCTCCCAACAGATTTTTTTTTTTTTTAAAGATTTTATTTATTTATTTGACAGAGAGATCACAAGCAGGCAGAGAGGCAGGCAGAGAGAGAGGAGGAAGCAGGCTCCCCGCTGAGCAGAGAGCCCGATGCGGGGCTCGATCCCAGGACTCCAAGATCATGACCTGAGCCGAAGGCAGCGGCTTAACCCACTGAGCCACCCAGGCGCCCCCCAACAGATCTTTTAAATACACTACTTTCGGGGCGCCTGGGTGGCTCAGTGGGTTAAGCCGCTGCCTTCAGCTCAAGTCATGGTCCCAGGGTCCTGGGATTGAGTCCCTCATCTGGCTCCCCGGTCAGCGGTGAGTCTGCTTCTCGGTCTGCCCTTCACCCTGCTCTCTCTTGGTTGCTTTCTCAAATAAATTAAAAAAAAAAAAAAACTTTTTACTTAGGAAATACCCCTCTCCTAAGTACTGCACAGTGTTCCTGCCACCAACATGCTGCTCACTTCACCAACCCTATACGCAGTCCGCCGCCTCACCTTTCCAATGCCACCTCAACCCAAGGCCCGGTGCCTAAACCCAAGTGTAGGAGAGCAAGGACACTTCTTGTGGAAGTGCCCGGAGCAACACACACGTCTGGGTCACGAGAGTCCTGCACGTGTCCTGCTTCTAACTACGACACAATGGAGCAAACCGTTAGCAAGAGAAGCAGAAACTTTAAGAGCTGGAGCTTTCTAGGTAAATGTTTCTGAAATCTTGGGATCATCAGCTAAGTTAATTTACAACTCTATAATGTGTGAACTCCAGAGAGATTTAACAAACCCTGAAGGTGTGTTTATATTTCAAGGGCACATGAGGCCCATGACCTTGGAAACAGCTCTAGGTCATAAAAACTGGAGCCACCAGGGTCCCTCTGGCTCCTGCAGAGATGCATTTATATTCCAGAAGGTCAGAGGGAGAACCCAGGATCTTTTCTGTCCGGTCTCCAAGCAACAAAGGTGTTTCTCCCCTCCCCCGTGGGAGAGGACAAAGAAGCAGTTGCCTCTTTCTTCTGAATATAAGCAAGGAAAATCCCTTTTTCTCTACCCCTTACCTCTGGAGAGTCTAACCACCTATGCTGGAGATTTTTCCATCTGGCTTTCATCATGTTGCCCCAGGGGTAAGCAACTGGGCTATGATGGGGGGAGATCATGGTGCCAAATAATTATTTGCCTAAGAATATTTTTTATTTTTGTGTGAATAATAACTAATCTGTCTCTCATGTGCATTCAGAATAAAATTAATAGAGATGCTTACAAAAGCCCAACAGTTATGGCAACAAAGATGATGGCATCCTATGAGTCACGTGGCTTTCTGCAAGAGACACACTGAGCCCGGAGGCTGGTTAGCAGGATTTGAAGAATATCCATAGGAATCACAGCTGGGCTGAAAAGACTGAGAAATGTGTGAGTCTGGGATTAGGAGATAAGCTTGGAGCATCCAGATAAGGATTTTGCTCTTTGCTTCGGAGGGACCCAAAAATCCTTACAGGGGGGCTTTAAGTGGGACGGGAGAAGCCTGTGTTGCTCTCCTACAGGAGAGGAGGAGACAGACTTAATCAGCTCCCGGGTCTGGGGGTCGAGTCAACACCGCAGGGGAAGGGGTCTGGATCACCACTCTGGAGACCTTCCCAGCTCCCCTCTGCTCCCTATTTCCCTGCGACCGCAGCTGACTCTTCTGTCTCAGAAGGCGCTGCACTAGTCCCTTTACACAGGGGGAGACGGGGACACCGGCTCCAGGCACCATGTGGGGAGAGAGGACGCAGAGCACGGGGTAAATGGAGATGCTGCAGAATGTGGACTGGAGCCTCCCTGAGCAAGGACAGGGAGTCCTGGAGCATTCTCACACGTGCCCAGCAGAGGAAGGAGAGGGCAGTTATGAAACCCCACTCTGCAGCCTGCGTTTTGCCCGACTTCTGCATTCCCCACCGGGGAGGAGACAGCTTCTCCCTGCACCTTGATTTCATCCTGTAAAAACTAATTTTAACTGCTTAGGAGTTTGTGCAAAACTTTGCAGGGGGAGAAAAGGAGTTTAAAAACTGCTTCATATGAAAAAAAAAAAAAAAACCGCTTTGTATGGCTTTCTGTGTTATGGCTTCTGAACCAACAGCAGAAATTGACTTGGATGTTCCGTGGTCCTCTCCCCCACTCCCTCAGGGAAGGCTGCAAAGAGAAGGCTGTCCTTGTTTTTTGTCACTGTGAGCGGAATGGACGTCTCTTAGTCCTGAGGTTCTCTGGCATTCAGGAGAAAACCGTTGGCTTCTTACCATCAATTTGGAGACCTGAAATCTTACTAGATTCTAGGTGTGGGAGACTCCGTGCAGATGTGTTTGCCTCGGAAAAGGTAGTGAGGAATGAGATCTTGTAGAAATCAGATGCTCGTATTTGTGGAATGGGTCAACTCAGACTCTATGACTGACAGGTAAAATGCACTTTTATAAAAATCCTTGCAAGAAAGGCCCCGATAGCTGGGCAGAAGTTCTCCTTAGCATGAGAAAGAGGCAGCCCTCTCTTGCTGCTCCAAGCAAGGAAAAGCCAAGGTTTTGTTTTGTTCCCCACCCGCCCCCCAGGTTTTCAGCTCTGCTAAACTATAAATAGGTGTGTTGCCATGTGCGCTGAACTCTGGGAATGTTGAAAGACCCCCTTTTGGGTGGGTGTGGAATGTGCGTGTGTGGAAAGCATGAATGCCGGTGGGCCTGTCTGGATTGCACACAGGTGCCCACGGAAAGGGCCATTGTCTGGTGGGGCCGCCGCCGATGGAGCCAGCCTCTCTCCTGGAGGGATTCCCAGGAAAGCCGCAAGGCAGAGGAAGGTCAAAATCACGAGAAGCCTGGCCCCTTCACCAGCTCTGGCAGTCTGAATCAGAGGGGACTTTGGGCCCTCTCTCGGCGAGATCTCATTGCTGTTGGCTTTGTGTGTTCGGCCTTTCTGACCTTTCTGGCCATTTGTACCTTTTCTGGTTCTGGCAGGGGTCACTCAGCAATGAGGTGCTGGTCTGACTCCCCTCTGATTACCCAGGGCAGCGGTCACCACGGAGGGCTGATCCTCGCTAGGCTTTGCACTGGCTCACGGTCCGGACAGTAAGAGCGGGGACAGGTTACATCTATTTCAAAAAAATCTTTTAATTCGGAATTCTGCCCTGACCAGTCTCTGGGACATGCTGTAGCTTTTGCTCTCCCCTAACAATAATCCCAGATCAGCTTGCCTAAAAAGGGATTTAGGAGATGCAGATGTAATGATTAAGTCTGCGTGAATTGTGTGAAAATATTCTGTGAAAAGGCTTTTTGTCTCTCTTGCAACCAACCCCTGTGGGTGAAATGTCTGAGAGAGAGGAGAGGATGATGGAAAAAACTCCGTGAAGTTACAGTCGTGAGACACACTGATTTAGGAACAATGAAAGGAGAGCCAAAAGCAAGGCCCCAGAGAAGGGAGAACTTCAGACCCAGCAGATGAAGGGCAGGCAATTCATGATGTTTGTTTTTCAGAATCCGCTCCTGGAGCCGTCCTCCCAGAACACTCCTCACTGCTCTCCCGACCTGCTGCCCACCACTGGGCCCCTCTCTGTAACTGCTAGCCTTGCTGCTGTCAGCACCCCAAATTCAAACCGAGCACTGCCCGTGCTCCTGAAGCCTGACAGCTCACCAGATAGGAAGGGATGAGCCCAGCTACTGCTTGAAACTGACTGCCTGAAGTCAGTCCCTCTGAAAATAAGAACTGAATGGAGTAATTTGGGCCGAAGTGGGGGAAACCCCAAAACTTATCAACTGGTGGAAGGCCTCCTTAGGGATTTTATGCACTTAGCCCGCCCGACTGATGTATAATTCCACTTGGGGGCTCTACAAACTGTAAACTCTCTGTTCCCAGGGATGCCATGTGTACCCTCTGGGGCCGTATGAAAGGCAGGCATTAATTTATCTCTGGGGAAAACACTGACCTACACCTAGAGGAGCTTATCAGAAATATTCCAAGTGTCAGGACGCCTGGGTGGCTCTGCCATTCAGCATCTGCCTTCGGCTCAGGGGAGGGATCCAGCCTGGGATCCAGCCCCACATCAGGCTCCCTGCTCATAGGAAGCCTGCTTCTCCCTCTCCCACTCCCCTGGCTTGTGTTTCTTCTCTCTCTCTCCCTCTCTGTCAAATAAAATCTTTAAAAGAAGAAGGAAGAGGAGGAGGAGGATTTTTAAAATTTTATTTATTTGACAGAGACACACCAAGAGAGGGAACACAAGCATGGGGAGTAGGAGAGGGAAAGCAGGCTTCCCGCCAAGCAGGGAGCCAATGCAGGGCTAGAAACCAGGACCCCGGGATCATGGCCTGAGCTGAAGGCAGACACTTAACGACTGAGCCACCCAGGCGCTCCTATTCCTCACTTATTTTTTTAAAGATTTTATTTATTTATTTATTTGACAGAGAGAGATCACTAGTAGGCAGAGAGGCTGGCAGAGAGAGAGGGAAGCAGGCTCCCCACTGAGCAGAGAGCCTGATGTGGGGTTCAATCCCAGGACCCTAAGATCATGACCTGAGCTGAAGGCAGAGGCTTAACCCACTGAGCCACCCAGGCGCCCCATTCCTCACTTTTTAGTTGAAGTGATTCATGGCATAGCCTCAGCCTCAAAGACATTCAGGTCAGCTTCAACTCAGTCGGGCCAGTTATTTGGATGGCATAATTTGTTCCAGATTTTTCTGCAGGCCAAGGCAAACTCTACACAGAGTATTAGTCTATCCAGCTGAAACTGGGCATATGCCTCAGGCCAGGCAGGCAAGGTTAATTCAGAAACATGGGGAAGCCACCAGCCATTCTAAGGTAGACCTTGAAGGTAAATAAGGTTTGTTCAGTTGACAAAAGCCAGGAGCCTTGGAGGCTGAGGCTAAGACCACTGCAGTGGGAATGACCTCGTCCTGCCCTTGGAGTTCTGCGGGCAAAAGGTGGGTAAGTGTGGTTTACAACAAACCCAATGGACTTGGTCTTATCTTCTGCTGGTCAGATTAAAATCAACTGACCAGAGGAGAGGCATATTATGGAAATATTTACCAGTAGCCGCTATGGAGAAACACAAGGAGGTGCAATCCCTGGGTAGAGAGAAAAGTTTGTGTTTCTGTGCAGCTGGGGTTTTCTGAATAAATTTGCTAAAAACTTGGGATCCTGGGCTAAGAGCCAAGCCTTGGAAAGTTAATTTTCAACTGCAGAGGTAGAGAGCTACAGAGAGATTCACCTAATTCTGGAGGTTGATATTATATGTGTTTATATTTCAAGGGAAATGAGACTCATAACCTTGAAGACCTCTTTAGGTCAAAAAGCTGGAGCTTATCTGACCTCAGAGAGATGTGTTTACATTGCAAAAGGTTAGAGAACCCAGAATGCTTTCCTACCCTGCCTCCAAGTAGCAAAGGTTTTTCTCCTTTTGGGAGGGAAAGGAGAGGCAAATGCCCTTCTCCGGTGGATAAAGAGAGAAAATTGACTCTATGGAATGTCCAGCCACGTGTGTGGGAAGTTTTCCGAACTGCCCTTCACGGTGTTGCCCTGGGACTGGTGTAGTTTGTGACAGCTAATCCACTCCAGGATGTCAGTGTGAGAAACTATTTGGACCACTCCTGGTGAAACAAAGCTGGTGGAAACCATGAAACAAAATACCAAAGTCCCTGGAAATTCTAAGGGCATATGTCAAATGAAGAAACATTTATTGAAGAAAATCTAGTTAAACTTGATAAGAACCAAGAGTCTATGGCTAATGAGCCACCACCCTCTCCCCACCCCATCCTTCCCCCACCTCTAGCTCAGTTTGATGAAGGTTTCACTCCGGGCAAATATGGCCAAGAAGTCGGGGCTCCCCTTCCCTCAGCTCCCAATCAAAGTTTAGCATCTCTCACTGGGAGGGGCAGTCTGCCCACATTTTCCATCCCCTCCAATTCCAGGCTGAAGAAGCTAAACTGAAATTCCTGGTGATCATAGCTGAAGGGTTAGGGACTCCCTTTCATCTACCCAATCCCTACTCACCCGGTCCTAGCTCTGCTCCAGGAGCAGCAAGCCAATACCCCAGGGACCCCAACCACCTTCACCCCAGCTCACTCCTAGGGCATAGGGTCCACCTTGGAGAGTTACCATGGTCTTCAGCTCCCAGAGCATGGGCTCAGTTTGGCCACAGGAAGAGGCAGTCCGTAAGCAAAGCACGGGAATTCCAAAGCATTCAGAGAAGGAAGGACTCTATCTGAAGAAGTCTGTAGGAAAGGTCAAGCCTCAGGGTACTCCTAAAACACAATAGCTCCTCTTAAGAACAGTGGTCTAAACTGTAGACCAGCTAACCCACTAGAGAGGACCAGAAAAAGATATCTAAAAAGAACTTTCCTGGGGTCAGGAAAAAAACAAAAGAGTGACCTCAAAAAACCATCCCTGCCAGAATTTAATTGGATCAGACTGCTGAGCAAGTTTGCCCCGGGGCACTGTTGAAAACAAAAGAACAATCAGTCCTACCTAGAGCCTAGTGAGAGTGGTGGGACATCAAATGAAGCGGACATCTTACCCTAGAGCTCAGGGAAAGACACAAAGCGCTTTCAAGAGCTAAAGCCATTGGCAGCCCCGGGTACCATGTGCATGACCAGGAGTGACACCAGAGTTTCCTGGCTGGTGGGGAAATGGATGTTGCTAACATAGCCTAGTCAAGCCTCAAGATGAAATACAAGTCCCAGAGAGGGCAAAGAGGAATCTGTATCTAGAGCTGCTATAATAGATTACCTGAAAGGTCCAGTTTTCAACATAAGACCCGCAAAGAACCAGGAATCTGGGACCCACACGCTGGTGGAAAATCAGGCAACAGAAACTGCCAATGAAAGGGACCAGATGCCAAATTTAGATGTCAAAGTAGCCATGATATGTCCTAGGAACTGCTTAACAAAGTAGACATCTCACCAAAGAGAGACTATTGATGAAAAGAGACTATAAAAACTAAACGAAGGGCGCCTGGGTGGCTCAGTCGGTTAAGCAGCTGCCTTCGGCTCAGGTCATGATTCTGGAGTCATTGGATCGAGTCCCATATCAGGCTCCCTGCTCAGTGGGGAGCCTGCTTCTCCCTCTGCCTCTTCTGCCTGCTGCTCCCAGTGCTTGTGCTCTCTCTCTCTTTTTCTGACCAAAAAAACACAAAATCTAAAAAAATAAGATTTAAAAAATAGTTACTAAATGAAAATTCTGGAGTTGGAAAGTACAATGACCAAACTTCAGAATTCATTTGAGGGACTCAACAGTAGACTTGAACAGTAGACTTGATCTGGCAGGGAACCTGAAGATAGATCAACAGAGATTATAAAGCCGAAGAACAGAAAACAGGATGAAGAAAAATGAAAAGAGCCTCAGAGAAATGCAAGACTCGTTTAAGTGCACCAATCTATGTGTAAGGAGGGAGGTGGAAGAAAGAGAAAGGAGCAGAAAAAATATTCGAAGAAATAATAGTTAAGACTTCCCAGATTTGCTGAAAACCAATCTATATATCCCAGAAGCTCAAAAAGTTTCAAGTAGGGTAGCACTACACACAAACACATTGGAATGAAGATATGGAAAGCCAAAGACAAAAAGAAAATCCTGAAAGGTGCAAGAGAAAAACAACTGCTCACATACAAGGGAACCCCAAGTAGATTAACAGCTCACTTCTCACCAGAAACAAGAGAGGCCAGAAGACAGTGTATAACCTATTTTTTCACCGTACAACGTAATTAAAGTGATGAAATAGGAAGACCTGGGTGGCTCAGTGGGTTAAGCCTCTGCCTTCAGCTCAGGTCATGATCCCAGGGTCCTGGGACCAAGTCCCCAATCGGGCTCCTTGCTCGGTGGGGAGTCAGCTTCTCCCTCTGCTCATGTGCTCCCTCTCACTCACTCACTCTCTCAAATAAATCTTAAAAAAAAAAAAAAAAAAAGACTTGGGGCACCTGGGTGGCTCAGGGTTAAGCCTCTGCCTTTGGCTCAGGTCATGATCCCAGGGTCCTAAATCGAGCCCCGCATCGATTTGCTCCCCGCAAGGAGCTCTGCTGAGCTCCTTGCTCAGCAGAGAGCCTGCTTCTCTCTCTCCCTCTGCCTGCCGCTCTACTTATTTGTGCTCTCTATATCTGTCAAATAAATAAATAAAATGTTTTTTTAATAAATAAAATCTTTAAAAGAAATAAAGACTTTTTACTGACACAACTGTACAACAATTGTATTAGAAAGTGAGTTAAGAGGAGCCTGGGTGGCTCAGTCAGTTAAGCAACTGCTTTTGCCTTACTTAGGTCATGATCTCAGGATTGTGGGATCCAGCCCTGCATTAGGTTCCCTGCTCAGCAGGGAGCCCGCTTCTCCCTTTCCCTCTGCTGCTCCCCCTGCTTGTACTTTCTCACTCTCTCCCTCGCTGTCAAATAAATAAAATCTTAAAAACAAAAGTGAGTTTAAAATCTATTATACATTTTGCTCATGTAGCAAATGCCCTAGAATATCAGGGCTCCCTCTTCCTCCCATTCTTCTTGCAAGGATGGAGTTGTGTTTGACTTTGTGTGTCTCCCCTTATCCTGTCATGGAATGATATTTGGTCTCCAGCCCCAGTTCCTGGCACAGTTCCTAGTTCCTAAAACCCCTGGAATTTCCTGAATGATAAGGGTGACTGCCAGGCTCCTTTAGATAGCCTCAGGATGGGGGCTGGTTGCCAGAACAAGCTTCGATTAGAAGCCTGGAACTTTCGGTCCCACTTCCTCATCTCTAGGGATAGGTGAGGGACTGGAGATTCCATTCATCACCAATGACAAATAATTTATTTTTTAATTTTTTAAAAATTTTATTTACGAGAGAGAGCACGCCAGTGCACGAGCAGGAGGGAGGAGCAGAGAGAGGGGGAGAAGCAGGCTCCATGCTGATCAGGAAACCGGATGTGGATGCGGGGCTTGATTCCAGGATCCCCAGATCACAACCTGAGCTGAAGGGAAACACTTAACTAACAGAGCCACCTAGGTGCCACATCCACTGGCAAATAATTTAATAAATCATGGGCCACCTGGCCGGCTCAGGCGGTGGAGCATGTCACTCTTGATCTCAGGTTATAAGTTCAAGCCCCATATTGGGTATAGATTACTTAGTCTTTCAAAACATAATAAATCATGTCCATATAATGAACCCTCCACGAAAATGAAGTTGGGAGAGCTTTCCAGTTAGTGACTAGACCAAAGTGTTGGAGAGAGCAAAGAAGCTCTGAACCTCCACCCCCCCACACCTTGCCCTACGCATTCCTTGCATTTGGTTGTTCCTGTGTTGTATCCTTTGTCATAAACCGATAACAGTAAGTAAAGCACTTGAGTTCTGTGTTATTCTAACAAATTAATGAGGTGGTTGTGGGAACTCCTGATTTTGTAGCCAAGTTAGAAATGTTGGTAACCTGGGGACCCAATACTTTCAACTATCAACTATCATCCCATCTTATGGGATGTTAGTTTAAACTAACTCCAGGTAGTTGGTGTCAGAATTAAATTGTGGGACACCCAGTTAGCATCTGCAGAGAATTAGTCGGTGTCCAGAGGAACCACACCTCTCCCTCTCTCCTTGGTCAGGAAGGTCCCTATTGCCCCGGCCGTCCCCCAGCCCCCACACTCTGAAGAGGCTGGCAAAACTATGCAAAAATCTAAATATAAACAAATGAGATGTTATAGGATCTCAGCTACTGACAAAGCGTCAACTTGAAAATGAGCGTGTGACATAGTACTCAACCCCAAGGAAGCTTCGGCAACACCAAACCCACCGGGGGCTCCTTAGGGTTTAGGGAAGTTGGAAAGTTAGTGTCTCAGAAACCCTAGGCCATTGTTTCCTGAACATCAATCATTTGGGTCACCTTTGGGATTTGGGACCTATCTACATATATAACGTTTATCTTAAAATTATCTGCATTAGCTGGTGCAACCACTCTGGAAAACAGCATGGAGGTTCCTCAAAATGTTGAAAATAGAACTACCCTATGACCCAGCAATTGCACTGCTGGGTATTTACCCTAAAGATACAAACGTAGTGATCCGAAGGGGCATGTGCACCCGAATGTTTATAGCAGCAATGTCTACAATAGCCAAACTATGGAAAGAACCTAGATGTCCATCAACAGACGAATGGATAAAGAAGATGTGGTATATATACACAATGGAATACTATGCAGCCATCAAAAGAAATGAAATCTTGCCATTTGCGACGACGTGGATGGAACTAGAGGGTATCATGCTTAGCGAAATAAGTCAATCAGAGAAAGACAACTATCATATGATCTCCCTGATATGAGGGAGAGGAGATGCAACATGGGGGGTTGAGGGGGTGGGAGAAGAATAAGTGAAACAAGATGGGATTGGGAGGGAGACAAACCATAAGTGACTCTTAATCTCACAAAACAAACTGAGGGTTGACGGGAGGAGGGGGGTTGGGAGAGGGGGGGTGGGGTTATGGATATTGGGGAGGGTATGTGCTATGGTGAGTGCTGTGAAGTGTGTAAACCTGGCGATTCGCAGACCTGTACCCCTGGGGATAAAAATATATGTTTATAAAAAATAAAATTAAAAAAAAATTATCTGCATTAAAATCATTACTAAGGAAACTTTATGTCCCTCCTTTAAGAGGAAAATCAGTACCATTTGCTACAACAGAAGGTATATTTTAGATCATTAAGAAAATGCTTAGGGCCCCTGGGTGGCTCAGTCGGTTAAGCGTCCAGCTGACTCCTGATTTTGGCTCAGGTCATATCTCACATCAGGTCCCACTCCTTGCTGAACTTGGGAGTCCGCTGTCTCCTTCCTCTCCCTCTGCCTTCCTCCCCACAGCTCATGTGCATGCGTGCAAACTCTCTCTCTCTCTCTCAAATAAATAAATCTTTTTTAAAAAATGCTTAATTTTTAATTTAAAAAAATGCCCAACTTGTGTACCACCAACAATCCCATACATGCCACACTGTTCCCTAATCTACTGTGTGGGTGATGACAGGGTGAGAACAGAGATAGAAGGCACTGTCTTTGTGAACTGCCCTGAGTTTGAGAACCAGGCTTCATTCTGAGAAGACTGTCTTCAACTTTCTTCTAAAGTCACATCAAGGGATACCTGGGTGGCTCAGTGGGTTAAAGCCTCTGCCTTCGGCTCAGGTCAGGGTCCCAGGGTCCTGGGATTGAGCCCCACATCGGGATCCCTGCTCAGCGGGGAGCCTGCTTCCTCCTCTCTCTCTCTGCCTGCCTCTCTGCCTACTTATAATCTGTCTGTCAAACAAATAAATAAAAAATTAAAAATTAAAAAAAATAAAGTCACATCAAGTAAACACTAACCTCTACAGTGTTTTGATTCAATTAAAACAGAACACTACATTTAAAAAAATTTTTTTTAAAGATCTTATTACCAGGGCTTTCAAACAGCAAATATAACATATAACGATGGGTGACTGCAGGGCTAGACAATCAAGCTCAGTTTAAAAATAAAAAACACGGGGCGCCTGGGTGGCTCAGTGCATTAAACCTCTGCCTTCGGCTAAGGTCAAAATCTCAGGGTCCTGGGATGAAGCCCCATATAGGGCTCTCTGCTCAGCAGGGAGCCTGCTTCCCCCTCTCTCTCTGCCTGCCTCTCTGCCTGCTTGTGATCTCTCTGTCAAATAAATAAATAAAATCTCTAAAAAAATAACTAAATAAAAACAAAAAACACAGACCTGGACTTTCTGAAAAGTGCCATCACCAAATGCTATTGCTCTCCAGAGCCAGGCCAGTTATGTGACCCAGGATTACCACTTAAAGACCCACGTGGAAGTGGTAGAAATCCACACAATTTTCAATTTTTCAAAATATAATTTTTAGGGATGCCTAGGTGGCTCAGTTGGTTAAGCAGCTGCCTTCGGCTCAGGTCATGATCCCAGCGTCCTGGGATGAGTCCCACATCGGGCTCCTTGCTTGGCAGGGAGCCTGCTTCTCCCTCTGCCTCTGCCTGCCACTCTGTCTGCCTGTGCTCACTCTCGCTTCTCTCTCTATGACAAATAAATAAATAAAATCTTAAAAAAAAAATATATATATATATATAATTTTTATTCAATCTAGTTAATAGCATGGATTATTCCTTATTTTCAGGAAATAGTGATTTGTATTAAATGAAAGGAAAAGTTCAGGAATTACTGGCCTCCAAGAAACCATGCAGTGACTCAGTGGGATGATAATGGCACTACTCCATACAAAACAGGCCCACTCCACAGCCTGACGCTGACGTCCAGAGACAGCCAGGGATGGGCCAGTGAGGGGACAAGTTAGGACTGGAGTCCAGGTCTCATGGGCCCAAAGACCAAGCCTGTCTGGTTGAATCTGAAAAAGCAAACCTTGGGGCACACCAGCACAGTCCTGAGAAAGAAGAAAGTTGTTTCTATGTCTATTTTAACCCAGTAGCGATCTTTTGGCACATGGAACCAAGACAGCCAAAGTACGGGCTCCAGAATGACGGAATGAGGCCTCCGGGACGCTGGTGGCGGCCTCGGGTGCAGTGCCGGCTGGCGCCTGTGAGATCCGCGACCACAGTGAACCGCTAACACTTACTGAGAACTCAGCTACCGCTGGGCGCTTTTCTAAGTGCTTTACCTGCATCGTTTCACGACTCCTCTAGCCCCGCGTAGTCATAATACCTAAGTTCTCCTGAGGGGGAAGCAAACTTAAATAAATTGCTCCCTGTCTCCGTAGCCTTGATAGGATGGGAAGCCTGGCCCTCTAGCTCCAGAGCTGGGTTCTTCACCACTGACATTTAGTGAGCACTATGTTCTGAAATCCCTCTTCCTCGTTCTTTTTTTTTTTTTTTTAAATATTTTATTTCTGACAGAGATCACAAGTAGGCAGAGGCAGGCAGAGAGAGAGGAGGAAGCAGGCTCCCTGCTGAGCAGAGAGCCTGATGTGGGGCTCGATCCCAGGATCCTGAGATCATGACCTGAGCTGAAGGCAGCGGCTTAACCCACTGAGCCACCCAGGTGCCCCATCTTCCTCGTTCTTTAAATGTTGGCCCTGACCAGTGGCATCAGAGGCCCCCAGAACAGCCCAAGCAAAGGCTGGGAGAAAGGTCGCCTACGGGCCATTCAGGCTTCGGTGGAAGACAGCAGTGAAGCTTGGCTTGGGTCTGGTGTGGCTGAGGTCTGGCCAGAATGAGCACCTTCCAGTCTGGGTCCTTCAGCAGGAACTAGGCACTGGCTCCCAGCCTCTGCCCACGAGGGAGACACAAGAACAAAATGACAGATGCCTTTCTCAGTGCATGCAAGGTCGCTTGGTCTATGGCCACAGGGCAAGGAGCCCCAGCCCTGCTCACTGTGCCTGGCGCCCCGCTCAGAGCTGGCTGAGCCCAGTTCTTGATCAACAGTTAAGGGAAAGGCCTTGATCAATTCCAGGTGGGATGCAGACAAGAAAAAAGAAGACTTGAAAACATTTCTACCCTCCAATCCCAAACCCACTCCCAAGCTGACAGATAAACTCCCCAATAGCAGGGAACCACCACAATAAACAGGATTCTGCTCGTGCTCTTACAACTGAAGCCAGTGTCAATCTTTTGTTGCCTTTCAAAATCCTTTTCCCCTCAGTTGGATTTTCTAATTCTTCCTAAGGGATTTGTTCCTTTTTGATCCTCAGGGCCCCTCTTGAGAATTTAAACAGATCTTCCCGGATTTCTGTTCCCTCTGTTCCTTCCTGCACCTGCACTGCTTACTCCTCAGTGTCTGGGAGGCATTTAGTTTCAGAGGTTTCCAAAGACTCCAGAGGTCAAAGGTCAAAATTTACATTTGTGACACACAGAAGAATAGAAGATTTAAGAGAGAGAGAGACACATCAGAAGACTCAATGTTAAGATATTAATCCTCCTCAAATTAATCTACAGATTTAACATAATTCTAATAAAAGTTCTAGCGGGATTTTATTTTTTGTAGAAATTGACAAACTGAGGAGCGCCTGGGTGGCTCAGTTGCTTAAGCCTCTGCCTTCAGCTCGGGTCATGATCCCAGGGTCCTGGAATCAAGCCCTGCATAAGGCTCTCTGTTTGGCAGGGAGTCTGCTTCCCCCTCTCCCTCTGCCTGTCTCTCTGATCTCTTTCTCTCTGTTAAATAAATAAATAAAATCTTTAAAATAAATACATAAATAAAAATTTAAAAAGAAGAGATGAAAAGCAAAGAATCTATAATAGCCAAAACACAAAGAAACAAAGTTGGATTTCAAGATTTACTATAGAGCTACAGTCATCAAGACAGTGTAGTATTGGTGAAAGGACAGGTATACACACCAAAGGAAGAGAACATGGTCCAGAAATATGTGGTCAACTGCTACTTGACAAAAAGACCATGAAGAAAGGATGGTCTTTCAACAAACAGTTCTTGAAAAAATTGGTCATACATATGCAAAAAAATGAACCTTGACCCATAACTCACACCATATATAAATATGTGAAATGCATCAGAAAACGAAATATAAACCAGAAGTATAAGATTTCTAAAAGAAAACATAGGACAAAAGTTATATGATCTTGGGGCGCCTGGGTGGCTCAGTGGGTTAAAGCCTCTGCCTTCGGCTCAGGTCATGATCCCAGGGTCCTGGGATCGAGCCCCGTGTCGGGCTCTCTGCTCAGCGGAGAGCCTGCTTCCCCCTCTCTCTCTGCCTGCCTCTCTGCCTACTTGTGATTTCTGTCTGTCAAATAAATAAAATCTTTTAAAAAAAAAGTTTTATGATCTTGGTAAGGCAAAGATTTCTTAGGACACAACAAATACACAAACAACAAAGAAAATACAATCAATTGGATTTCATTAAAATTAAAAATGCTCTTCATAAGATGCTGGTAAAAGTAATTAACAAAAAGACAAAACAAGGACTGGGAGAAAACACATGCAAAACACATATCTGATAAAGGACTTATATCTAAAATACACAAAGAACTCGTACAATCCAAAAAGAGAAAAAAAAAATTTTTAAATGGGCCAAAGATTTTAACAGACAAATGGCAAATAAGAACATGAAAAGATGCTCAACTCACCAGGCATTAGAGAAATACAAATTAAAACCACAATGAAATACCACGATCCATCTATTGGAATAGTCAAAAATTATCAAGATAAATAAAAGACAATATCAAATGCTAGACTGAAATACTCATGCATTGTTGGTGGGAATGTGAAATGGTACAGTCACCTTGGAAAACAGCCCTCTAACCCCTGAAAACACATATCCAAAACAAGACCTCCTAGGGAATGTTCATTGCAGCTTTACTCATAATCACTAAAGTCTGTAAGCAACCCAAGTGCCCATCAAGTGGGTAAAATGGTGAACACCTACATGGTGAACGCTACTCAGCAACAAAAAGAGTGAATTACTGATACGCACACTGATAAATTTCAAAAGCGTTATCCAGAGTGAAAGAAACCTAACTCAAAAGGCCACATGTTTCATCTATGACATCCCAGAAAAGGCAAAATTATAGGGAAAGAAATCAGATCAGCCGTTGTAGGGATCAGAGTGGAAGGATGGGGCTAGTTACAAAGGGTCACTAGGAAATTGAGGGGTGGGTGGTGATGGAAATATCCTGTATCTTTTTTTTTTTAAGATTTTATATATTTATTTGACACAGAGAGAGAGAGATCACAAGCAAGCAGAGAGGCAGGCAGAGAGAGGGGGAAGCAGGCTCCCTGCTGAGCAGAGAGACCAATGCGGGCTCCATCCCAGAACCCTGAGATCATGACCTGACCTGAAGGCAGAGGCTTAACCCACTGAGCCACCCAGGCGCCCTGGAAACATCCTGTATCTTAACGACAGCGGTGATTATATAACTGTTCACACTGGTCAAAACTCAAATTTGCACACCTAAAAGGAATACATTTTTCTGTATGTAAATTAAACCCTCACTAAACCCCACAAAAAGAAGCCAAATATTTCATTTTTAAAATATAATTTGTAAACACTTGCAATGATGTAAGACTAATCAGCCGTAGAAAAATTTGTGTTGCCAGAACCTTCCATCAAATAAAGACACTTACCACTGATGGTTTTAGGCATGGGGATAAAAGCTGTTCCGATTTACAGAGAATTTCCAAGAGGCTCCCTGACCCTTAATCAACAGCTAAAGAAATACTGCCAAGCCACAGCGGGGAGCCGGGCATCCGTAAGGAGATCTTTTTGCGCGTTTTCCTCCCAACGGATACATTTTTTTAAAGTAAATTATCACGAAAAAAGCTTAATATTGGGCAAGCAGGTTGTTTCCTCATCTGTAAAAAGTAAGTTGATCTAAAGAGGCACCTACATTAAAAACTTCAAAGTATGACTTTCCCTAACTAGCACAATTTAGCTGAATCTCTGGGGGGCCTTTGAAAGCCCTCTGATCTATGAAACCCGTGAAGTGAAACTCTACTCCTTGAAACTTCCATTGTGTGTGTGCCTGACTGTGTGTGTTGTGTGTGTGTAACATCTGATTAGGGCATTTCCACACCCAAAGCCACAACAACTCTGGGGCAGGACCAGCACGGTGACTGTCACTAATAAGGGGAGGACAGCAGAATGGGAGTGCCGGGAAAACTCAATCCCAGGTCCCATGAATAATACCCTTCAAAAAGCCCAGATTCTATCCAGTGCTCCCCAGTGCCCAGCCCCACACTCTGTCCTCCAAGACTCCCCAGGGGAGAGGCGCTTTGGCAGTTTTTCTTTTGTCTCTCTCCATCCCACTATCACAGCTGCTCAGAGACAGTGGGCCTCTGGAGGGGCCCCTGGGCCCACCTGATGAGCCCTGAGTTGATACAACTCCTTCCCCAGAAAGATGCTTTATAAGAACCCAGAGTTTCCCCAAACTTCCTCAAACATCTCCCCCCAGAAGGAGATCCGCAAAAGGGGTTTCCTTAGTAGGATAAGCTCAGAGCTGTTAGATTTTTCTCTTGTCTTCTAGATAAGAGTCAACAGACTACGGTCTCCCGGAAGTCTTTGCAGTAATTAAACCAGTTTTTTTCTTATTTTTTTTTTTTAAATATTTTATTTATTTATTTGAGAGAGACAGAGATAGAGAGCATGAGCGGGAAGGAGGGGAAGAAGCAGACTCCCCACAGAGCAGGGAGTCCGATGTGGGGCTCCATTGCAGGACCCCGGGGGACCATGACCTGAGCTGAAGGCAGACACTCAACCCACTGAGCCATCCAGGCGCCCCATGAAACCTGTTCAAACGTGGTTTCCAAATTCAGCTAGGAAACCCTCCTTCATGTAATACCCATTTACACGCCACAGAGCTAGTGTTCACACACACAATGAGATCAAAGCTGTTAACGTCCTTGCATTTGTACTTTTTACCTTTCTAGAAACCTTTTGTTTCCAAGAAAACAAGATACATGGAATATACTAACATTTATGTAAAAATGGGGGCGAGTATATCCCCCATGTATTGCTTGCAGATGTATACAGGATCTCTGGAAGGATTAGGGAACTGGTCACCGCAGCTGTTTCCAGAGAAAGGAGTAAATGGCTGGGGGCAGGGAAAAGAGACTTTTTCATCTGTGCCTTTGTACCATGTGCACATGTTACCCAAGCAACCCATTAAATAAAAATCAAATCAAATAACAGGCACTGAAAAAGCAATACCTTAAAAATATAGAAACAGGGGCGCCTGGGTGGCTCAGTGGGTTAAGCCGCTGTCTTTGGCTCAGGTCATGATCTCAGGGTCCTGGGATCGAGCCCCGCATCGGGCTCTCTGCTCAGCAAGGAGCCTGCTTCCTCCTCTCTCTCTCTGCCTACCTCTCTGCCTGCTTGTGATCTCTGTCTGTCAAATACATAAAATAAAATCTAAAAAAAAAAAAAAAAAAAAAAAAATATATATATATATATATATATATATATATATATATATATATATATATATACATCCACAAGCACGTGAGCACACACATGCACACAGAACGCTCCAACCATACTACCAGAGAGGAGCAGCCACTGGGAATGTCTGGTGTTTGGACTTTGTATCCCGCTTGCCTTTTTCTGCTTTTGGTGTCATAGTCAAGAAATCATTGCCAAGACCCATGTCATGAAACTTTTCCTCTATATTTTTTTTAGGAGTTTTACAGTCTCAGGTCTTACATTTAAGTCTTTAATCCATTTTGAGTTGATCTTTGTGTGTGGTGGGAGAAAAGAGTCTAATTTTGTTCTGCGTGTGGCTGTCCGGTTCTCCCAACACCATTTGTGGATGAGACTGTACTTTCCCACTGTGTATTCTTGGCACCCTTATCAAAATCAGTTCACTGCATATGTGTGGGTTTATTTCTGGGCTTTCTTTTCTGTTCTGCTGGTGTATAGGTCTATCTTTATGCCAGTACCATAAGTGTTTTAATTACAATAGTTTTGTAACATATTAAAATCAGAAATTGTGATGCTTCCAGTGTTGTTTTTCTTGCTCAAGATTATTTTGGCTATCTAGGGTCCTCTGTGATCCCCTATTATTTTTAGGATTATTTTTTCTGTTTCTTTAAAAATGTTATTGAGGGGCGCCTGGGTGGCTCAGTGGGTTAAGCCTCTGCCTTTGGCTTAGGTCATGATCTCAGAATTCTGGGATTGAGCCCCACATTGGGCTCTCTGCTTGGCGGGAAGCCTGCCTCCCCCTCTCTCTCTGCCTGCCTCTCTGCCTACTTGTGATCTCTCTGTCAAATAAATAAATAAAATCTTTGAAAAAATAAAAAATAAAAATGCCATTGAGATTTTGACAGGGATTACAATGAATCTGTAGATCACATGGACATTTAAAAAACATCAGGTCCAGGGGCGCCTGGGTGGCTCAGTCAGTGGGGCATTGGCCTTTGGCTCAGGTCATGATCTTGGGGTCCTGGGATGGGGCCCTTCGTCAGGGTCCCTGCTCAGTAGGGAGTCTGCATCTCCCTCTCCCTCAGCCCCTCCCCCCCTTAAAAACAAACAAACAAAAGAATAAAATCCTTAGGAATAAATTCAACTGAGGAAGTGAAAGACTTGTACACTGGAAACTATAAAAATCGATGAAAGATAAGGAAGACATAAATAAGTAGAAAGGCATCTTGGTTCTTGTTCCCTGTACTTTTCAAAGTGTTTTCACAGAGAACTCCTCATTTGAGCCTGATGCCGACTGTGTGAAGTAGAAAGGGCGGGTAGGACGCTTGCCAGCAGGAGGAAACCGAGGCCCCAGAAGGACTAGGTCAGAAGCTGGAGTCTCTGGCTGCTCCGTGGCAGGGGATTAGATCCTGGGTGTCCGACGTAGCCCTCAGCCTCTCTCGACAAACTTACCCGGATGGCAGGCCACCACTTCACGAGCACCAACAGCATAAACTGCAGTAGGTCCACGGGTTAGGTAAACTTCCAAGGGATCACCAATGCAGGCGACAATCTTGATGGAAGGTAATGCACATGTAAGACTAGGACATGTCACACTAAACAGGATTATAAATGTAATGTGTGATGTACACATACACTCATGCCACTGATTACCACTCTTCAGTGGCCTCAGGCTCAAATCTACCTCCCTCTGTTCAGTAGTCAAAGTCACAGCCCAGCCCCTTTCTAGGCCCTTCATGCCTTTATCCACCTCCAACTCCATGCTCTGGCTGTGCTTGGCTGCTTGTGTTCCCCATGCGGGCCGTGCCATGCGGATACAAGGCCTCTCCTTCTGCTTTATTAAAATGTGCTTATCATCGAGCTAATATTCCCATCTTAGTTGAGACATCACTTCCTCCAGGATGTCTTCCCTGAGAGCACATGCACATGAGCACACACATAGGACTGTTGGTCAACTGTATTTCCATTGTTCCCTATGCCTCTGTATCATTGATTTGTCCATCTGACCCCTACACAACGAGCTCCTCGAGGCCAAGGCATGAGCCCTGTGTCCCTGTGTACTGACTGACCAGTGCAGGACCAGGCACACAGTAAATGCTCAATGCACACCAAAGTGGTTCTGGCTGATCTAGAAACCTTAAACTACGACTTTCAATGATTCTTCAAAGTCCACTTTGCTGTGTGCAATTGAAACTAATTGTGTGCTGGTGTTCTTCAATAGTAACACACATGAAATTCACAAGGATATTTAAAAGGCTCAATGCAAAAAAAAGGGCTCAACGCATGGTACAAGGGAGAAGGAAGAGGACCGTCTTTACCAACAAGCTGCATGGAGCTGACTGCAACCTTCTGGGACACTGACCCCTCAGCCAGCAACAGAGGGAAGAATGGAAGTGTCTGAAATTCAAGGATGACTCAGTAATTTGCTTTTCCTCAAAGAGTCGCAGGCATGTAAGTACAGCCCGTGATGGGAGGTCTAGCGATGGCAGGCACCAGCGAGACCAAAGAGCACCCATCTTAGGCACCCACCAGAGGGTGGGTGCAGCCTACAAAGGCAGCCCAGGGGACAGCCCAGCTTGTTTGTTCAGAGGACGGCACTCAGGTCTGGCCAAAGGGAAGTTTGACTGTCAGTCTCGTCATTCAGTCTGGAGAGGCCACAGCCCTGTTATTCAATCAGACACTAACCCAGGCAGGGCCTTGAGCCTATTTGATACATGTGATTAAAGTTAATAATCAGTTGGGGTGCCTGGCTGGCTCAGTCAGCTGGATGTCTGCCTTCAGCTCAGGTCCGGATCCCAGGGTCCTAGGATCGAGCCCCACATCAGGCTCCCTGCTTGGCAGGGAGCCTGCTTCTCCCTCTCCCACTCCCCTTGCTTGTGTTCCCTATCTCTCTGTGTCTCTCTCTGTCAAATGAATGAATAAAATCTTTAAAAGAAAAAATAGTTTATAATCAGTTGATTTTAGGTAAGGGAGACTATCCTACATAATCTAGATTTCAATCAGTTGAAAGGCCTTAAGAACAGAACTGAAGCTTCTCAACAGAAGAAATTGTACTTAGGCACAGCAGCTTTGGCTGTGCCAGAGAGTTCCAGCCTGGCCTTCGTGATGGCTAGAAATACAGATCCTAGACTCGCCTTCCGGGCCCCCATGACTGTGCAAAGCCAATTCCTTGTAAGAACGCCCTGAACATATATGTCATACTGGTTCTGGATCTCTGATGGAAGCCCGACTGCTAACAGGAAGGCAGGCACCTTTCAGAAGGTGGGGAGAAAAAGGAGGCTCAGACTGGAACTGGATTAGAGAGCAGGGCATGTTAAAGGCTCTGGACTGTTCCTGAGAAGGTAAGGGGAGTTGCAGAGGGCTCTGAGCCGATGAAGAGCAGGACCAGACCTGCATTTCAGATGGAGTTCCTTCATCTAACTGTGGGATGGAGAATGGACTGCAGTGTTCAGGGCCCGCCAGGGGGAGGCGCTACAAAAAAGGGAAGAAGCTGAAGCCATAACTCAGGTAAGAAATGGTAAGATCTCAGGTGGACAAAGGCCTGGGAGGAAAAACAGAAAGAAACATCTGGAGGAGTTAAGAGGAGTTAAGTCTCATGGAACCTGGTGACCTACTGGCCTGGAGTATGAGGAAGAGGGCAGAGGAATCCAAGCTGATTTCCAGGTTCCTGGTTCTTATCCCACTGGACCTCACTGCCACGTGACAGCAACTAAAGTGTGTTCTCTTATCTCTCGGCTAAATCAAAACATGGGGCTGGAAACACTCATTAACTACCCAGATGCTACATATACATCATCCAGCCTGGTAAAAACAATAGGACCACAAGACACCCTGTTGTGAGCCCTTTGGCTCTTTTGAATGGAACCCTACAGCTGCCCCTGCACAGAATAAGGAGAAAGGTAACATCTGGCAGAACAAAGCCAGAAAAACATGTCTGGGTAGATCCTGGGTAGGAAGGAGGGAGGTGAGAGCAGGGCCATGGCCCACGCAGCTGTTTCTGCCATCTCCTGGGTCTGGAATGGACCAAAAGCAGGGTGGGAGTCCAAGAGCCTCATAGGGAGAGTGAGGACCAGGGCATGGGCTGGGGGAACATACCAGAACCTTCATGGGACCCTGGGAAGACTGTTAGTGGATAGAGAAGGCAAGAACCCCAGGCGACATCAGCACATTACAAACTAATGGCCATTTCCTGACTGCAAACTGGGGAAAATTACCCCATCTTCCCACCTAACAGAAGAAAATAATCCATCTAGAAAAGACTGGGGATATGTCAATATCTATCTTGGAGAAAGAAGAGATGGGAGCAGAGGTATTTGTCGTTGGTGACTGAACCATTTTTTTTTTAAGATTTTATTTACTTATTTGACAGAGAAAGAGATCACAAGTAGGCAGAGAGGCAGGCAGAGAGAGAGGGGGAAGCAGGCTCTGAGCAGAGAACCCAAGGTGGGGCTCAATCCCAGGACCCCAAGATCATGACCTGAGCCGAAGGCAGAGGCTTAACCTACTGAGCCATCCAGGCGCCCCTGTCTGAACCATCTTGACATGACCATCAGTTTCTCTGCAGGCTAGACACTTTTCATCACCAGAATGACATTTTAAAAGAGGAAAAGACAGAATATGCAAAGAATAAGGAAAAAGAAATCCAGATATAAGGGCGCCTGGGTGGCTCAGTGGGTTGGGCCTCTGCCTTCGGCTCAGGTCATGATCTCAGGGTCCTGGGATTGAGCCCCGCATTGAGCTCTCTGCTCAGTGGGGAGTCTGCTCCCCTCACTCTCTCTGCCTGTCTCTCTGCCTACTTGCGGGCTCTGTCAAATAAATAATAAAATCTTAAAAGAAACCTACAGTCTTCTTGGCCTAAAGAGTCTAAGGACACAGTGTGGAGGGGCTACAACAGCAGAAAAGTGATGCTGGAATGGCCTGACCCACAGAGCTAGAACCCCAAGTTCTGCACATGAACTCTGCCTGCCTCTATGAACGAAACATGAGCTAGGCAGGCACAGGGCATAAGCAGCCTATCTTAAGAGATCTGAGCTGCCATTTAGTGCAGGGGTGGTAGAATTTAGAGTTTTTAGTCGAGCCAAATTAACTGCCTGATAAACAAATGAGCTTTCTACAGAGGAGTGTAACAACCTAGAGTCTCTAAAACATACCACTCATGTCAGAGAGATAATCCACAACTCTAGACACAATACAGTGTGACCCATTCGAAACAAAAGGCAAGCAATGGGACTGACTGTGAAATGACTAAGATGTCAGAATTACAAAAATTTGGGGAGCACCTGGCTGGCTGAGTCAGCAGAGCTACTACTCTTGACCTGGGGTTGTGAGTTCAAGCCCCATGTCTGTTGTAGAGATTACTTAAAAAACAAAATAAAAAGTTTGGGGGGGTGGGGCGCCTGGGTGGCTCAGTGGGTTGAAGCCTCTGTTTTCGGCTCAGGTCATGATCCCAGGGTCCTGGGATCAAGCCCAGCATCAGGCTCTTTGCTCAGCAGGGAGCCTGCTTCCACCTCCCCCCCATTCTCTCTCTGCCTGCCTCTCTGCCTACTTGTGATCTCTGTCAAATAAATAAATAAAATCTTTTAAAAAAAAAAAGTTTGGGGAGCATGTGGGTGGCTCAGTCAGTTAAGCATCTGACTTCAGCTCGGGTCATGATCTCAGGGTCCTGGGATGGAGCCCTGCGTGGGGCATTCTGCTTAGTGGGGAGTCTGCTTCTCCCTCCCCCTCTCACCCTCTCTACACCCCCACTCATACTTTGTCTTGCAAATGAATGAATAAAAAAATAAATTAAATAAATAATAAAATAATTTTTAAACTTTTTTTTTATTTTAAAGAAGCTGGTACAGTTAGGCTGAAAGATTAAAAAATATGCTTGTAATTAATAAGTTGGTCATCTCATCAGGAAAACAAATTATTTAAAAATAACCACATGGGCTCTACCTAAGAATAAAAGTTTATCCACACACAGCCTGCACAAGAATGTTCACATCAGCATTATTCGCAGTGGTCAAAAAGTGAAAACAACCCCAATGACTATCCACTAATGAATGAATAGGCAAAATGTAGTATATCCATACAATGGAATATTATTCAGCCACAAAAATGAGTGAAGTGCTAATCCATGATATGATGTGGCTAAACCCTGAAAACATATTAAGTAAAAGATAGGAGATACAAACAGCAATATATTATGCGATTCCGTTTTTAAGAAATATCCTTGTGTGTGACTCCTGATCTCAGGGTTGTAAGATGAAGTCCCACATTGGGTGTAGAGTTTACTTAAAAATAAAATCTTAAAAAAAAAAAAAAAAGAAATATCAACAATAGACAAATTCATAGACTGAACTAGTGTTTGGCAGGAGCTGGAAGGAGAGGGATAAGGAGAGATTGCTGGTGGGTAGAGTTTGTTTTTGCGGTGAAGAAAATGTCTTGGAATTAGATAACAGTGATGGCTGCACAGTGGTGTGAATACACTAACACCTACTAAATTGTATATTTAAAAATGGTTAATTTTATGCTATGTGAATTATATCTCAAAAATTTTTTAAAAGGTAAAAAACATCATAAGAAACAGAGATGAATACAGAACTCTACTTTTTTTTTTTTTAAGATTTTACTTATTTATTTGACACAGAGAGAGAGAGAACACAAGCACAGGGAACAGCAGAGGGAGAGGGAGAAGCAGACTTCCTGCTGAGCAGCGAGCCCGACATGGGGCTCAATACCAGGACCTGGGATCACAGCCTGAGCCAAAGGCAGGAGCTTAACTGATTGAACCCAGGTGCCCCAAAACTCTGTACTACCTTTGTGATTTTTCTATAAACCTAAAATTACTCCAAAATAAAATTTAAAGATTATTCACTTATTATTTGAGAGAAAGAGTACGCACACACCACCTGAAGTGGGGGACGAGCAGAGGGAGAGGGACAAGCAGACTCCACACTGAGCACAGCCCAACACAGGGCTCAATCTCATGACCTTGAGATCATGACCTGAGCCGAAATCAAGAGTTGGACACTTAACCAACTGAGCCACCCGGGTGTCCCCAAAATAAAATTTATTTTATTTGTATTTTCCTTTATTTTTGATTTGGCAGGTGAGTTGTTACACACTCCTTAGTGGATTCCAACTTCCATGACCACCGTCCTGATAAAATTTATTTTAAAATAATTCCAGGGATGCCTGGGTGGCTCAGTCAGTTAAGTATCTGCCTTCGGCTCAGATCATGATCCCAGGGTCCTGGGAGGGAGTCCTGCATGGGACTCCTTGCTCAGCAAGGACCCTGCTTCTCCCTCTGACTGCTGCTTCCCCTGCTTGTGCCCTTTCTCTCTGACAAATAAACAAAAAAAAAATTTTTTTTTAATTAAAAAATCGGGGCACCTGGGTGGCTCAACCAAAAAGCAGCTGCCTTCAGTTCAGGTTATGATCCCAGGATGCTGGGATTGAGCCTCACATCAGGCTCCCTGCTCAACAGGAAGCCTGCTTCTCCCTCTCCCACTCCCCCTGCTTGTGTTCCCTCTCTCTCCCTCTGACTCTGTCAAATAAATAAATAAAATATTTTTAAAATAAAAAACAAATAAAATAATTCTATTTACTGGGGCATGTGGCTGGCTCAGTCAGTTAAGCATCTGCCTTTGGCTCAGATCATGATCCTGGGGTACTGGGATCAAGCCCCGAGTCCAGCTCTCTGCTCAGCAGGAGTCTGTTTCTCCCTCTGCCCCTCCCCACTGCTTGTGCTCTCTCTCTCTCTCAAAAAAACAAAAAAAATCTTTCAAAAAATAAAAAAATAAAATAATTCCATTTATTTATTTTTTTTTAAAGATTTTATTTATTTGACAGAGAGAGATCACAAGCAGGCAGAGAGGCAGGCAGAGAGAGAGGAGGAAGCAGGCTCCCCGCTGAGCAGAGAGCCCGATGCGGGGCTCGATCCCAGGACCCTGAGATCATGACCTGAGCCGAAGGCAGTGGCTTAACCCACTGAGCCACCCAGGCGCCCCATAAAATAATTCCATTTATAATGGCATCCAAAAACATAAAGTTCTTAGGAAGATAAATTTAACAAAAGATATTCATACCCTGTACCCCAGAAAGTACAAGCCATTGCTAAAACAAAATTAAGAATACTCAGAGATAGGGGCACCTGGGTGGCTCAGTCATTAAGCATCTGCCTTCAGTGCAGGTCATGATCTCAGAATCCTGGGATCAAGCCCCGCATCAGACTCCCTGCTCAGCAGAAAGCCTGCTTCTCCCACTCCTCCTGCTTGTGTTCTCTCTCTCCCTGTGTCTCTCCCTGTCAAATAAATAAATAAATAAATAAATAAATAAATCTTAAAAAAAAAAAAAAGAAGAAGAATATTCAGAGATATACCATGTTCATGGATTGCTAAAATGTCAATTCTCCCCTAATTAGGGTGACCAATCATCCCAGTTTGCCTGGGCCTAAAGGAGTTCATTTCTAAAGATGCAAGACTATCATTTCTAAAGCCAAGGCAGTCTTGGGCAAATCAGATGAATTTCTCACCTAACTTCAAACTGATCTACTGTTTCAATACAACAGATCTTTTTTTTTAAAGATTGACAAACTTATTATAAAATTTATGTGGAAAAACAGAACCTACAGCAGCCAAAACATTTCTGAGGAAGAAAAAGTTGGAGGGTTTACAATATCTAATTCCAAGTCTTACTATAAAGTAAAATAAGATAGTAGGTTATTAATATAAGGGCAGACTCAAGATCAATGGAAATAGATGCCCATATATAGTCAATTGATTTTTAACAAAGACAATTCAATGAGAAAGGCTAATCTTTTCAATAAATTGTCCTTGAATAATTAGACACCCATATGTAGAAAAGTGAAACTCACACACAATACCATTTACAAAAATTAACCCGAGATGGATCACATACCTAAATGTAAAACCACAAATCTATAAAACTTCTAGAAGAAAACACAAGAGAAAATCATTGGATTGGGTAAAATTTCTTTATAGGGGATACAAAAAGTATGATCCATAAAGGAGAGAAATGGACAGATTAGATTTAATAAAATTTAAAACTTCTCTCCAACAGATACCATTGAAAAACTGAATAGGCGAGTCGCAGGCTAGACCATATTCACAAAGCATATATCTAAGAAAGGACTGGTATTCAGGATATATAAAGAACTCCTACAACACAATAATAATGAAATAATAAATAACAATAATAAAAAGAAATACTATCCAGGGGTGCCTGGCTGACTCAGTTGGAAGAGCATGTGACTCTTGATCTCAGGGTCATGAGTTCAAGCTCCACACTGGGTGTAGAGATTACTTAACTATGGGGCGCCTGAATGGCTCAGTCAGTTAAGCTTCTGGCTCTCGATTTTGGCTCAGGTCATGATCTCAGGGTCCTGGAGTTGAGTCCCATGTGGGGCTCCACACTCAGCCTGGGGTCTGCTTGGGATTCTTTTCCTCTTCCTCTCCCTCCCCTTTCACCCCTCCCCCTGCCTGCTCACTCACGCAGTCTCCAATTCATAAATAAAATATTTAAAAAATAAAATAAAAAAGAAAAAATACTACCCATTTTTTTTAAAAAGGCAAAACGTGTGTACAGATACTTTACAAAGGAAGTTGATAAGCACATGAAAAAGTGTTCAATAACATCAAGGACTTCAATAAGATACCACCAGAATAGCTAAAATTAGAAAGACTGACAACATCAAATGTTGGCAAAGATGTACAACCACTCTGGAAAAAGGTTCCTTAAAACTAAACATAAGCTACTCGATGAGTCAGCAACTCCTTTTTAGGTAATGACCCAAAAGAAAGAAAAGCATTAAAAAACTTATATTCGGGGCATCTGGGTGGCTCAGTGGGTTAAAGCCTCTGCCTTCCGCACAGGTCATGATCCCAGAGTCCTGGGTTTGAGCCCCACATGGGGCTCTCTGCTCGGCAGGGAGCCTGCTTCCCTTCCTCTCTCTCTGCCTGCCTCTCTGCCTACTTGTGATCTCTGCCTGTCAAATAAATAAATAAAATCTTTAAAAAAAAAAACAACTTATATTCATGAATATTCCTAGAAGCTTTATTCATAATAGCCATAAAGTGGAAACATCCCAAGAATCCAGCTACAAGAAAATGGATCAGCTGTGGTATAGTCATAAAATGGAATTCTACTCAACAATAACAAGGAACACACCAGTAACACAACAGAGATGAATCTCAGGAACATTAAACTGAGTGAAAGAATCTTCACGCAAGAGTACATACTATATGATTCCACCTACGTGAAGTTCTTGAACCGGCAAAATTATTTATGGTTAAAAAAAAATCAGGTTGGGTGCCTAGTTGGCTCAGTCATTAAGCATCTGCCTTCAGCTCAGGTCATGATCCCAGGGTCCTGGGACGGAGCCCCACATTGGGCTCCCTGCTCAGTGGGAGCCTGCTTCTCCCTTTCCCACTGCCCATGCTTGTGTTCCCTCTCTTGCTGTGTCTCTCTCTGTGTCAAATAAATAAATAAAGTCTTTACTTTTAAAAAATCGGGTTAATTCTCAGTGTGGGGGCAGAGCTGAGTGAGAAGAAGCAAGAAGGAACTTTATAGGGTAATGGTAATGTTCTAAATTCTTCGAGGAAGTCAGGTTACATTCATGTAAGTATTTGAAAAAAACATGAAGTACCACACTTATGGGGCTCCTGGCTGGCTCAGTCGGTAGAATGTGCAACTCTTGATCATGGGGTTGTGGGTTCAAGCCCCATGACAGGTGTAGAGATTACTTAAAAATAAAGTCTTTGTTTAAAAATGATACACTTATGATTTGTGCATTTCACTAAATAAAATTTCACCTTAAATATTCCATTAGCTATTAAACCCTACAAGATGCCCTACCGCCTTTCAAGGTAGGGTTTTAGAAACACGGAAGGATAGGAGCTGGACCACTTCTCCTCACCATCTCTATACACGCCCCTTATGGCATTCCCTAAATCACAAGATAAGCCAAAACAACATTTCAGGTATTCGTCCAACTCCTGCACCATCAGGCACCTGGTACCCTTGAGCTATTCCTCCTCTCTCAAACCAGATCCCACAGTAGATTCTGAAAGCAGTCATTTACGTCTAGCATAAATTAGTCACTGGCCTCTATTCTGCTGGGGCCCTTCCAATTTTGCCTCAGCATCTTTCTGTGCTCAGAGATATTTCAGGGAGCAGGAGGAGGGACATGTAGAGAGGTGGGAAGATCCTTCTGTCACTCCCCTTCACCAGCCTAAGCTGCCTGATCTTCAGTGCTTCCCAAAACACACACCAGGGAACTCTCACCCAAAAAAATAACGGGCAGAGCCTGCAGTGCTCACACATCACAGTGGGATGGAGAAGACTCTGTGTGAACCAGACAGCGTCTAGAACATAGCCTACTCAGCTATTCCCCCCCTGAACTGAATATGGAAGACCTTCCTGACTCTGTTTGCTCCTTGAACACAAGCAGCTCTGAATGAAATATGCATTAAAACACAGACACAGAGGCGCCTGGGTGGCCCAGTGGGTTAAAACCTCTGCCTTCAGCTCAGGTCACGATCCTGGGGTCCTGGGATCGAGCCCCACGTTGGACTCTCTTCTCAGCAGGGAGTCTGCTTCCCTTCCTCTCTCTCTGCCTGCCTCTCTGCCTGCTTGTGATCTCTGTCTGCCAAATAAATAAATAAAATCTTTAAAAAAAAAAAAAGAAAACACAGACTCACCTAGAACAGCACCCGACGCACGGATGAATGAATGAATGAAGCAAATATTTAGAAAGAGCCACAGGCATTTTTATTCAATGATAATAGATGGAAGGCCATGCTAGGGGTGAAAGAGAAGGGACACCGCAGCTATAAATTTCAGGAGAAAGGACCAAACTGTTTGGCCAAGTGGCCTTCCCTCCCTAACCCCTGGGAAGCCGTTATTAACCTTTCACCTCCCCAGGAGGTGTGGTCCCAGAGTAACAACAGATCCAACCAAACAAACACTAGGGTCCCCCACCCCTAACCACCTGCAGTAGCTCAGCTTCCTGAGCAGATCTCCCTCTGCTTCCAGAGTCACCCCTTTCATTTGCTAATGTCACTTGCTTATTAAAAACAAGAAAGACAGGAGCGCTGGAGGACAAAAGAAGACTTAGCTCCCGGTCATCACGCTAAAGATCCTATGTCCTCCTTTTTAGGGGAGTGCTCTCAGCCTGGGAACTATTTTTCTCACCAGAGGAAAGCTGAGGTGGAGAATAAAGAGGGAAAGAAAAAGCACAAAACATGGAGAAAACAAACCCCTGCAGGCCTTAAATTCAGGGGTGCACTGGACACTCGGGTCTCTCTTATCTGCTCAGCCTCCTCATATCTTACAAGGCCCCAGGAGTTCCAGGTCCAGAAGCCTAGGAGAAGAACCCATGGGAGCATCCAGGATTTATAATGCTGGTGGCTACCCCCCTCTTGTCTAGGCTAGCTAGCAGCATTCCCTATGTCCAAATGCCTTTATATGGGAGTAAATGGGCCTCAAAAAAAAAAAAAATCTACAGCAAAGGGACTAAATTGATCTGACCAAACTGACCGTTTGTGTCTTTTGCTTTTTGCATTCTGTGCATTTGCCCTTTGCCACAGATTAACACTGCATCCAAGAGTGCACAGTCGCTCTTCCCTTGCCTTCCTGGAAGCGCATTTTAGCTTCTGAAAGTCAATGCTGCCAGATTCAGGAAAGCAAGTGAACTGAAACTTCCAGTTTCTTTAGGGGAAGGCAGCTCCTCCTGCCTCCACATTCTGGGACTCTAGAGGTGGCCCTGAGCTGCCTTGATCTTCTCCTTTGATCTGACTTAAGGACCCCAAGTTAGACTAGTAATTACCAATTCTATTGGAAACAAACTCCCGTCCGTATGCATCCATCGGCCTGCATCAAATAAGATCTTTCTCCATTTTGCTCTTCAAATTGTCCTATTAGGTGGTTTTGTACAAATTCCTGCTAAACGTCCAAATTCTTATCAGGACTCTGTTAAAAACTTCAGTCATTCCTCCTAAGAGACCCCGGTCAGGGGTGATGACCTAGCATAAAGACCACTGTTATCACAGCACACTCCACAGAATACCGTGTCCACAGTATCCTGCCTTGTGCAGCAAGGCAGCATTCTCTAGCAGGTGGAGGACTACAGCACCTGGTGACGTGTTCAGGGCCAGGCCAAGAGCCACGGTTCACCGCTGCTCCGTGGGCCCCAGGTGGTGGTGCCGTGGCTGCCTCTGGCTTTAGCACAAGTGCTCTGTCACCCTCGGGTCCATACCCCCAACTCCACCCTCCCTCTCTGCCACACTCTATGCTCACCCTTTGAAAGGGGGTGGGCGAACCAGAGAATGCAACCACTAATTCAAACCAGAAAAACGGAGCACATGGAACTGAAAAGAGTTTTTCATCCAACCCGTCTGAAAGACCCCCTCCCTGTGAGAATTCTGGCTTGGCTACTTGGCTCTCTACTTTCAGAGTCAGAAACCTATTTTCTTGGGGCACTTGGGTGGCTCAGTGGGTTAAAGCCTCTGCCTTCAGCTTGGGTCATGATCTCAGGGTCCTGGGCTCTCTGCTCAGCAGGAAGCCTGCCTCTCTCTCTTTGCCTGCCTCTCTGCCTACTTGTGATCTCTGTCAATAAATAAATAAAATATATTTTTTTAAAAAGCCTATTTTCTTCACTAACTCCTTCAATAAAAGGAGATGAAATGTATGTGGCTTTGCCGGTGAGCTCTTTTGCTTTTTAACTTTAGAAAAAGTGAGGCAGGTTACCAGACAGGACGGGAATGCACAGAGATGAAAAGCCAAGGTTTAGTCTCCCTGGCCAGGGATGTTGAGGTATCAGCTCTAAGCAGAGGATACACGACAAGGGCCTCTTGCTAACCTCCCCCCACCCCCACTCTCTTCTCCCTGGGGACTGAAACAAATGTGTTTTATTTGCTCCATCTAGGAGGAGGAGGATTTATGCACAGGGAGAGAGGAGTTTCTCCGGAGGAGTCAACATTCAGGGCTGGAACAACTGATGGCTTGTCAACAGCACACGATCAGATGGTCGTCCCAACCCCACACAAACGCAAACAAGCCAGACTGGTGCAGGGAGCTGCCAGGCCGCCCCAGTGCAGCAGTGGGTGTCAAAGGCCGCTTAATGGTGCAGTGGTTTCAAATGAAGCTGTTTTACACAAGCAAAAAGTTGCTGTTTTCTAACAAACGGGCTCTCCAAAAAGACTGAAAAGGAGGAATGTTCTCTATTTAGCTAATGGGATGGGATGTGTTCAGAACACCATTTGTCATTTCTTTTTCCCAAGCAGTTAATGACACCAAACGTTCCACTAGGCCCTGAGTGAAGCCCACCACACCACCCAGTACACAAGGGCACGGAAACCACGGGCTGCTGTCCACTCCAAGCCTGGAACTTAAAGGAAAAAAAAAAAAAAGCAACCAGTTCAGCAGTCCCCTTCCTAAGCGCCCCCATGGTGCCGGGACAGAGGCCCCTGTCTCCTGAACCCCGTCCCGGTGCCCCGGGCTTCCCAGAGCATCACTTTTCTAAGTAGAAAGTTCCTTCCGCCGGCAACCTGTTGGCTCCACCAGCTGAGAGAGCTGAGAAATGGAGGCATCCTGGAGTTGGCCCCAGGCAGCGGCCAGGTCTGAAGCTCGGGGTTCGAGCTTCGGCGTCCCGGCAGGAGAGAAGGTCCTGGGAGGACAGCGCTCCTTCAGTAGCCAGGTGGCCGCCCAGCCCCTCTTCCCCCGGCTCCCGGGCCGCACACGCCCCAGCGGCCAGTGCTCGGTCCCCGCGGCTGGCGCGGGGCGCCCCTCCCGTCCGGGCCCCGCACTCACCCACCGCCCGGATGCGGAAGCCGCGCGGGGGGCACAGCGCCCGGCGGCACCAGGCGTCGCGCAGCACCTGCAGGCTGGCGGGAGGCGCGTGCACCAGCAGCACCCCGCGCCGCAGCCAGCCCTGGAAAGTCAGCCGCGAGGCGGCGCGCGCCAGCCGCGAGTTCCAGAAGCAGCGCGCGTTGGCGCGACGGAAGGCGCGGAAGACCGCGCGCCCGCCAGGCTCCTCCGCGCCCGCCTCCGGCGCCTCCAGCCTGTACAGCACCAGCGCTAGCGAGCCTGGCGCCAGCTGCACCGGCCGGGCCATGCCGTCGCGGGGGGCCGGGCCCCAGCCTAGCGCATGTCCGGGAGCGGCGGGCGCGCGGTACCGGCGGTCCGGGCGCCACACGCCGGGCGGGAGGGATCGGCCGACTGCGCGCAGCGCCCGCTGCCGGGGGAACGGGCTCCAGGGGGCGGGGCCGGCGGCGCCCGGCGGCCGGGGGGGTGGGGCGGGACGCGCGGCCGGAGGGTGGCTGCGGCTCTCGGCGGCGCGGCGCCCAATGGGGCTTTCCGAGGACTGAGGGGACTCTCCTCCCTAGCAGGACTCCGCCGCCCCGCCCCCCGTGGCCTCCCCGCGGCTCCCTGCACCTCCCAGCTCCGGGGCAGCCCCAGCTCCCCTACCCCGAGGGGGACGCTCTGGAGCCTTTCCAAGTCCTCGGGGAGCCCCGCCGCTCCCGAGAGCCTCTTTCAACCGCCGCGCGAGCGGCACAGCTAGCCGTGCCCGGAACTGAGAGGACCAGGGTGACCGCCACCGTCCTGGCTTTAGGGTCGCTCCTAGTGAGAGAGGCCGCGAGGGACAGCGTGCGGGTGTCGGGGACCTCGCTGGGGCCGGGAGTCCGTCGAGCCAGGTTTAAGTCGGTCTGCTCCTAACCCGTTGGCTCCTCACTGCTCCTCTCTCTCAGCCTCAGTTTACCGCTTCTTACCCCGGGAGCTCCCCCGACTGGAGGGAGAGGGGCTTGTGATCTGCCCGGCCGACTGTAGCGAGTTATTCCGAGCTACGAGCGGTGCTTCCTATGCGGTGGGACAGAGGCTGGAGGCCTGACTGGGGCAGCGGAGAAGAGCTCCTGGAGGGAAGAACAGGGGACGGGAGAGGTAGGGCGTGCGTTGTTACTACTAGAAACTGGCCCTAGAAGAGGGAACAGAGCTGCTCGGCGAGACCTGGGGTCGTCCCAGACTTACCGCTCCCTCAGCTCGTCAGTCAACAACCAAAATAACGAGATAATCTATACCCCGCCTCCTTGTAAATCATCCTCACAATAAATGAGAGGACTCGATTAAATAATGATAGCTAACGTTTATTTAACTTTATATGCTGGGGGTGTTAATTTTACAACTCGGCGTTAACTCCTGTTAGTATTTCTTTATTTTTAGAGATGAGGAAACTTCAGGCTGGGTGAGGCGTCCTGGGGCGCCTGGGTGACTCAGTCGGTTAAGCCTCTGCCTTCAGTTAAGGTCATAATCCCAGCGTCGTGGGATCGAGTCCCACACTGGGCTCCTTGCTGAGTGGGGAGCCTGCTTCTCCCTCTCCTCCCAGCTCGATATCTCGGTCTCTCTCTCAAATAAATAAATAACATCTTAAAAAAAAAAAAAAGATGCATCCTGATCACACAGATAGTAAGAGAGAGAGTTAGACAACTACCATTCAGGGTTCCCTATGACAAATAAGTATGACACAATTTTCAATTCAAATAAGCATGCGAACCTGAGATACCATCTCAGGTCGAATTCTGACACTGATGGAGATGGATGGATGGATAAACAACGGGAGAGAGCCTAGATGAACTAAACTCCTGTGTCTGTAGAAGCTCCCTGGGGAGGGCAGTTTCCTCCTCGGAGTTCTCTTTATCATAGCCCTAACCCTGTGGGATCAAGGATAATTTTGCTGTTTCCCACCCTAAAGAACTATGACATCTCTATATCTAGCATTTAGCACAGTGTCTTTTCCAATATAATAACGATTATGATAATTCTCATTTACTCTCAGCTCACTCTATGCCTAGAATTGTACTAAGGGTTTTACATGTGTGATTTAATTTTATCCTCAAAATTAACCCTCTGAAATGGGTAACTATTGTAAGCCCCATTTTCCACAAGAAAAACAAAAGCTTAAATGAGGGTAGCTGGATGGCTCAGTCAGTTAAGCATCCAACTCTTGACCTCAGCTCAGGTCTTGATCTCAGGGTGGTAAATTCACGACCCTGTGTTGGGCTCCATGCTGGGTGTAGAACCTACTTAAACCAAAAAAGAAAAGCAAAACAAAAGCTTAGAGAGCTTAGGCCAAGAGCCTATGCGGACAAAACGAATGCAAGATCAAATAGTGATCCCAACATTGTTCCTACACCTGGTTAGACGGGGAAGCCAGAGGACCACACCCTGACTCATGGAACCTGTTGCCTGGTCTGAAAAATTGTCCTGAGCTTGATTCTCTCTGCTAAGCCTTTGAACTGGAAACACACAATAAGGCCCTCATTAGCAGAGCTTGTAGCTGCTGGGATGCTGTCAGGTAGACCCAGCTATGAGATTTCATGGTCTGAACTTGTGAGGTAGAACTCTCTTAAATTGTGGAAACTTTCATTCAGATATGTGACATTTCCATTATCATTTTACTTCAGCTAGTCCAATTAACAAAAGAAGAGGGAAGACTGTAAGGAGGAAAATTTTAAACTACACCCAAATGTGTATCCACTTGTTTTCCCAAAGGATCAGCTACCTTGCAAATATCCCTAAACTCCTACCAAATGGAACTTAAGAGTTAATGGAGGGGGCGCCTGGGTGGCTCTGTTGGTTGAGCATCTGCCTTGGGCTCAGGTCATGATCTCAGGGTCCAGGGAGAAAACCTAGCTCGGCTGCTTGATCAGTGGGGAGCCTGATTCTTCTTCTCCCTCCCTTTCCCTTTCCCTCCCTCGCTTTCATTCTCCCTCTCTCTCTCTCAAAGAAATAATCTTTTTAAAGTGTTAATGGAGGGGCGCCTGGCCAAAGTCCTGCAATGGAGCTCTGAATCCGGTTCCATGCTCAGCGGGAAGCCTCTTTCCTCCTCTCCCACTCCCCCTGCTTGTGTTGCCTCTTCGATGTGTGTGTCTCTCTCTCTCTGTCAAAAAGTAAATAAAATATTTTTTAAAATTTTTTAAAATAAAATGTTAATGGAAAACTAAAGACCTCTAACCTGAATGGTCAGTATTACATGTCAAAACTAGAGAGACAGAAACTTCTCAAGGGTCTTCCATCTTTGTGATCTCTGGAGACCAGACACAGAAATATTTTTTAAAAAGGATTTTATTTATTAGGGCACCAGGGTGTCTCAATAAAACATAGCCAAGATTCAATATTTGGCCAACTCTGGCATATAAAGCTTAGAGATAGATTTTATTTGGGTTAGAGAACTGAAGTTGGAGGAGGCACAAGGACGTAGCTGCTCCGTTTGTCATTGCTACCAAAGATAAACTTGATCATTGGATGCTCACATCTGCCTGGGGTCTATCCTAAGTAAAGCATTCAGTGCTCTTCACACTCTGACTCCAGCCCGTCTTTCTAACTTCATCTCCATTTCTATCTTTGTTTTAAAAAGATTTTATTTATTTATTTGAGAGAGAATGAGAGAGAGAGAGAGCACAAGCAGAGGGAGAAGCAGGCAGAGGGAGAAGGAGAAGCAGACTCCCTGATGAGCAGGGAGCCCAATGTGGGGCTCGATTCCAGGACCCTGGGATCATGACCTGAGCTGAAGGCTGACGCCTCTCCCACTGAGCCAACCAGGTGCCCCTCCATTTCCATCCTTGCCCTCCTCCTGTAATCCACACCAAGGACCTTGTGCTCCAGCTACACAAAAGGACACACCTTCCCATGTTTTGCTCCCATTATTCCATCTGCCTAGAAGGCCTTCCTCCTTCCACCAGCTGCTGTCCTACAAGGCTCAGCCCGTAAAACCTGTGACACATCCCAGGGAGATATCATCTGTTCTTGGAGCACATTGTTAACCTTTTATAACACGTGTGTGTTAAGGGTTGTAACACTTAATTATCTGTCTCATCAGGATTCCCTGGGGACCAGGCTCCTCACTGAGTCATCTCTCTGACCCAGCACATGGCCAAGTACCTGGGCCATAGAGTCATTCCACGTGAATCCAGTCCAATCGAACTGATCCTTGATCCAGGATTACTCCACTTTTTCTGCTTCTCATGAGTCTGGGATCACCACACACCTAAGCATTTCTGGTCTGTGGGTGGATTACAGGAAGACCTAGTTACCCAATAGTCAATGCCAGCACAAAGCCTCAAGGCACAGGCACACCTAGGCCTCACACACCCAGGCATTTGGAGTTCAGTGATTTCTCTGGAGGCTGTTTATAGCACACATGTTACACTGAGGATGATGTTGAGATTAACTACCTCAAAATTTTTTCCACACCCAAATTCATCAAGCTGAACTTCCTTCCCCTTACCTCAGAAAATGAAGACTTGACACTTAAGGCTGAGTTAGAAATCGTTTTCTATCTGGTTTCCCTTTATTATACCATTTCCACTTCTACAGCATCTTTTTGCCCTTTACAGAAAGAAAAAGAAAAAAAAATCCTGGAGACTTTTGTTTGTATTTCTCAAAGAAAAATGTGAGGCTTTGCAAAGCAACTGTGTCGAGGCAAAGGCTAGAGAAAAGGAGGCAGGGACAGGAGAAAAGCATTTAATGCCATCTCTTTATTTTTTTTTTTAATTTTTTTAATAAATGCTAGGGTGTTTTTTTTAATTTTTTATTTATTTAATTTATTTGATAGACAGAGATTACAAGTAGGTAGAGAGGCAGGCAGAGAGAGGGGGAAGCAGGCTTCCTGCTGAGCAGAGAGCCCAATGCGGGACTCGATCCCAGGATGCTGGGATCATGATCTGGGCTGAAGGTAGAGGCTTTAACCTACTGAGCCACCCAGGCGCCCAGGGTGTTTTTTTTTTTTTAATCATTTATTTATCTGAGAGAGAGAGCAGCAGAGGAAGAGTGAGAGGGAGACTCCCTGCTGAGCACGGAGCCAGATATGGGACTCCATTCCAGAATCCTGGGACCATGACCTGAGCCGAAGGCAGATGCTTAACTGACTGAGCCACCCAGGGGCCCCAAGCATCTGACTCTTGATCTCAGTTTAGGTCTTCATCTCAGGGTCCTGAGTTTGAGCCCCACACTGGGCTCCACGCTGTGCATGGAGCCTACTAAAAAGAAAGAAAAGTAAAGGGAAAGGAAGGGAAGGGAAAGGAAGGAAGCGTGAAGGAGGGAGAGAGGAAGGAAGGGAGGGAGGGAGGGAGGGAGGGAGGTGGCTTAGAGGAGCCTGACCAAAGTTTGGTGAAGAAGGGTCCCTGTCAGCAGCCAATACAAACTCCCTGCACTCTTCCCCTCCCTATTGGTTAAAAGAACTAACAGCTGTAAAGCATTTATTTTTTTATTATTTTTTTTAAAGATTGTATTTATTTATTTGACAGACAGAGATCTCAAATTCGGGGAGAGGCAGGCAGAGAGACAGAGAGAGAGGAGGAAGCAGGCTCCCTGCTGAGCAGAGAGCCCGATGCGGGGCTCGATCCCAGGACCCTGGGATCATGACCTGAGCCGAAAGCAGAGGCTTAACCCACTGAGCCACCCAAGTGCCCCCACCCCACTGTGAAACATTTAAAACATCCCCATAATCCCATTTTTGTTTGGGGAGGGGGAATTTGAATATTATCATTCACAGAAATTGTTTCTAGATGGTGAAATTACAAGTAATTTTTCTTTCTTTCTTTGAGCTTTTCTATTCTTGCCAAAAATTTACCGGGGGCGGGGGACGGGGGAGAAGAAGTCCCCAATGATCTTTGGTTTCAAAGAAGTTAAGGCCGCTGGCTCTCCTGCACTGGGGTCATCAGAGCCAGTAAGCTTTCTAACCAACATGAAGAGACTCCATCATTTAACTTCCCTATTCAACTTCGGGTCAGAGGGCAGGTCTCAGAGCTGGAAAAAATTACTCCCAGAAAGAAAGCCACAACACCAGTCTGTCAAAAAGACATGCAACAAAGTGCCCTGAATCAGAGCAAGTCAGCAAAATTCTTATTTGAAACCTGGAAAATCAGATTTTCCCTACACCTAACAAACAAACAAACACACAACCTCCTTTCCCCCCGCAAAACCCCACAAAAAACAGGAATAAAGTATGCAGGCCTATGGCAAGATGCCAAACCCAGTTTCAGGATTTTAAAGGAGAAACCACTTCTCTTCAGCTTGTTTATAGCACAGGTTGTAAAGCTGGGCCTCATATCCCACTATTTACATGCAAATCCCACCAAAAATGAGTTGGCCCCTCTCCAGATGTCCAGATCTCAAAGGAACTCTGTTTCCAGTGAGGCCCCTACTCCATGCCATGAGTCTCTTTTCTCTGCTTTCCTGGGCACGGAGGGGAGTAAAGATGCTATGGCATCTCCCTCACATGCTGAAATGATCTTGGATTGGGAAACGGAATGTTGCTTTGTCCCTTCTCACAATCTACCTGTTACCAGTTGTTTTAGCCTTTTTTTTTTTAAGAGTTTATTTATTTGAGGGGCACCTGGGTGGCTCAGTGGGTTAAAGCCTCTGCCTTCGGTTCAGGTTATGATCCCGGGGTCCTGGGATCGAGTCCCGCGTCATTGGGCTTCCTGCTCGGTGGGGAGCCTGCTGTCAAATAAATAAATAAAATCTTTATTAAAAAAAATATTTTATTTATTTGACAGTCAGATATCACACATAGGCAGAGAGGCAGGCAGAGAGAGAGGAGGAAGCAGGCTCCCCGCTGAGCAGAGAACCCCATGTGGGGCTCGATTCCAGGACCTGAGATCATGACCTGAGCCGAAGGCAGAGGCTTTAACCCACTGAGACACCCAGCACCTCTCTTTTTTCTTTTTTAAGATTTATTTATTACTTTGAGAAAGAGAGAGGGGAAGGGCAGAAGGAGGAGAGAGAATCTCAAACAGACTCCAGAGCCCGACTCAGGGCTTGATCCTGCAACCCTAAGATCATGACCTGAGCCAAAATCAAGAATCAGACGCTCAACTGACTGAGCCACCCAGGTGCCCCAAGCTGTTTAAGCCTCTTAACGGGAATGCAGGATGACCTGGTATTCATCTGCCTACCCTCTCGAGTGCCCCCCATAGTGTGGCTCAAAAGCCAGATTACAGCCCCCTGAACAAGATGGTAAGGAGCACGGTGTATAAGGGAAGATAGGCCGTTAAAGTTGGTGCCAACCAACGCTGGTCTGGGACGCACAGATGCGGTTCATTCAGCGTTCTCCAGAGGACCCAAATAAAACAGGAGGCTTGGGGCGCCTGGGTGGCTCAGTGGGTTAAAGCCTCTGCCTTCGGCTCAGGTCATGATCCCAGGGTCCTGGGATCGAGCCCCGCATCGGGCTCTCTGCTCTGCAGGGAGCCTGCTTCCTCCCCTCTCTCTCTCTGCCTGCCTCTCTGCCTACTTGTGATCTCTCTCTGTCAAATAAATAAATAAAATCTTTAAAAAAAAAAAAAAAAAACAGGAGGCTTTGTAGAAGTACCTGTAACATGATAAGAAAAAGTACTTATTGAGGTGCCGCTTTGGGTAATAAAGAGGAAGACACGTGGAGGAAACATTTCCGTTCATGAGGAAACATTTCCATTCACTCAGATAACTTGCCATCTAGTGTTTTTCAAAAACATCAGAGCCTTCACGGGGCGCCTGGGTGGCTCAGTGGGTTAAGCCTCTGCCTTCGGCTCAGGTCATGATCTCAGGGTCCTGGGATTGAGCCCTGCATAGGGCTCTCTGCTTGGCAGGGAGCCTGCTTCCTCCTCCTTCTCTGCCTGCCTCTCTGCCTACTTGTGATCTCTCTGTGTGTCAAATAAATAAATAAAGTCTTTAAAAAAAAATTAGAGCCTTCATAACAAATTTATGATGAGAAAAAGCAGAAGAGGAGAGATAAAGTAAAAAGAATGAGATGTCCACTAATGCAATGGTCAATGTGGACCTTATCTGGAACCTAACTGGAACAAAATAAATGGGAAAAAATTTATGAGAAATCTGAACACTGACTGGGTATTTGACACAAAGAACAAAAGGAAAAACAAAGGAATACATGAGTGTGATTTATGAAGAAATGAATATGCTCTTAAAATACTTCCACCTTCTAAAAAGAAACATCAGTGTGTTGGGTGAATTGTTTGGTGATTTTCTTTTCTGATCTTCAGTAAAAATGATTACTGACCCTCAGTCATCACCTCCTACAATAGGGTAGATCTGGGTAGCAGAGTGCTTATAAAATATACTTGCCAACAAGACCCCAAAACATTACTATTTTAAAATAACATCTTCGAAGGAAAAAAATTTCTGTTTTCCAACAAACTCTGGGATCATACTTTTCCCATTCACCAAAAAAACAAAAAAAAACAAAAAACCAAACAAAAAAACCTCCCAACAATCCAGGAATGAAAAAGAATAGCACTGGGAAAACAGGGAGAAGGCTAGAAAGCCTTCAAACAGAGATGGGCGGCTACACATCTTGGTCTTGCTTTCAGGATTGTGACATTGCTCCTCTTACTAGGGCGAAGAATCACACTGAGAATAGATTTATCTGTTACCTTTTAATGGATCTTTATTTATTTGTTTGAGGAGGGAAGGGCAGAGGGATAGAGAGAATCTCAAGCCGACTCTCATGGCAGGGATCCGTCCCAGGACCCTGAAATCACAACCTGAGCAGAAACCAAGAGTCATGAAGAGTCAGACACTTAACGGACTGAGCAACCCCGACACCACTTGGTGTTACCTTTATTTATTTATTTTAAGATTTTATTTATTTATTTGACAGAGAGAGAGAGAGAGAGAGACAGCGAGAGAGGGAACACAAGCAGGGGGAGTGGGAGAGAGACAGGCAGACTCCCTGCTGAGCATGGAGTCTGATGTGGGGCTCGATCCCAGGACTCTGGGATCATAACCTGAGCGGAAGGCAGACGCTTAGCGCACGGAGCCACCCAGGCGCCCCCAGAGTACACATATCTCGATGAGCGCCAAGAAACGTATAGAATTGTTGAATCATTATATCGATTCTAACATAATGAAACTAATGTAATACTGTATGTTAACCATACTCGAATTTGAAAAATATGGCATAAAAATGAATAAAATAAAAAAATGAATAAAATAAAATAATAGAGTAAAATAAAATAAAGCAGAGATCGCAGACTCAGAGGCCCCACAGATGGTGGGCCACACATCTGGCCACTGGCTGTTTTTGTATGGCCTATAAGCTAAGGATGATTTTTACATTTTTAAATGCTTGGAAAAAAAAAAAGAAGAAGAAGACTATTTCTTTTTTTTTTTTTTAAGATTTTATTTATTTATTTGACAGAGAGAAATCATAAGTAGGCAGAGAGGCAGGCAGAGAGAGAGGAGGAAGCAGGCTCCCTGCTGAGCAGAAAGCCCGATGTGGGGCTCGAACCCAGGACCTGGGATCATGACCTGAGCCGAAGGCAGCGGCTTAACCCACTGAGGCACCCAGGCGCCCCAAGAAGACTATTTCTTGACATGTGAAAATTACATAAAACTCAATTTTCCATGTCCATCTCGTCAAGTGGTAAGATGAGCACACTCAGTCATGTACCACTTAGCTGTGGCTCCTTTTCTCAGTCGAGTTGAGTGGTTGCCATAAAGTCTGTATGGTCTGCGAAGCCAAAACTACTTCCTCTCTGGCCCTTTATAGAAAAAGTTTGCAAAATCCCAGTCTAGAGCCCCAAAGGGCCAAGGCTCCTTTGCAGAACGGGGCCTTTCATATGGAAAACATTCTTCAAGCACAACCGGTAAGCCTTTGGGCCTCCTTGGGCCAACTGTTGCTTTCCATGTTGGATGCTGCTGGAGGAGGGTAGAACGGGGAGCTGCCCTGTGTCCTCCAGCCAACATGCTGAGCAGAGGTGGGGCAATTTAGTTTCTGTTCTCACTGCCTACTCAATCATGGCCTCTCAGCTCAGCCTGTCAACAGGGAGACCAATTAGTGCCAATTTCTATGCAAAAGGCGTTTCCTTAAGGCAAGACTGAGATCACCACCTTGTTCACACAAACAATTCGGGGTCACAAGGTTAACCCCGGTTAGATTCAAACCAGGGCTTGAAAAGTGAAAGGCAGCCCTCTCACCAATCCTTAGAGCTCTCCAGACTCCTTAGGAAAAAAGTGTCAAAGAATTCACCTCATTTACCAGACGGGGACCTAACACTTCAGGGGGAACAGCCAGCAGACCCTGCAAATTTCATATCCCTCTGCAAGATTACCCTCAGATTTCCCACAGATGTTTAGGGCAAAACTTTATTAGAACCATATGTAGCAATCAGTTTCCTTGGAATTCAAGAGCACCAGAGAGGAGGCCTTCCACTCCAGAGTTCTAAATTTCTTAAGAAATCAGAGACTCAACTCTAGGAACCAGTGAGTCCTCCAAAGTACATTTCTTCCAAGTAAAAATATTCTTTGGCCTGAGGGGAAAGATGCATTTATGGGCAAACGTAGTTTATACTAGGTTGTCTACAAATTTACTGTAAATAAATTGGTGTGTTTATGTTAGAACATTTTAACAAGATGAACAGAGCAAACCCTTTGGTGGATCATTTCATAAAGACTATCTTTTTCTTTTTGACAATTCATAGTTTGTTATTCAAAGGAATCTCAGAACTTTTTTCAAATTGAAATGCCATTCACATAATATAACTTGCTGATTGTACCTAAATCAAAATTGTTCACTTTAAAGAGAATGTCTCCATGGCATTCACAATGGAAGGATTTGTTTTTTACGTCAATGTAGGCTTTTCTCATTGGCCTAAAATTTCGTTTATATTTTGAATATTAACAGGGTACGTACACCCCTACTCCTCAATGAATTTAAAGCCAAGAACTGTTTTTTTAAACCAATAAATAGTCCCTCCTGGACATTCAAATTGTCAAATGATGATGAAAGGTAAAATACACTAGCAGACAACAGGAAAAGAATCCTTTTTTTTTTTTTAAGATTTTATTTATTTATTTGACAGAGAGAGGCAGGCAGAGAGAGAGGAGGAAGCAGGTTCCCTACTGAGCAGAGAGCCCGATGGGGGGCTCCATGCGGGGCTCAATCCCAGGACCCTGAGATCATGACCTGAGCCGAAGACAGAGGCTTTAACCCACTGAGCCACCCGGGTGCCCTGGAAAAGAATCCTTTTAAACTGATTACAATTCTTCAGAAAGGAAATTTGCTGGGTTTTCTAGGATGTAGACATTTTACTGGGAGATATTAACATCTCCTAACCTTCCCCCAAGCCACACACTGGCTTTTTTTTTTTTTTTTTTTTTTTTACAATGCCTCTATTCTTTTGGAAAAAACAATGTATCTCAATATTAAAAATTTAAACTACAAAAAAAATTCACTTGAAATTCTTCCACCCAGAAATGATCATCTTTCTAGGTAGATATATAGACAGATAGAAATAATTTTAGAAAAATAGAATCATATCATGTATCATATATTTTTTTAAGATTTTATTTATTTGACAGAGAGAGATCACAAGCAGGCAGAGAGGCAGGCAGAGAGAGAGGAGGAAGCAGGCTCCCTGCTGAGCAGAGAGCCTGATGCGGGGCTCGATCCCAGGACCCTGAGATCATGACCCGAGCCGAAGGCAGAGGCTTAACCCACTGAGCCACCCAGGCGCCCCTCATGTATCATATTTTAAATGAAAAATATTAGATTTAATTCCAGGAAGATGGGAGGGAAGCACCTTCCCCTATTCTTTGCATTTAGCTTAACTAAAAACCTTGGGAATATATATCTCTGAGAGGTGGAGAGAGACAGACTGGTGGACCAGCTGGCTAGGGATCTAGGGCTCCAAGAACAGCACCCCACTGGTTGGTTCCTTGGGTTTTCTTTTTGTTTTCTATATGCCAAACTGGATACCAGAGAAGCCAGCAACCTGGAAATACCAATGGGCACAGACAAAACTAAAACCTCAAGAAAAGCCTCCTTTCTCTATGTAAAGGAATAGGGAAGGGATAGCCTAGTGAGACAGAAATTTGGGATGCCTGAGTGGCTCAGTCCATTAAACACCTGCGTTTGGCTCAGGTCATGATCCTAGAGTCCTGGGATTAAGTCCCACATCAGGTTCCCAGCTCAGTGGGGAGCCTGTTTCTCCCTCTGCCTTCTACTCCCCCTACTTGTATGCTCTCTCTCTCTCTGACAAATAAATAAAGTCTTTAAAAAAAAAAAAAAAGGAAACTTCAACACAGTAGCCATTCAACACCACCATCTCCCCAGCAAAGGCCAATGAGAAAACCTACACTTCCACACTTGCCAAGCTATAATGACACGTCCCGGCTCACCCCCCCCAACCCCAGCCCCCTGCGGGGTCAGTGACAAGCACATGGGGAGCTCAGATATCTACTCCTCACCACCAACATCAAATGCAGGTCCCCTCCCCCCTCGGATGGTGTCAGAGGCGGTCAGGTGGAGAACGAGCTCCCCCAGCACAGCACAGCAGTAACAAGGCCACCCCCTTCTTGGTGTTGGCGGAAGCCACGTGGAAAGCAGTTACAAGATGCACCACCACTTTCAGGCCTAGTGGACAGCCTGAAAGCCCACCCAATCTAGAAGCACTGAGTCCCCTCTCCTCACTGTCAAAGGGGCAAGAGTAAAAAGCCTGGACTTCCCCCTGGATGTGGCAATAACATGGTGGCATGCTTCTTCACCCACTGGCATGGTGTCAGAGGTTTGAGTGTTGTCTGCTAAAATACAAAATTTATTTATTTATTTATTATTTTTATTTATTTTTTTTAAGATTTTATTTATTTATTTGACAGAGAGAGATCACAAGTAGACAGAGAGGCAGGCAGAGAGAGAGAGGGAAGTAGGCCTCCCGCTGAGCAGAGAGCCCGATGTGGGACTCGATCCCAGGACCCTGAGATCATGATCTGAGCCGAAGGCAGCGGCTTAACCCACTGAGCCACCCAGACGCCCTATTTATTTATTTTTAAAGATTTTATTTACTTATTTGATAGAGTTCACAAGCAGGCAGAGCAGCAGGCAGAGAGAGAGGGGGAACCAGGCTCCCCACTGAGCAGAGAGCCCTATGCCGACCTCAATCCCAGGGCCCTGGGATCATGACCTGAGCCAAAGGCAGAGGCTTAACCCACTGAGCCACCCAGGCACCCCTAAAATACAAAATTTAAATAAGATCCAGAGCCACCCAGGCGCCCAGTGATTCAACTTTTAACATAAATTAATTTGAGCACCTGGGTGCCTTAGTCAGTTGGGCGTCTGCCTTCGGCTCAGGTCATGATCCTGGAGGCCCAGGATGGAGCCCATGTCAGGCTCCCTGGTCAGTGGGGAGTCTGTTTCTCCCTCTGACCCTCCCCCATCTCGTGTGCTCTCTCTCTCTCTCTCAAATAAATAAAATCTTTTTAAAAAATGTCTTTGAGCTAACGTATATTATCTCTAAATGGCATAATCCCATAGATAACCACAGATGCTGATACCTTTACTAAATACTTTCAAAACAACACTCTCTCAAATGAAAATGGTTTTATATTCAAATTATAATTGAGAAGATGATAGAGGAAATATAAATCATAACAACTTAGGTTAGGATAAGAACAAATAGACATAATTCTGGAATTTTGTGTAAACAAGATAGATATTAATAGCTGTAAGACATGTAAGAAATACTTTGTAAAATCTATGTTTCTAAGTATAATGTATAATCTTAATCTTATTTCAATATTGTTTTACACCTCTTCTGAGTCAACCAGATGCCTCTGGTTTACACTTCTATCCCGATCCTTACCCTAAATCATCCTTCACTGAATCACCTTTTAAAGTTACGAGATAGGGCTTTTCCTCATTCTCCCACTTTGTAGGTGAGAACACCTAGGAAATGAACCAGAACTGTGGGACTGAGCTCAAATCATGCTTAACATTGTGAGGAATGTTTGCCTGCCAAGCCATGTAACACGAGCTGAAAGTCTCTCCCCAGCTTCTTAAAGAAGTGAAAACATTTGGATTGCTTTTCTTAATTCTCATGGTAGACACCAAATAAAAACAAGATGTCTTGGATTCCTTTCATTATGAACTGGAATAAAGGGAAATTTACTAAAAATTCTTTTTGAGAGCCTAGACTATTTTTGGAAAAACACTTTATGATAGATGTAGGGTTTTTTAAAAAAAGATTTTATTTATTTATTTGAGAGAGCATAGGAGCGGGGGTGGGGAGGGAGGAAGGGGAGAGAAGAAGGAAAAAGTGGGGGGAAGGGGCAGAGGGACAAACAGACTTCCTGCTGAGCAAGGAGCCAGACTTGGGGCTTGATCCCAGGACCCTGAGATCATAACTTGAGCTCAACTGACTGAGCCACCCAGGTGCCCCATGATAGATGTAGATTAAGAATGATGTAACTGTGGGGCGCCTGGGTGGCTCAGTGGGTTAAAGCCTCTGCCTCTCAGGTCATGATCCCAGGGTCCTGGGATGGAGTCCCACTTGGGGCTCCCTGCTCAGCAGGGAGTCTGCTCCTCCCTCTCCCCAGCTTGATCTTTCTCATTCTAAAATAAATGAAATCGGGGCACCTGGCTGGCTCAGTGGGAAACCAGCTGCCTTCGGCTCAGGTCATGGTCTCAGAGTCCTGGGATCCAGCCCCATATCGGGCTCTCTGCTCGGCAGGGAGACTATTTCCTCCTCTCTCTCTCTCTCTGCCTGCCTCTCTGCCTACTTGTGATCTCTGTCAAATAAATAATTAAATCTTAAAAAAAAAAAAAGTTGAATCACTATGATGTACACAGGAAACTAATGTAACATTTTTTGTCAACTATACTAAAAAAAAAAAAGAAAGAAAGAACAGTTAATAGTCCCTTTACAAAATGGGAAGCATTTTAAGCTGGGCAAGGCGGCACTTTAGTAGCTACTGGAAGAAATAGTACAAGGCAGGAGAGGCTCTGACCCTGCAACTCAGACTTTCAACTCTACTGCTATTTTAACTTTAATAAAGAGTTTTACTGTCAATGTAAGTACCATTAAATCACAGTTGGCTTGAATCACTTTTTTTTTTTTTTTTTTTTTTTTTTTTTTTTTTTTTTTTTTAGTGTGGAATGGAGCTGAAGATTGGATTCCTAATTTTTTTTTTTTTAATTGTAATAAAAATCCGTTTTACCATGCCTGGTCAAATCAATCCTCCGCGTCTGCACCGACTAAACCCCATACACCATTCCTTTATTAGTTTGGTTCTTACCACTTATGTTTATACAGTGACATTTCAACCTTTTGCTTTTTCTGACTGTCATTTTGTTAGTTTGTTTAAGATTTTTATTTTATTTATTTGACAGACAGAGATCATAAGTAGGCAGAGAGGCAGGCAGAGACAAGGGGTAAGCAAACTCCCAGAGGAGCAGAGAGCCCAATGTGGGGCTCGATTCCAGGACCCTGAGATCATGACCTGAGCCCTAGGCAGAGGCTTTAAACCACTGAGCCACCCAGGAGCCCCCGACTGTCATTTTGGATATAGGTATATTAACAGAGTAACTGCCAAGCCTCTCAATAATTAAAACAGAATTAAATTGTGACTTCATCATCTTGGGCAAAGGAGTCAAAAGAAGTAATGATGGGGACACCTGGGTGGCTCAGTAGGTTAAGCATCTGCCTTCAGCTTTGCCCCTCCCCCCACTCATGCTTGTGGTCTCTCAAATAAATAAAATTTAAAAAAAAAAAAAAAGATGTAGGGGCCCCTGGGTGGCTTAGTCAATAAGCATCTGCCTTTGGCTTAGGTCATGATCCCAGGGTCCTGGGATCGAGCTCTGCATTGGGCTCCCTGCTCAGTGGGAAGCCTGCTTCTCCCTCTCCCACTCCCCCTGCTTGTGTTCCCTCTCTCATGGTGTCTCTCGCTGTCAAATGAATAAATAAAATCTTAAAAAAAAAAGAAAAAAGATGTAATGATTTTCTTAAAACCTTTTTTCCTATCCAAGCAGATAAAGACTGGCTTCCAAGGAAACAGGAACTAATCTATTTTTTTTAAAGATTTTATTTATGTATTTATTTAATTGAGAGAGAGAGCACAGAGCGAGAGTGAGAGAGACTGAACAAGCAGGGGGAGTGGGAGACGGAGAAGCAGGCTTCCCAATGAGCAGGGAGCCCCATGTGGGGCTCCATCCACGACCTGAGATGGAGACCTGAGCCTTAACCCACCGAACCACCCAGGCGCCCCTGATAGGCTATTTATCAAAGACAGAATCTTTACTTATAACAAATCCTTAATAATTTAAAGCAGTACGAAATTACCGCTGGAGGAAGCTGAATACAGGGGAAAGCCAGAAGCGTGTGGGTCACAGCCTGTACCTCGAGGCTTTAGTTTCCCCAAGGGATCTTTCTGTTCAGACTGTGCGAGGTCTCAGGCAACCAAGAGGGAAGCATGCCCCAGCCTTCAAGCAGAAGCAAATTAACCGTGGAGCTAAACGATAGTAGAATGGTAGAATTCTCATTTTATTCCTAATTCCAGTTCTTATAGTGAGGGTTGGTTGCTTGATACTTTTCTGGAAACAGTAGCTCAAAGGTTAAACATTCGCCTCTTGGAAGGATTTCCAACAGCCAAGCGACTGCCTCCTGAGTTTACAAAGCTGATAAAAGACCCTGTTATAAATAATAGATGGTTTTGGGAAATGGCCTAAGTATACCCCAAGGCTGGTATATTTTATACCTTAAGAAGAATGGCTCAAAGTAGGTTTTAATTAAATATTTATGTTACAGCCAGAAACAGCAATCGTCTCTGTGTGGCCAGCCCCTGGCTTCCAACAGGTCTGTCTCAGCAAGGAAATGAATGGACATTAAATATTTATTCTGTACACGTTAAAAGTACACTCTGCTCTTTCCCTGCCTGAAGGGAGATAACAAGGCTAGAGATAGGGGCGCCTGGCTGGCTCAGTGGGGTAAACCTCTGCCTTCGGCTCAGGTCAAGATCTCAGGGTCCTGGGATCAAGCCTCGCATGGGGCTCTCTGCTCAGCGGGGAGCCTGCTTCCTCCCTCCCTCTCTGCCTGCCTCTCCGCCTACTTGTGATCTCTGTCAAATAAATAAATAAAGTCTTAAAAAAAAACTTATAAAAAATAAAAATAAAATAAAAGGAAATATAATCTTATAAAAGACTGGGAGGCCCGGTTGAACTAGGAAGCAGATCAGGGATTGAGCCCCGCATCGGGGCTCCCTGCTCAGCAGGGCGCCTGCTTCCCCCACCTGTCTGCCTCTCTGCCTACTTGTGATCTCTGTCTGTCAAATAAATAAGTAAAATCTTTTTTTTTTTTTTGACAGGCAGAGATCACAAGCAGGCAGAGAGAGAGGAGGAAGCAGGCTCCCTGAGAGAGCAGAGAGCCCGATGCGGGGCTCGATCCCAGGACTCAGATCATGACCTGAGCCGAAGGCAGCGGCTTGACCCACTGAGCCACCCAGGCGCCCCTAAATAAGTAAAATCTTAAAAAACAAAACAAACAAAAAACCCCTCCAAGATCAGTATTATGAGAACCTCTGTTTAATGGGCTTCTGTAGAGTACACTTCCAAGTTATTCCCTGCCTACTGGGGCACCTGCTGGCTCAGTTGGTAGAGGATTCAACTCTTGATCTCAGGGTTGTTGAGTCAGAGAAGCATACGACTCTTGATCTTGGGGTTGTGAGTTCAAGCCCTGCACTGGGTGGAGAGATTACTTTAAAAATTTTTTAAATCTTTTTTTTTTAAGATTTTATTTATTTACTTAACAGAGATCACAAGTAGGCAGAGAGACAGAGGGGGAAGCAGGCTCCCTGCTGAGCTGAGAGCCCGATGTGGGGCTAAATCCCAGGACCCCAGGACCATGACTGAGCCGAAGGCAGAGGCTTTAACCCACTGAGCCACCCAGGTGCCCCCCAAAATTTTAAAAATCTTAAAAAGTTATCCCCTATACTTTATGAAGTTTCATTTGCTTGAACCATAGTGGCACAAATCAATTTTTTTTTGAGATTTTATTTATTTGACACAAAGAGAGACAGCGAGAGAGGGAACACGAGCAGGGGGAGTGGGAGAGGGAGAAGCAGGCTTCCCGCTGAGCAGGGAGCCCAATGCAGGGCTCAATCCCAGGACCCTGGGATCATGACCTGAGCAGAAAGCAGATGCTTAATGACTGAGACACCCAGGTGCCCCCCAATATCTATTTTTGTTTACCACATGCACATGTAACCAAAGGTGAAATTTCCACCTGATTTAGTAGCTTAGAGAGTGTTTAGGGCAAAGGTCATAAAAATACAATAAGTACCAATTATAAAAAATTGTTTGGTGGGCACCTGGGTGGCTCAGTGGGTTGAGCCTCTGCCTTCGGCTCAGGTCATGATCTCAGGTCCTGGGATCGAGTTCCGTATCGGGCTCTCCGCTCCGTGGGAAGCCTGGTTCTCCACCTTTCTCTGCCTGCCTCTCTGCCTACTTGTGATTTCTGGCTGTCAAGTAAATAAATAAAATCTTAAAAAAAAATTGTTTGGAGAAAGTTCAATTTTGAAGTTAATTCCCCAAATTTGATAACCTAAAACAAACCTCATACAAAGAGGCACCTGCTTAGCCACATGTTAACAATAATGAAACTGCAGTAGTGCAATAAAGGATAGAAATTAAAGTGATTATATGAGATTCTTTGATGTTAGGTCCAAGGCATATGTGTTCTAAAACTGATGAATTAGAAAGCCATCTGTTCTCAAGACACTGTAAAACAATGCCAAGAGCCAAGTATTTAAAAGGTGATTGAGATATCCAAACCTAGACTTAAACTATTGTTTTTTTCGTTTTAAAGATTTTATTTATTTGACAGAGAGAGATGCAGCAAGAGAGGGAACACAAGCGGGGGAGGGGGAAGCAGGCTCCCCACTGAGCAGAGAGCCCAATGTGGGGCTCGATCCCAGGACCCTGGGATCATGACCCAATCGAAGGCAGATGCTTAACGACTGAGCCACCCAGGCACCCCTAGACTTAAAATATTTTTAAAGTTCAAATACCTTAGTAAAGAATAGATGTTTTAAAATATCCACTTTGAAAATATGAGGGATAAATAACCCAAAGAGAGTAAGCCAGAATCGACAGTTACTCCAGTGAAGTCCACAGTAAGATTTTTGTTACCATTAGAAGGAAGCTCTCCCAACATATTCATGCTCTTTACATGAATAAAACCTCTTTAACACACAGATTCACAAGAGTTTAGGATTTCCTATAGCAAACACAAAGTTTTGCCCATTGGTCGTGAATTTGCTAATGAGCAAGAGTGCTGCAAGTTCTTTTTTTTTTAAAGAACTTATTTGAGGGGCGCCTGGGTGGCTCAGTGGGTTAAGCATTTGCCTTTGGATCGGGTCATGATCCTAGGAACCTGGGGTGGAGTTCCTCATCGGGCTCCCTGCTCAGACGGGAGCCTGTTTCTCCCTCTGCCTGTTGCTCCCCTTACTTGTGCTTGCTCTCTTGTCAAATAAATAAATAAAGTTTTTTTTTTAAATCTACATTTTAAAAAAAGAATTAGAGGGTGGAAGAGCAGGAGCAATGGAAGGAGGGGCAGGAGGAGGAGAAACAGACTCCCCATTGAGCAGGGAGCCCATCTTGGGGCTCAATCCCAGGACCGGAAGTCATGACCTGAGCCATAGGCAGATGCTTAACCGACTGAGCCACCCAAGTACCCTTACTGCAAGTTCTAAAACAGAAAATTTAACTGGAGCTCAAGTCTTACCTTTAGAATGGCAGCATTCTTATTTTATTCCAAATCCAGATTTACTCTAGATTTGGTTTCACCCAATTTGAAATTAGGCTGACTCACACTATCAAAACATATTAAATATATAAATGCTTACTTTTGATGAATACATATTTGTATAACCAATGTTAAGCCTGCATTTCAGCCCTGCCTAGCTCTAAGAATCAGATACCTTTAAACTGTAGATTTAGGCTCTGAGCTAATCCAAACTGCCTGATAACACGTTGGGAGTTCATCACCCCAGTGGACAGGAACTAAAACTTTCATTGCCTTATATGTGGTGTGAACCCAAATGCCACCACCTGTATCAAGCTCTCACCTTCAATCAAATATTCAATCTCATCAAGATCTGTACAGATGAGCCTCTACCTTGGCTCCTGGCCTCTGCCTAAGTTGTTTGCAATGAAGCTGGGGTCCCAGCTCTGAATTCTGCCTCTGTGGTTGGGGTTCTGATAGTCTGCAAAATCCTCCCGTTTTTAGGGACTGGACTTTGTCTTCATGGTCCTGTCATCAGCTATAGTCTAATTCAAACTGATCAATTTCCCTGGAACTATAATCTGCCTGATTTTCAGTACACAGCCTAGAGGGCTACTTCCTCACTTCCCTTACCCTCTCCACTCATCAGATTAGAAACCTTTGGGCAGTGAATCTGCCTGTACACAGGAATCAGAGTCGGGACTATCAGTCACCCCTGGGAAGGGCATGGGGGAGCAGCACAGGGAAGATGACCCCCACCCATCACCAGTGTCATTATTGACATATTCTAATCCTTTAAATGCTCGATGGAGCAACATTTTAGGATTTATCTAATTTAGCCAAATAAATTGTCTCTCACCGTTTGCTTACAATTTCTCTGTGGGGGCCTAACTAGTCATGGAAGCTCCCTCTCCCTCTGATGCAGAGAACACAGCCTTTCCAGGTAAGGCTTCGGAAGATGAAGTCACAGTCTTGAAGAACAGTCCCTTTAGATTCAGGCAGACCACTAACCTCTGGCTGGAGACACATAGCCTGGAACCCGGGCCTTTGCAAACAAGTCACATCTCTTTGACAGATCCTCCCTCCCTCATTGCTTGACATCTGCATAATCCATGCCTTGCCATTTTCTTGGCCTCTCCATTGTCAAAAATACTTTGTTGCTTACTGTTTACCCCTCCCTCTGCTGACCACCTTAATTCTTTTTTTCCCTCTCAGCCCAGAAACCGAGTGTTTCTGCCCAAGCCAGCTGACAGGCCCCCTCACCACCTACCTGTTCTCCCAGTCAAGCCCTTCATGGCCTTAACAAACTATTTAGTTTGACCGTCCTGCTTGTCAGCCCCCCAGCGGATGGTGGAGACCACACCAAACACACGGATTATGTTCATTATAGGACACCTCACAAGAGAAATATATAGTCATGTCAGTTTAAGGGTGAGAAGTAAAACAAAACAGTATGAAGAAAATTTTTTTTATTTTTCCCAGCTTATTTGTTGCTTATGTAGTTGTGACCCTTCCCATAAAAAAGTATGTCAGAGCAGCTTTTCAAAGTAAGTACCTTGCAGGTTCCAAGGCTTGCTTATCCAATGTGGAAATATTTACCCCTACAGAAAAAGCCCAAATTGCTCAGATAATATCTCCAAGGTAATTGCTACTTTTCTTGGAGTTGTTTTGTTTTGACAGAGAGAGAGAGAGAGAGAGAGAGAGAGAGAGAGAGAGAGAGAAGCAGGGGGAGCAGCAGAGGAAGAGGAAGGGGAAGAGGGAGCAGCTGAGCAGCGAGCCCAATACGGGACTTGATCATGGCCTGAGCCGAAAGCAGACGCTTGCTTAACTGAACCACCCAGGCACCCCGCTTGGTGGTGTCTTGTTTTTAAAAGTTTTGGGGGCGCCCGAGTGGTTCAGTCAGTTAAGCATCCGACTCTTGACTGACTCAGGTTGAGATCTCAGGGTTGTGAGATCGAGCCCCACGACTGTCTCCACACTGGCCTGGAGCCTGCTTAAGATGCTCTCTCCCTCTCCCACTACCCCAGAGCACACAGTTCTCCCTCTAAAAACAAATAGAATTTTTTTTAAAGATTTTATTTATTTATTTGATAGAGATCACAAGCAGGCAGAGAGGCAGTCAGAGAAAGAGGAAGCAGGCTCCCTGCTGAGCAGAGAGCCCGATGCGGGGCTCGATCCCAGGACCCTGAGATCATGACCTGAGCTGAAGGGAGCGGCTTAACCCACTGAGCCACCCAGGCGCCCCAAAACAAATAGAATTTAAACAAATTTTTTAAGTGATCTCTACCCCTAACATGGGGCTCAAACTCATGACCCCAAGATCAAGAGTCACCAGGCAGGTACCCCTCCTGTTTTTTTGTTTTTTTAAATCATGTATTAGGTAGGGAAACCCACTATGTATACCTTAGTGAAAAGGGTGTTAACCCAGAAGAGCAGCAGCAGTACCTGATGACTTGGTAGAAATGCAAACTCTGGCTCAACCCCAGACCTTTTCAATCAGAAATTCTGGAAACTAGGCCAAGCACTCTGTGTTTTTTAACAAGCTTGTCAGGTGATTCTGCTGCATACCAGTTTGAAGAACCACTGCCTTCGTTTAGGCATAATGATCACCTTCAAACTCCATCATTAATGGGGCTCAAATAAGGAGCTGACTCAGTGACTTCCTTAGGTAGTACCATATCTGATAATCTGATATATGTCTTCTATATACACAAGAAAAACTAATACTTCATGGTTGATAGTAGTTTGGGACATCTTCTTTCAAGCCCGAGACTTGTTTTGAAACTAGTGAACACCAAGAGCAGGTCAATTTTACCTTCAAGATGAATAATAAGTAGGCAATAATGTTTGATTTAGTCTTGGTTTATAACCAGTATCTTGGTATAATTATCCTTAGCCCCCTCTTCTCAAAATAAGTTCCCAGTATAGACAATAAATTATGGCCTAAATATCCCCTTATTAGTAAGTCACAAAATAGGCGGTGAAATGTGTCAACGATTCTTGAAACATTCTCATTACTCCATTATGTCTAACAAAAACAACTATAAAGATATTAAGATGTTAATTTTAATTTCCAAAATAATCTGAATACAAAATTATAGTGGGAAGGGAAACCTTTCTTTCATGGAACCCACAGGCCTGGCAACTATTTTGCAGTTAAACCAGGAAATGTGCGGCACACTACATGTCCAATAGAGGAGGCTTTTATTGTGCCTCTAATTACTATGATCACTTCAATCCTTTGCTTAAAACCCATGGTTCTTGTTTTTTGTTTTTTAGCGACAACACGTGCAGGTATGTGGAGGGGAGGGGCAGAGGGAGAGTGAAAATCCTAAGCAGGCTCTCTGAAGAGTGTAGACGGAGGAAGGGCTCGAACTCATCCTCCTGCTGAGATCATGACCCGGGCCAAAACCAGGAGCCTGGTGCTTAACTGACTGAGCCACCCTGGCATCCCAGCAATACTTTTTTTTTTTTTTTGTAAATGATAGAGATGGTGAGAAAGGGAACACAAACACAGGGGAGCTGGAGAGGGAGAAGCAGGCTCCATGCCAAGTGGGGAGCCTGATATGGGGCTTGATCCTAGGACGCTGGAATCACGACCTGAGCCAAAGGCAGATGCTTAATGACTGAACCACGCAGGTGTCCCATCAATACGTTTTTTTGAACTTAGTTTGACTCTACACCCTCACTTTACACCCACTAGGACTAGCAAACTTGTATGGCTTCTGACAATGAAAACCTCAGGCTATCTCAGAACCCCCAAAGATTGAGTGCCATTTCAGCATTAACCTGTGGACTTCCAAAGGTCTCATGAGAGGAGTACCAGCTGGGTGAGGAAGTCCCCATGGAAGAAATAGGGGAGGAGTGCCCCTTGTATACTATGTATAGGACTGTCAGAATGCTCTGAGAGCTTGCTAGTATTCTGCCAAACCCTTATGTGTAGTCCCTACTGTAGTATTTTTAATAAATTCTAGCCAGTATTTAAGAGATCTATGTACAATTCAGGCTCTGAGAAGCCTCTCAAGGGTCCACTATTGCCTGGATCAGAGAGAAGTTACAAAGACGCCTGGATCCAGCTTCCTGCCGGAAAGTCAGTAATTCTATCTAGGTATCTAAACAGTTATCTTTACTGTTTGCTACATACATGTAGCATTATCTTTTTTCACCCAATTCTTTAATGCCTTGTGGGCATGGATATCCACAGGTAAATTCCTTAGTTTCATGATAAATTTCTCCCATATTCTAATAAGCAAACTCATCCATGCTTAACATACTCCAAATTTCTTTTAGCAGAAAGAGAATTATTTTTTTGCTTCCTACATAAATATTGCACTTTTTTACAAGAAGTGACCACCTCTGTATTAAGGTTCAACACAGTTACACTGTCACTGTAGCAGAAATCCCTGTTTTAACCTCTAGATCTCAGGTAAGGCTGAGTTGTGGCCCAGAAACTGAGGTACTTCAATTTTTCTTTTTAAGATTTTATTTATTGGTCAGAGACCACAAGCAGGGGGATCAGCAGAGGAAGCAGGTTTCCCCTGAGCAAGAAGCTTGATGTGGGACTTGATCCCAGGATCTTGGGATCATGACCTGAGCTGAGGGCAGATACCAACCGAGCCAAACCCGGCACTTGAAATTTTTGTACCAACTGAAACCTAAGGAAAGTTGATACTCTTGGGACTGCCCTGGTCTTTGGTCCTGTGTCCAAGATCATACGTCTCTACTAGCGCTAACAGTGGATGTTAAGATTTATCAAAAATGTAAAAGCATCAAATGTCTTTCCTCCTCTAAGTTTACCTTTGGCAGTCTCCAAAGCATGACCGCTCAAAAAAGGTACAACTCCATACCCTTCCCACTCTTAGGGCTGAGAGAGAAAGGCCCAGTGGTGCCCAACTGATGGAAAGTTCTCTGCAGTCGTGCAGTTGTGCAGAGGGTGAGGCGCGGTTACACAGTAAGACATGCAGTGCTCCTGGGAGCGTTCAGGACATGCAGACAGGGCAGGCGAAAAGGACATTAGCTCAATCTGTTCCATCTAGTCCAGCTCCTCAAGTTCAGGGTCTTTACATTTCCTTTGTTTTCCACTTAGACTGAAATAATGTTTTCCAAGGAATTACTATTGAGGACTGAATTATTTAGGTTTCACATGCTAAACATTATGGAAAGGTAAGTCGGAAGAGTCCTATGTTAGTTAGCCCGTCCTAAATCTGCCATCATGACTTTGGAATTCCAACTCTTTATATAAGCTGAGGTCAAATTATATAAAATATTTTTAAACCTATAAAATTTGATGTCATCCTAAATACCAAAATCACCTCTGAGATTTTTCAAGTGTATTAAGAGATTTAAATGTCAGTGAGCAGCGGGGAGGGATAGAGGGAGAAGCAGACTCCCAGCTGAGCAGGGAACCCAAAGTGGGACTTGATCCCAGGACCCTGAAATCCCAGGCACCCCCTCTTTCGCCACTTTAGAGGAAGTCTTACATTTATAATAGGATTAATGTTCTTACTTCATCAGCAGAATGATCACGTATTCGAGCAACAAACACTTTATGACTGAGGTTTTAGAATTGTTAGGGTAAAAGGCAAGAGCACTTCAAATCTTCTTAAACTGGTACACAAATAACTAAAAAGTTTAAGAATTCTACAGTTTCTGAATAAACACTGATTCATAATTAGTATTAGTTATCTCTAATTCTAAGTAATTATGTAGTAGGTTAGGGATCAGAGCATGTAAAATATTTAAAAAGTGTGGTTGAATAGTATTCAACTTTTTTCTTTTTGAAGATTTTATTTATTTGGGGCGCCTGGGTGGATGAGTGGGTTAAAGTCTCTGCCTTTGGCTCAGGTCATGATCCCAGGGTCCTGGGATGGAGCCCCGCATCCGGCTCTCTGCTTCGCAGGGAGCCTGCCTCCCCTGCTGACCACCCCCCCCCGCCCGCCTCTCTGCCTACTTGTGATCTCTGTCAAATAAATAAAATCTTAAAAAAAAAAAAAAGATTTTATTTATTTCAGAGAGAGAGACAGAGTGAGAGAGAACACGAGTAGGGTGAGGGGAAGAGGGAGAAGCAGACTTCCCGCTGAGCAGGGAGTGTGACAGGGGGGCTCAAACGTGGGAAATGCTTCACCAATTAAGCCACCCAGGCGCCCATTACTCAATATTTTGAGAGGAATGTAATGTGAACATACATAAAGTCTAAGTGTTGCTTAAAGGAGTTTTTTGTGTTCTTACAGTTTTACTAGGACTTGGGCAAAAGTCAGTAAGAAATAATAAATTCTTAAAATTTCAGTTGCTCTACAATGACTGAATCAAGCATCAGAAATGTAAAAACAGGGGCACCTGGGTGGCTCAGTCAGTTAAGTGTCTTCGTTCAGCTCTGGTCAGGATCCCAGGGTCCTGGGATGAAGCCCCAAGTTAGGCTCCCTACTCAGGGAGGAGCTGCTTCTCTCTCTCCTCCCTGCTCATGCTTTTTCTTGCTCTCATTGTCTCGCTCAAATAAATAAAAACTTAAAAAAAAACTTAAAAAAAAAAAAAAGTCATTTAGGAGTGCCTTGGTGGTTCAGTCATTGAGCATTCCACTTTTGGGTTTCAGCTCAGGTCATGATCTTGGGGTCCTGGCACTGAGCCCTGTGTCAAGTTCCATGTTCAGTGGGAAGTCTGCTTAAGATTCTCTTCTTCCTCTGCCCCCCACTAAAATACATAAATACATAAATAAATAAATAAGTCTCATGCTCTAGTGAGTGAGCCAGCCATGTATTTCTTTCTTCCCCCAAGATTTTTATTTTTTAAAAAATTTACTTATTATTTATTTGAGAGAGAGTGAGTGAGAGAGAAAACGAACACAAAGCAGGGGGAGTGGGAGAGGGAAAAGCAGGCTCCCTGTTGAACAGGGAGCCCGACACAAGGCTCTATCCCAGGACCCTGGGATCATGACCAGAACTGAAGGCAGACACTTAACCGATTGAGTCACCCAGGCCCCCCTGGATAATCCTTTCTTGTTGAGGGGCTGTCCTATGCAACATAGGATGGTTAACAACATCCTTGGCCTCTAACAACTAGATGCAGTAGCATTCACTCACCCAGCTGTGGCAAGTAGAAGTGTCTCCAGACATTGCTAAATGTCCTCTGGGGCACGTTCACTCCCTACTGAGAACCATTTCTTTAGAGTATATCACATTTTCTACCCTTTTCACTCAACAGTTAATCAACTCTTATGTACCCACTAAAATGCTGAAGGAAGTACACAGACTAATAAAAAAATTATTTTTAATTAAAGAAGGCTTAACTTAAGACATCATACTGACATCTACTGGCTTGGTGCTAAACTGTACATTTGACAAACACTGCATTTAAGGGAAAAAAACCCTCAAAATTAAAATATAGGTGCTATTTTGGGAAAGAACAATTAATTGAAAGCAGTAACATTAACATCAGTACTATTTGTTTTTTTGTAAGTCTAACATATATAGTAACAATGGTAATTATCTATTACTTTCTTAGTTTTTGATGTCTTTTGGATGAACTGAATTTTTAATGAATAGTTTAGAGGCTGATAGAAGGGATTTTTTTTAAGACAAGTAAAAAAGTCTGATTCAAAAAACTTGCAAAAAAATTAAGCAGCATGCTATTTTATGATTTATACTGAAATTTTAAAAGACTAAAAATTTTTTATAAAAACCTAATAATGATAATTCTATAAATAAAACTGCAATTATTCTAAGTATTTTAATAAAAGACATTTGGTAATTAAATACTACTATCAATTAAAGTGATGAACTTTATTGGGGTTAAAAACTATAACAAAGTTCATCCTAAAACATTTTGCAATGCAAAATTATTTCACTCAAGGAGTGTTTAATAATTTGAATGCCAGGAATTACAAGCAATTTTCAAAAGCAGACTCTTCACATTCATAAAACTTTATACATCATTTGAACTAACATTTTTATACTACTAAAATCAAACATGCATCACTTTCAAACATTCTTGTATCATGATTTTATATATTACATTATTTAACACCATTCTTCACCACTACATGTATTTTATCATACACTTGCACCATTCTCCTTGGATTTCTGATCTTTATCTTCATTCTTGACATTATCCTGTAACACAAAAGACAAAGTATTTAATTAGATTCTCTTAAACATAACTTAAAAAATAATAAACATTAGTTAACAGAAACTCTAAATAGCCCATTTTGCCATCTATGAAAAACTGACACTAGAGACAACTACAAAGGAAACCCCTCAATTCTATGCAGAACAGTTTGTAGTATTTGAGAAAGCTATCTACGTCCTGAGAAATCAGAGGTAATTAGGAATAATAGTAGTATATTCCTTGCACAGTAATATGATTTCTCTCCCCTTGTTCTCTGAGACTGAGGATATGGAAGATTCTCATTTTAATTAGTTTATAATGGCGCTGAGTTACAGGTATTTTTTAGTGACAAAAAATACTAATAAATTGATTTTGATAGTGCCAAAGAGTTTCTCAACTCTGCCAAAAATAAATGGCTTTAAAAAGAAGCATAAATGGTTTTATTTTCCTCAAGTTCAAATTCAATTCACTCTCTGGTTCTGAAAGAAATACAAATAAAACTTGTAAGTTTCCAAGAAGTTTCAACAAGTCTACACACATAAACCATGTTGACATTTCAACTAAATTCTAGAAGAATACAATCTTTTGGAAATCACTTTTGATTAATATGACAAAGGACAGAACACCAACCACTATTTGCTCCGAGAAAAACCACTAAGAGCTTAATGACATTATAATTTCCAGAGTTAAAAGTTGAGACAAACTGAAAATACGTAAGTATAAAACAGCTAACCTTCTTCAGTACAGTGTGGATTTCATCCATTACTGTAGATAAGTTTCTGATTGTCTTATTGAGTTGGTTTTCAAACTGCAAATTCATGTTTTCTGAAATCTTTAAATTTTCTTGTAATTGACTAAAGTCCTTTTTAACTTCTCTGAGTTCACCTGAGAGGCTTTTGTTGGAATTCTCCAAATTTAGTATGGTTTTCTCATCTTCATCTGTTTAAAAAAAAAAAAAAAAAAGGAATTCACCATCTTACCCCTTAAAATCTCAAATCATGAGGTTAGAAATATCTAAGGGGTGCCTGGGTGGCTTAGTAGGTTAAGGGGCACCTCTTGATTTTGGCTCAGGTCATCTCAGGGTCCTGGGACTGAGCCCTGCATCAGGCTTGGTGCTCCACAGGAGTCTGCTTGAGGACTCTCTCCTTTTTTCCCCCTCCCTGCTTGCATATTCTCTCTTTCACTCTTTTTTTTTTTTTTTTAAAGATTTTATTTATTTATTTGACAGAGAGATCACAAGCAGGCAGAGAGGCAGGCAGAGAGAGAGGAGGAAGCAGGCTCCCCGCTGAGCAGAGAGCCTGATGCGGGGCTCGATCCCAGGACCCCGAGATCATGACCTGAGCCAAAGGCAGTGGCTTAACCCACTGAGCCACCCAGGCGCCCCTCTCTTTCACTCTTAAAAATAATTTAGTGGTGCCTGGGTGGCTCAGTCCTTAAGTGTCTGCTTTTGGCTTGGGTCACAATCCCAGGGTCCTGGGACTGAGCCCTGCCTTGGGTTCCCTGCTCAGTAGGAAGCCTGATTCTCCCTCTCCCACTCCCCCTGCTTGTGTTCCCTCTCTCGCTGTTAATCCCTCTGTTAAATAAATAAATAGTATCTTTTTTTTTTAAGAAAAATAAATTTTTAAAAAAATTTAAGAAAATATTAAGGAAAATAAAAAGCAGTTATAATTCCTTAAAATGGCCACAAATGTCACAGTTATAAAGCATGATGTAGTATACTCGCTTCATTTAAATTTTACCTAAGTCTGTCTTCTCACCCAGGATCCACTTTTTAGATGGATTAGAGAAAGTAGCAAAAACTGATGAAAACTAAGTAGCACTAGGAGAAGATTAAAAAAATACAAAACAACAAAGGAATCTAAGAATGCATATAAAAATCTAAGATAAATTCTTAAAATGACAAGGAATTTTATAGCTTTTAATGGTCAAAAGTGAGTTGTATAATGTGCCTAGACTAAAATGCAGAGTATGGATATGCATGTGACACAGGTTTGTATATATGTGTGTACACATATATATTCCAGCAGGGTTTTAAAAGTACCAAAATAGGGGCACCTGGGTGGCTCAGTGGGTTAAGCCGCTGCCTTCAGCTCAGGTCATGATCTCAGGGTCCTGGGATCGAGTCCCACATCGGCCTCTCTGCTCAGCAGGAAGCCTGCTTCCCTCTCTCTCTCTCTCTGCCTGCCTCTCCGTCTACTTGTGATCTCTCTCTGTCAAATAAATAAATGAAATCTTTAAAAAAAAAAAAAAAAAAAGTACCAAAATACCCAATGCTGTTCCTTACCCGTTTTTTCTTCTAGTAACTGCAGCTTCTGTTCTACTTCAGCTCTTACTTTTTCACTCTTTTCCAATTTTTGCAAGAGGCTTCCTACATCAACCATTGCACCATTGTACACAATAAGACCAACATTTTCTTCCACATCCTTTGATTCCTGCTTTACTGTTGGTGTTGGAAGTAACAACCGGTTCCCTATAAAAGATTGTATTTTATTACCTTTTTCTTATTTAATAATTATATAGGATAATCTCAAAATAATATATTCAAACCTAGCATATCTTCCTGCAATGCTTCAGACTCTTCATGGTTTTCTTCATCTTTTGAGGTGTCTGTTAATTTCCGGTAAAAGCAAGACTCACGAAGTACTACTTTATTAAGAAGTTTCTTTACCTGTTATGTAAGTAAGTAAAAAAAAAAAGATGAGAATAGAATACATTTTTGAATTGCCTTAACTGTGTTCTAATTTTCACATATGATAAACATCAGTGGCATCTGTGTTCTCAGTTATCCTCTCCCACTCAAACACTTGTGTGGGTTTTTTTTTTTGGGGGGGGGATTTATTTCAACCTGAGCTGAAATCAAGCCCCCCTCCACCTGTGTTTTTCGTTTCCTCTTTTTTTTTTTTAGATTTTTTTCATTTATTTCTTTCAAAGAGAGAGAGCATAAGCAGGGAAAAGAGGCAGACTGAGGAGAAGCAGACTCCGTGTTGAGCAGGAAGCCTGATGCGGGACTTGATCCCAGGAAATCTGGGATCATGACTTGAGCTTAATTGACTGAGACACCCAGGCTCCCTCACTTGTGCATTTTCTAACTGCCTTCTCTATAAACCTAAAATCCAAATTATCATTTGAAAAAATTTTTGTTAATAAAAAACATGTAACACTGATAGAAACACTAAAGCATACACTAAAGTGTATAAACTGGCTGACTCAGCTGACTCTAAATTTCAGGCTTGTGAGTTCAAGCCCCACATTGGGCCTGGAACCTACTTAAAATGGGGGGGCGGGGAGGGTGCACACCTAGATGGCATAGTTTGTTAAGAATCCAATCTCTGATTTCAATTCAGGTTGTAAACTCAGGGTCCAAAGACTGAGCCGTACACATCGGGCTCCATGTTCAGTGTGGAGTCTTCTTAAAGACTCTCTCCCTCTGCCCCTCCCCAACCCTGGGATGTGCATACTCACTCTCTCTCTCTCAAATCAATCAATCAGTCTTAGAGAGAAAAAAAAAAAAATACATGAGTGCTTGGGAGCCTCAGTTAAGCATGTGCCTTCAGCTCAGGTCATGATCCCAGGGAGCCTGCTTTTCCCTCCCCTGCTGCCTTCTACTCCCCCTGCTTGTGCTCTCTTTCTGTCAAATAAATAAAATCTTTTTTTAAAAAAGTGTATGTACAAAGATATTTATTACACTAGAGTCTATAATTCCAAAAAATGGAAACTGCCTAGCAACTGACACTTAGTTAAGGCAATTATGGTTCATCTGTATTACAGAATGCTTTGTAGTCATAAAAAGGTCAAAGTGGGTCTCTATTTTCATAAAATGGTCTATACTGTTAGATGAAAAAGTTGTCCAGGGGCACTGGCTGAATCAGTTGGTACGGCATGGGACTGGATCTTGGGTTTTAAGTTCAAGCCCTAAACAGGGTGAAGAGATTACTTAAAAATAAAATCTTAAGGGGTGCCTGGGTGGCTCAGTTAAGCAGCTGCCTTTGGCTTAGGTCATGATCCCAGAGTCTGGGATCCAGCCTGCACTGGGCTCTCTGCTCAGTGGGCAGTCTGCTTCTCCTTCTCACTCTGCCTGTTGCTCCCCCTGCTTGTACTCTTTCCTCATCAAATAAATAAATGAAATTAAAAAAGAAAAATCTTTAAAAAAGAAAAAGAAAAAAAAAAGTTGTATATAAGTAATGTATAAAATGATTTCATGCGCCCGCGTGTGTATATATATATATATACACACACACATACATATACATATAATATACATATCAAGTTGCTTACAAAAAGATCTACAGGATTACATGAGGCCAGAGAAATAGAACTATGGAGGGGACTTGTAACTTTTATTTTACACATTTCCATTATTTCTTGACTATAGTATCTCTATTAGCCAGTAGACAGAGATTAAAAAGGTAATTACTTAAAATGGCTTTTCATTTTAAACATGCATGACAGATTACCTGAGCCCGAGAAAGATGTAGTCCAAGAGTATAAAGTATTTCTTCTAAATCCTTCTCAAGAAGATAACCACAATGGCTTTGATCAAAATAAACAAATGCCATTAACAGATCCCTGTTAATTGTGATCATCTGAATCTTTTCTTTTTCCTAAAGAAAATGCAGAAGATAATAGTACATAATCTTTACCTCTGAAAAGTAAGAAATTGAGACCATGTCCACATAATAGCTAAAAATAAGAAAAGACCTCTGCCTCATATTACAAGTTAAAATGAGCTCATCTTGCTTATGTGTACGGGAGAAAGGAATAAAACATATTGGTTACCTGGCCTAACTACAAATATAAAAATACAATAGGCTAAATTTTGCTCTGAGTGGTAATATATAGATATATATAAGGACCAATAAACTTCATGATAGCATTATGCTTAATAAGTCTAGATTATGAGAAATGGAAATTATTATGTTATAAAGAATACATTATTCAATAAATACCTTATCTTTAGAGGGCCTCTCCTTGCAGTACCTGTTGATATCTCTTTTGTCATCTCGTTTGTTTATTTCTTCCTCATCCCGATCTATAAAATCAATACAATAGCAAAATACTCATTAATACAGATATTTTCTATTGCTGTAGAGATCAAAAATAATTTTATGTTACTGGTCAGTTTTCGAAAGACACAATTTAAAGAAATACTGTATGAATAAAAATCTTTTGGACTTTAATGGGGTGCCTGGCTGGCTCAGTCAGTGGAGTATGTGACTCCTGATCTTGGGGTTGTAAATCTGAGCCCCCATATTGGGTACAGAGATTACTTAAAAATAAAATCTTAAAAAAAAAAAAAAAAAGAAAAAAGAAAAAAGAAGTTTTTTTTTTTTTTTTAGAGAGGAGGAAAAGAGAGCAAAAAGGTAGGAGGAGGGGCAGAGGGAGATGGAGAGAGAGACCTCAAGCAGACTCCCCACTAAACACAAAAGCCCAACATGGTGCTCCATCTCACAACCCTGAGATCATGACCTGAGCTAAAATCAAGAGATGGTTGTGCAGGGCACCTAGGTGGCTCAGTGTGTTAAGCCTCTGCCTTCGGCTCAGGTCATGGTCTCGGGGTCCTGGGATAGAGGCCTGCATCGGGCTCTCTGCTCTGTGGGGAGTCTGCTTTCTGGTCTCTTTCTGCCTACTTGTGATTTCGGTCAAATAAATAAATAAAAAATTATTAAAAAAAAAAAAAAGAGGGAGAGACTGTCATGTAACTGACTGAGTTACTCAGGCACCCCAGAAAATAAAGAACTATGAAGAATAAGAAAAGGATGAAATGTATAGAGACGCTAAGAGGTGAAAAAAATTTTCCTTTATTAAATCAAATAAATTAATTCCATAAAAATTTGAAGGACATAGTTAAAAAAAATTAGTTTTATATATAAAATTGGAAATTATAACACAAATTTAAACAAAATAGAGCAAAACATATTTTCTAAAACTTAAAAGGAACACTAGTCAATGCAGTTAAAACTAACTGTAGATAAATTACTGCAAAATAAAACTATGTGACGAACTAAGATGTTCTTAAGATAATTAAGAAAAGCTAACTGTGTTAGTATCAAGATTTGCTTATACTAACATTCTATTCCATGTTTAAAAATGGTAACTTGGATAAATCATTCTATTTTAAGATTTCATTTCATTCATTCAATTTGGATTTAGAGTAATCTCTACACCAAATATGAGACTCAAACCTACAACCCAAAGATCAAGAGCTGCATAATCTGCTGACTGAGCTAGCCAGGTCCCCTGAACTGTATACTTCTAAATGGATGAGTTACATAGTATGTGAATTATAACTCAACAAAGCCATTTTTGTAAAAGGAAAACAGGCAAATTGTCTAAATCGGGATTGTGGTGATGGTTTAACAATTCTATGAAGTTATTAAGAATGATTAAAGTGGGGGCACCTGGATGGCTCAGTTGGTAGGGTATCGGCCTTTGGCTCAGATCATGATCCCGGAGTCCTGAAATCAAACCCCAAACTCAGCAGGGAGCCTACTTCTCCCCCTCCCTCTGCTGCTCCCCATGCTTAAGACCTCTCTCTGTTCAAATAAATAAAATCTTAAAAAAAAAAAAAAAAGACTGAAGTGCACATTTAAAAGTATTGAGTTTTGTAGTATGTATTGGTCCATAAATAAATTGTTAAAAAAGTGTCCTGGGGGGGCGCCTGGGTGGCTCAGTGGGTTAAAGCCTCTGCCTTCGGCTCAGGTCATGATCCCAGGATCCTGGGATCGAGCCCCACATCGGGCTCTCTGCTCAGCGAGGAGCCTGCTTCCCCCTCTCTCTCTGCCTGCTTCTCTGCCTACTTGTGCTGTCTGTCAAATAAAAAAATAAATCTTAAAAAAGAAAAAAAAAGTGTCCTTGGGGTGCGTGGGTGGCTCAGTTGGTTAAGCAACTGCCTTAGACTCAGGTAATGATCGCAGGGTCCTGGGATCCCCGTTGACCAGGGAGCCTGCTTCTCCCTCTGCCCCTCCCTCTGTTTTCACGCTGTCAAAGAAATAAATAAAATCTTAAATAAATAAATAAATAATAAAAATGCATCCTTGGAACCTATTTCTCTCATATATGCTATAAAACATAGGTTTATTATTGTGGGTAAATTAATTCACTGTTAAGAGCCTGTTTCCTCAATTATAAAATAGAGAAAACAATAGCCTCTGAGTAAAAGTGTAATTACAAATAACTGTTATTAAGAATGTACCATATACTACACAAGGATAAATTTCTTTCCTTCATTAACATTTTATAGACATGATCCATCTTATTTGAGTATTTAACTTGAAAGCTATTTATTTCAAAACTTTGTCTCCCCTGGAACACAGATTTTTTACAAATAAATCCCACCACACAAAAATATACTAAGGTTATGTCCCTTTATTTTTCCCCCACATACACTACTACCCATATGAAACATTTAAAGGAAGATGCTATCTATAAAAAACTACTTTGTAATCTTTTTCAATGTCATTAATCTTCCAACAGTTTCTTCAATGGCTGCACAGAATTTAACTGCATGTCTACAGCAAAATATATTTAAATAATTCTCTATTATTAAACATTAAGACAAGGGTGCCTGGGTGGCTCAGTCAATTAAGCATCCAACTCTTGATTTTGGCTGTCATGAACTCAGGGTTGTGGGAATGAGCCCCCAAGACAGGCTCCCCATTCTGTGGGGAGTCTGCTTCTCACCCCCTCTCTGTACAACATTCCCCCTGCCACCAACTCTTTCTAAAATAAATATATCTTAAAAAAAAAAAACATTGAGACGAATTCTGATTTTTTGTTTATAGGCAATTATGGAATGAACACCTGTGTTGATATGTTGACTGAATGACTGACAGTTGACTGACATTGCCAAATTTATGTCCAGAGAAAGTGCAACAATTTAAACTGACTGCAAGAGCAATGAAAGAACTCTTCTCTTTACCTGTTAACTGTTAAACTGATGTTCACCTTTTATTTAAAATCTTTCGTCAAGGGAGGCCTGGGTGGTGCTGTCAGCTGAGCATCTGACTCTTGGTTTTAGCTCAGATACTGATCCCGGGGTAGAGCCCATTATTAGTGTCCACATTTATAGGAGCCTGCTAAGACTATCTCTACCCATCCCTCTCCCCTGCTCTCTCAAGTAAATAAATCTTAAAAAAATTCATCAAATTGATTGGCAAAATATAGATTCCTGTTATATGCTCCCCTAATTACTAAGAAGATTCAACACAAATTTAGACACTGAGCTGCATTGTATTTTCATTTTGTAAAAAATCACCTTTCTACTTGTCTACTGGAAAAAGAGCAGTCTTCAAGTAACATGATAGGATAATGAAATATAAAGTATGGGGGAGGGGTGGAGCTATGATAACATAAGCAAGCAGCAACTGAAAACACCCAGGAAAAATCAATAAAGAACTATAATCCTATCACTGTTGGGCTTCGCAGTTTATGATATTCATTAAGTACCTATTTAGAGCTTATTTGAATACACTGCTCCAGGAACCTGCAACGTATATCAGCAAAGAGGGGACAAAAACCTCTCTTTTTCTAAGATTTAAGCAATTTTTAAGAAAGATTTTATTTTTAAATAATCTCTATACCCAATGTGGGACTCAAACTTACAACCGAAGATCAAGAGTCGCATGCTCTACTGACTGAGCCAGGTAGGTTCCCCCCAAATTCCTCTTTTCCTTATTAGGGACTTGTATGTATTAAAGTGGAAAGACAGTAAGTAAAAAGTAGTATAGTAGAACAGGTTCTGTAAGTAAAGCAAAAAAAGGACAGATAAAGAATGTGTACTGGTTGGAAAGTCTATGATTTTAAATAGGGCTGGGTGCAGAGCAGGCCTTGCTGAGAAAGTGATAGCTGAATAAAGACTTCAAATTTGAAAGCATCAGGAGGGTGGATCTCTGGGAGTTTGCATGCAGAAGGAACTGTCAATGCAAATGTCCTATTAACAGGGCCATCTGTAACAGGTCAAGAAGTCACGATTGTTTTGGGTGCAAAGAGCAAGTAAAGAAGAGTGGTAAGAAATGAAATCAGAGGCTCGATTTTATAGTCTTAGAGATCACTGTGAACACTGGCTTTTTACAGAGTGAAATGAAGTGCCACTGAAGGAGTCTGAAATCAAACAAATAAATGACTTAAATTTACAAGGTTGTTCCGGCAATTGTGTTAAGACGACACATTAGAGAAGGAAGTAAGCAAGGGAACCAGGTAAGAGGTTTTTATTTTTTTCATTCTTTTATTTTTTAAAGATTTTATTTATTTGACAGAGAGAGTGAGAGAGAGACAAGCTGGGGCCAGGGGCAGAGGAAGAAGAAAAAGCAAGACTCTCTGATGAGCAGGGAACCTGATGCAGGGCTTGATCCCTAGACCCTGGGATCATGACCCCAGCCAAAGGCAGATACTCAACCGACTGAGCCACCCAGGTGCCCTCAGATAAGAGGATTTTAAAATAAACTAGGCAAGGGACACATGGCTTGGATTAGCGGAGCTGGTGAATACAGTCTGTTTCTGGATATGTTAAGACAGAGGCAATATGACTTCCAGATAGATTGGAAATGGGATTATGACAAAAAGAAATAAGTTTAGAGTGATTTCTAGATTTTAGCTTGAGCAACCTTTAGGATGAAACTGCCATCAAATTAGTGGGGTAAAGCTGAGGGTGGAAGATTTGTCTTCTGATGAAGGGGGAAAAGCAGGAGTTCAGTTTTAGACATGTTTATTTTGAAATGTCAAGTAACTTAACCAACTATGTCAAGTAGGCAGGTCATTGACAAGAATGGGAGAGAGATCTGACTTAAGATACAGATTTAAGAATTGTCAGCATATAGTATTTAAAGCCAGGAGAGTGGATTAGACCACCACCAAGGGAACTACACGGCAGAGAAGAATAAAAACAAAAAGAGATGAGAGCCGGAACATTGTGACATAGACAAAATAATGAGGAAAACAGTTTAGTGATTTAATTAAGGCAGTGACAGAACTGTACTAGAAGAATGGGGGGAAAACAGGGTAATAAAAAGGGTTAACTTCCAATGGACAAAACAGGTTATGGAAAATAAATCAATCAATACTGATATATGGGGCACCTGAGTGGCTCAGTGGGTTAAAGCCTCTGCCTTCAGCTCAGGTCATGATCTCAGGGTCCTGGGATCGAGCCCCGCATCAGGCTCTCTGCTCAGCGGGGAGCCTGCTTCCTCCTCTCTCTCTGCCTGCCTCTCTGCCTACTTGTGATCTCTGTCTGTGTGTTAAATAAATAAAAATTAAAAAAAAAAACCTGATATATGTATATTATGTCATTGCCATGGAGGTTATTAGAACAATTAAGACTAGATATTATATGGCTAAGGTAGAACATGACATTATTGTTAATTTTCCTATGTGATTACAGAATTGTGTTTAAGAGTATCTTTTAAGAAAGTTGAAGAATTCCTATTTTTCAATGGATCAGAAACACACACATACACAACATGAATAGGCAGATTAACGAATCAATTGATTGTTGGATATGGACTGTTCAATGCACTATGCTCTCAAGTTCGTTAATGTCTGAATATATTCCTTCTTTTTTTTTAAAAGATTTGTCAGAGAGAGAGAGAGAAAGTGAGTGAGCACAAACAGGGAGACTGGCAGGCAGAGAGAGCAGACCCTCCCCTGAGCAAGGACCACCCCCAACCCCGGCCGATTAGGGACTCGATTCCAGGATCCTGGGATCATGACCCGGGATGAAGATAGACATCCAACCGACTGAGTCACCCAGGCATCCCTATTTTTGAGTATTTTCATCAACACAAAGGAAAAATAAAATACTGTGGTAGAAACAAAGGTAGAGGTGAATCAAAAAATACCTTAAGTAGTAGTAATTTTCAGAGATATATACTATTTAAAAACCTCTTAGAATATTCTCATCTGAAAAAAGGAGTTTTTTTTTTTTGAAGACTTTGACAGAGAGAGAGAGAGATACCACACAAGCATGGGGAGCGGCAGGCAGAGGGAGAAGCAGGCTCCCCAGCTAAGTACGGAGCCCAATGTTTTGACCTGAGCCAAGGCAGGCACTTTGCTGACTAAGCCACCCAGAAGCCCTAAAATAAGGATTTTTAAAGTCTCAAATCTATATGGAGATTGACAAGTACTCAGTGGTATTTCAGAGGTACTTTACGGCTGACATCTATGACTCGTCGGGACATTTGCTGTTGTTAGTTTTTGGTTTTGTTTGTTTTTAAAGATTTTATTTATTTAACAGAGAGAGAGACACAGTGAGAGAGGGAACACAAGCAGAGAGAGTGGGAAAGGGAGAAGCATGCTTCCTGCTGAGCAAGGAGCCCGATGTGGGGCTCAATACCAGGACCCTGGGATCATGACCAGAGCTGAAGGCAGACTTAATGACTGAGCATCCAGGCGCCATCCCTCCTTTTATTTTTTATTTTATTTTTTTAAGATTTTATTTATTTATTTGACAGAGATCACAAGTAGGTAGAGAGTCAGGCAGAGAGAGAGAGAGGAGGAAGCAGGCTCCCCGCTGAGCAGAGAGCCTGATTCAGGGCTCGATCCCAGGACACTGAGACCATGACCTGAGCAGAAGGCAGAGGCTTTAACCCACTGAGCTACCCAGGTGCCCCGCCATCCCCCCTTTTCTTACTTACTTATTTATTTATTTTTTATTTACTTTTTTAAAGATTTTATTTATTTGTTAGAGAGCAAGCACGTGCACAATCGCACAAGCAGGGGGAGGGGCAGGCAGAGGAAGGAGGCTCCCTGCTGAGCAAGGAGCCCAATGTGAGACTCAATCCCAGGGCCCTGGGATCATGACCGAGTTGGAAGCAGTTGCTTAACAGACTGAGCCACCCAGACATCCCCTATTGTTGTCATTCTTAAGTAAAACTTTGTGCCCAACGTGGGGACTGAACTCCTGATCCTGAATCAAGAGCTGCATGCTCTACCAACTGAGCTAGCCAGGTGTCCCTAATATAAGTATTTTGAATCATTCCCATTGGTGTCTTTTATTAACTTGGGTGATAAACAGGTGTTTATTTTCATTAGTCTTATTTTTAACTTTTTTAAAAAATATTTTTATTTATTTATTTGACAGAGATCACAAATAGGCAGAGAGGCAGGCAGAGAGAGAATGGGGGGGGGGGGAGGTGGAATAGGGCTCCCTGCTGAGCAGAGAGCCCGATGCAGGGCTTGATCCCAGAACCCTGGGATCATGACCTGAGCTGAAGACAAAGGCTTTAACCCACTGAGCCACATAGGTTCCACCCCCCACCCTTTTTTTCTTTTTTTTTAAGATTTTATTTATTTGAGAGATAGCACAGCTGGGTGGGGGGCTGGGGATGCAGGAGGAGTGGAAGAGGGAGAAACAGACTCCCCGCTGAGCAGGGAGCCCTACATAGGGCTTGATCGCATGAATCTGGGATCATGACTTGAGTCAAAGGCAGACACTTAACTGACTGAGCCACCCAGGTGCCCCAGTCTTTATTTCTTAAAGATTTTATTTATTTATTTGACAGACAGAGAGACACACAGTGAGAGAGCGATCACAGGCAGGGAGTGGGAGAGGGCGAAGCAGGCTTCCCACTGAGCAGGGAGTCCAATGCGGGGCTCGATTCTAGGACCCTGGGACCATCACCTGAGCCAAAGGAAGAGGCTTAATGACTGAGCCACCCAAGCACCTTTCTAGTCTATATATATATATTTTTTTTTTAAAGATTTATTTATTTATTTGACAGAGATCACAAACAGGCAGAGAGGCAGGCAGAGAGAGAGAGAGGAGGAGGAAGCAGGCTCCCCTGCTGAGCAGAGAGCCCGATATGGGGCTCGATCCCAGGACCCCAGGATCATGACCTGAGCTGGAGGCAGAGGCTTTAACCCACTGAGCCACCCAGGCACCCCTCTAGTCTATATATTTTTTTTAAAGTTTTTACTAAGTAATCTCTACACTTCACGTGGGGCTCGAAATCACTTGGAAGATCAAGAATTGCACGTTCCACCTACTGAACCAGCCAGGCACCCCTAGAGTATCATCTTCTTTTTTTAAATTATTATGTTAGTCACTACACAGTACTTCATTAGTTTCTGATGGAGTGTTCCAAATATATTCTTCTTTAGCCAACTAATTTTAGTATATGTTTTAATTAGGGAAACTGTCAAACATGCAAAGACTACACAGAATATGTTCTTCCTTAGGAAACTATGGAACAACAGGAACTATTACACCTTTATGACACAGAGCACATTCCTCAAGTTGAGTAAGTATTATTTACATACAGAACACATTACAATAAAAAATAAACATGTTTTGGGGTGCCTGGCTGGTCCAGTTGGTAGAGTATGCAACTCTTGATTTTTGGGTCATGAGATTGAGCCCCATGTTGGGTGTAGAGATTACTAAAAAAAAAAAAAAAAAAAAGAAGCACATCTAAAAAAAATCCTATCATACACAGATGTCAGAGGGCAATACTTAAGGGTCTGCAGGTTGTTGCACACCTTGGTACCAGGTTAACTTTTTTTTTTTTTGTAAGAAAGAATGAATACTCCACACTGCACAGTAATTCCTCCCAGGGTTTTAATGGTTTTATTTTCAAAACCAAGTCTGAAGAGTTGGTGTAGCTACAGAGAAACCAGCTTCCTTCAGAGAGTAGTACTTTGGGTGGGGAGGACAAAATCCCTATGTATTTGAACATTTTCTAATTGCTTATTTATTGTATTCTGCAGTGTGGCGGTATGGCATAAGTACACAGAAGCCATCACCTCAGAAAGTAGCTTAAAAAAAAAAAAATCCCCCCCCCTCAACACCATGATTTTTTAACATTTTTCCAGCATTTCCAGGTAGTCCAATCCCAGGTAGGATTTTTTTCCTACAAAATCCCTTGGGTTAGGGGAACCTGGATGGCTCACTCATTAAGCATCTGCCTTTAGCTCAGGTCATGATTCCAGGATTCTGGGATTGAGCCCTGCATCAGGCTCCCTGCTCAGCAGAAAGCCTGCTACTCCCTCTCCCACTCCCCCTCCTTGTATTCCCTTCTCTCGCTCTGTCAAATAAATAAATGAAAGCTTAAAAAGAAAAAAAAAAGACCCTTGGGTTAGACCTATGGGGGTCTGACTGGTATTAACAGTAAGGGAAGGCAGAACTGGTACAGGGACCATGGAGCAGGCTCATGTGGTTGGTGTGGTACAGAGAAGCCAGCTTGTTTACATGCTCGTCCTATTACTGCTTGCCTTAAGCAGAAAGTACCTGTTAGGATCTATTTTTGAAGGTTTATTATGTATGTCTGGTTCTCAATTCCAACAGTTTACAAGATCTAAATAAAATGCTAAGTTCTACCTTAAAGAAAAACCCTCTCAACTATTTTTTTTTAAAGAGAATTTTTTTTTTTTAAACCCTCTCAACTATTAGTAAGATATAGATTTTTGGGGTACGTGGGTAGCTCAGTGGGTTAAGCCTCTGCCTTTAGCTCAGGTCATGGTCTCAGGGTCCTGGGATAGAGCCCTGCATCAGGCTCTCTGCTCAGCAGGGAGCCTGCTTCCCCCTCTCCTTCTGCCTGTCTCTCTGCCTACTTGTGATCTCTCTCTGTCAAATAACTAAAATCTTTAATAAAATATTTTTACTAAAGAATATTTTACTGTTTCTATTCTAACTAAAAAAGAAAAAATATTAAAATTACAGCTTGCAGGGGCGCCTGGGTGGCTCAGGGGGTTAAGCCTCTGCCTTCAGCTCAGGTCATGATCTCTGGGTCCTGGGATCAAGCCCCACATTGGGCTCTCTGCTCAGGGGAGCCTGGTCCCCCCACCCCCGGCCTACTTGTGATTTCTCTGTCAAATATTACATAAAATCTTAAAAAAAAAAATTACAGACTGCAATTATACAAAGCCATCAAATAAAAATTGTATTTTTTATCCTAAGGAGAAATAAGTAAATTTGAATCATTCATACCATCTTCTTCATCCTCAGCTTCTTCTGCTTCCATTGGATCATATTCATCTTGATTATTATCTTCCTCAGTTTCATCATCATCTTTAGAATCATCTTTTCTTTTATCTTCTTTCTGTAATTTAAAATGCCTTAAATTCAGCAAGGTATCTGCCCAAACATTAAATGACTACAACCAAAATCATTAAATTCATTAAGTTTACTTGAAATAGAATCAAATTATAAAATTTTCTTAACAATACACTTTAAAAGTAAACTATCGGGGTGCCTGGGTGGCTCAGCCATTGAGCCTCTGCCTTCAGCTCAGGTCATGATCCCAGGCTCCTGGGATCAAGCCCCGCATCAGGCTGTCTGCTCCATGGGGAGCCTGCTTCCTCCTCTCTCTCTGCCTGCCTCTCTGCCTTTGAATTACTGTCCTTAAAAACAAAACAAAACAAAAACTATCATTCACATACATGTAAATATACCATCATGCTATATACCTTCAGTTAAAAAAATAAATAAATAAATAACCAGAAACTAGTTCTAGATGTTTATATAGGCTTAATTCAAAGACTTAAATTTTTTTTTTTTGAAGATTTTATTTGACAGAAAGGGAACACAAACGGGGAGAGTCGGAGAGGGAGAGGGTGAAGTAGGTGTCCCGCTGAGCAGGAAGCCTGACCCAGGGTCGGCGGGGGGGCGGGGGGCTTGACTTCAGGACCCCCGGGATCATGACCCAAGTTGTGACCCAACGACTGAGCCATCCAGGCACCCTAAGACTTAAGTTTCTTTCTTTCTTTTTTAAAAATTTATTTTTTTTAAAAATATTTTATTTATTTATTTGACAGAGAGATCACAAGTAGACAGAGAGGCAGGCAGAGAGACAGAGAAAGGGAAGCAGGCTCCCCACTGAGCAGAGAGCCCGATGCCGGACTCGATCCCAGGACCCTGAGATCATGACCTGAGCCGAAGACAGAGGCTCAACCCACTGAGCCACCCAGGCGCCCCTTAAAATTTATTTGACAGAGAGAGATCACAAGTAGGCAGAGAAGCAGGTGGCTGGGTGGGGGGACAACGACGAACGACAGGTCCCCTGCTGAGCAGAGAGCCCAATTCGGGGCTCAATCCCAGGACCCTGAGATCATGACCTGAGCCAAAGGCAGAGGCTTGACCCACTGAGCCACCCAGGTGCGTCCCAAGACTTAACTTTCTAATAATATACTAAAATCTTTGAGTTTACCCTTTACATTTTGCTTTTCTGATGGAATTCATCATCATTTGTTATACTTGGGAAAACTCTGAAATAGGTTGCTGGTAATGGAAATAATTACACACCTTCCTTTCATCTCTATCTTCTTTTTTATCCTTATCATCGCCTGATTTTCTCCGTTTGGGTTTTGGCTCATCAGTTTCTTCATCCCTGTCTTCTTTTTTATCTTTTCTCTCATCTTTTTTGCTTTTCTTTTCCTTTTCTTTTTTGTCCTCTTTCTCAGGAAGAGATAATAATGATTTGTATATTCTGACACCAAAATCTCTTTGAAGCATTTCATTGAAAAGTTCTGCAAACAGTGAAACCTACAGAAAGATACCAACAATAACCCAGCCAACTTTAATAGAAATATTGAATAAATCCAGCATAACTTATCAAATAATGCCACATCTAACATGCTACATCTAACAATTAACATGCACTAATAAGAGTTACAATAATTGATGTAAATGATGCTGAGGATCTTCCAAAGACTCAAAAAAACTCTCCTGAAGATATAAATACTATGTTTAGCATACTTCTGGCCACATTTTAGAAACAATAATTAAAAATTTGACAAATTTTGAAATGAGATTTTTAAATTTGAAAATGAGTAAGAAAAAAAGATTTCTATTATACACAGCAATTTATCTTCATGATAAATGTATTTTATTTATTTACTCAAGTTTTTCTGAAATACCTACTATGTACCCTGGATTATTCTAGGCGAAGGAAGCAGATAAAAATCCTGACTCAAATGTACTAACGATCTAACAGGGAAAAGTAACAAAACCAGAACAGTTATCAAATTTTAAGGAAAAAAAAAAAAAGGGCAGCATAACCACAGAGAGTAACAAAAAAGCACAGTGTAGTCAGAGAAGACCTCTCTGAATAGGTGACATCATAAGTGACCTGAAGGTGACAAGTGAATGGGCCACACAGATACCTAATAAAGCATTTCAGGCAGGAACACCAACTCAGAATTGTGAATAGGGAGCAGGCATTTTTACTATGCAAATATCCATGGATAATGACATACTCCCAAACCTGAAATTATACACTAAATTTTCTACATAAATATTTCTAAGTATGGGGTGCATGGCTGGCCCAGTCACTAGAGCATGTGACTCTTGATTTCAGGGTTGAGTTTGAGCCCCATGTCAGGTGTAGAGATTATTTAAAAATAAAATCTTGAAAAATAAATATATATTAAAAAAAAATAAAATCTTGGGACACCTGGGTGGCTAAGTCAGTTAAGCATCCAACTCGATTTCAGCTCAGATCATGATCTCAGATCAAACCCTGTATCGGGCTCTGCACTCAGTGCAGAGTCTGCTGGAGATTTTCCCTCTCCCTATGCCCCCACTTCCACTCACACTCTCTCTCTCAAATAAATAAAATGTTAAAAAGTTTAAAAATAAAATAACATCTTAAAAAAAATTCTAAGGCTAGTTGTTTCCAACAGTTTAAAAAGGTCCAGAACTTGAAATGGTTGAACACAACTCTAATATGTGTAACCTTTTGCAATGAGTTCAGTATATTTGATAAAGCACTTTTTTTTTTTAAAGATTTTATTTATTTGACAGAGAGAGATCACAAGTAGACGGAGAGGCAGGCAGAGAGAGAGAGAGAGAGGGAAGCAGGCTTCCTGCTGAGCAGAGAGCCCGATGTGGGACTCGATCCCAGGACCCTGAGATCATGATCTGAGCCGAAGGCAGCGGCTCAACCCACTGAGCCACCCAGGCGCCCTGATAAAGCACTTTAATCAGACCATTTTCCTGATCATAAAAGATAATATAATGTATTAAAATTAAAATTGAATTTATAATCTATTTTTAACTCATGCCCAGACTTTACACATTTTAAAAATCAGAAGTTTATCAGTAAAATAACCATCCAAATGTTGAAAACTCAGAGGAGTGTCTGCATAAGCAGAGGGAAGAACAGGCAGAGGGAGAAGCAGACTCCCCACTGAGCAGAGAGATCCCAGGATTCTGGGATCATGACCTAAGCCAAAGGCATATGCTGAACTGACTGAGCCACCCAGGAATCCCAGGAACTAATTTTTTTAAGGTTATTTACTTATTTAGGAAATTTCCACACCAGGGGCACCTGGGTGGCTCAGTGGGTTAAAGACTCTGCCTTCGGCTCAGGTCATGATCCTGGGGTCCTGAGATCGAGCCCCACATTGGGCTCTTTGCTTGCTGGGGAGACTGCTTCCTCCTCTCTCTTTCTCTCTGCCTGCCTCTCTGCCTACTTGTGATCTCTCTCTGTAAAATAAAATCTTAAAAAAAAAAAATTTCCACACCAAATGTGAGGCTCAAACCCAAAACCCCGAGATCAAGAGTTTCATACTCTTCTGACTGAGGCATCAGGTGCAACCCAGAAGAACAGAATTAATTTTTATGTATCTTTTTATGTACAAGCATTGAAAAAGAAAAATATAGCATTAATATTAAACCAGCCAAAAACTTCTAATTTTATAAGTGATTTTTCTTAAATATATTTTTTAAAAATTCATGTACCAATAGGTGCCTGGGTGGCTACATCAGTTAAATGTCTGATTCCTGACTTTAGCTCAGGTCATTATCCAGGGTGATGATATCAAGCTCTATCTTGATTTCTGCGCTCAGCACAGAGTCTGCTTTAGATTCTCTCTTCCTACCTCTCTCCCTCAAATAAATAAATCTTAAAAAAAAAAAAAATTATACCAAAATGACATTTACATTCTAAATAGACTAAAAGGAAATTAACCCAGGAGATAGGATAGGTGGGGAGGAAAAATGTAAAGGATCATTTTGCTAGCAAATGGCTATTTCACAAATTGCTTTGTTTCCACTGGAATAGCATTAATTTGAGATTCTCCCACAGCATCAGTCAGATACATGGTATATATAGTTTAAGCAGGAAGTAATACCAAAGACTAATTTTTCCATTTATTTATTCAAATTACGACTAGATGGTAGGCACTATTAAACAAATGGTAATAAAAATAAAATCATGTAGTACTTATTGAAAAACACAGGCTTACTGGAATTATTAATGTACTAAAGTTTATAAATATTTTAAGATTTGTAATCTTTTATCAGGACCAATAAGCATGCATGTCATGTTTTATAACTGCTTCAGTAATCTTCTATATTTGTTTGTAAATGTCTCTAGTCTAAGTATTTCATTTTCATCTTGTGGACAATGACCTCTTACTCAAGTCTGGTGGAATTTCACAATATAATTTATAAAATAAAACATACAAACAAAAATGTGAAATGTGTTGGTAAGATACAAAAATTGAACACAATTATAAGGTTTCACATGCTATTATGAAATTAATATTTTGGAATATTTTACATTTATTTAAGGAATAAATTAATCACTTCTTTGGGATAAAAATCTTCAATTATTTTGAAGAAAAAAAAATATGTTGTAAATCTGCTCTACAATAATGGTAGGAAATAGATTCATTTTGAAAAATAAACATCAATTATTTTATCTTACATTTCAGTCAATCACAAGTAAAATTTTAAATTGCACTGAAAGTTATTTTAATTCTAGAGTAAATCCCAAAAGAGGCAATTAGACATTATGTATCATGTGTCTCCTGATATTCTGATGAAAGAACATACCACTACTTATGAGGTATTTTTTTAAAAATAACAATTAAATCAGAACTTGATTAATACTTTAGAGCCAACTATCAATTTACAAGTACAGAGGAACATTTAAAAAAATACTACAAGAATGCAATCACCAAAAGTGAATCTTGTAGGAAAAATCAGCTGGTGTTCCCCCCGCCAAAATTGCAAGAAAAAAACAAAACAAAACGAAAAAACAGAATCCATGAAAAAGGCCATCAAAGAAACTTAAGAAATGTATTAACCAATCAAAATGTGTATACCTTATTTAGATTCCAATTCAAACTTAAAATATTACCTCAAATGAATGTTCTTTATTATCCTCTAACCTGTAGTCCAAAAGTACACTCAAAGACATAATGCTACAATCAAACTTTCCACTTTTTGCAGCCCAGTTTGGATGTACAATGATGGCTGGTTCATCAGGCAAAATGTATCTTCTTTCCCGACGCTGGCGTTCCATTTCCTCCTGACGTTTTCTTTCTTCTTCCTACATATTTGAAATTTTAAGTAATAGTTAAACCTCCATGCACAATATGTATGTATGTTATGAAATGCACACCATGTTAAAAAAAAAAGGGGGGGGGGGAATTCCCATAACTCCTTATGGTGATTATGCCAACCATAAGGGATGGGAAGAAAGTTCAAATTTAGAAAAGGTGATAGAGGCTTCTAGAGCTCCTACTTCTCTGGGTTTCCCAGCACAAGAAACTAACTTCTAAAGAGAAAAATAAAATACTTATGTTATCATTATATAAACCAGGGATGCCTGGGTGGCTCAGTCATTAAGTGTCTGCCTTTGGCTCGGGTCATGATCTCAGGGTCCTTGGGATTAAGCCCCACATCAGGTTCCCTGCTTGGCAAGAACCTGCTTTCCCTCTCCCATTCCCCTTGCTTGTGTTCCTGCTGTCTGTCAACTAAATAAAATCTTTAAAAGTATTATATAAAAATTATATAAACCAGAGATTCTGGAAAATAGTGACAGCTGCATCTTCCTGAAGCCCCACTTTTAAAAGGGAATACTCTAGATACCGAAACCAACATTCAACATCCATGTACATTCACAACAAAAGAAGGTGAAAAGGTATTCCCACAAATGCCAATACACAAAAGAGTGGGAAAAAGCCACAAGAGCCAAAAGCCCTATATGCTACTGGCACCTGTGTAAAAGGAAAGCAGAAGGAAACAATGAGATTGTCTGATGGATCTAAGAACAGGAAAACCACAAAAGAGTCAAAAGGCAATTCACTGGTAAGTGAGGTCAATTTCCTAACAGCAGTTGAAACTAGGCAACTAGTTTTATTCCCAACAATACCAAGTACAAGGAGCCTGTGTTAAGATCTGAAAGGGCCTAGAATATTTTAGTCCTATGAACTTGCAAAGATGATTTACCATGGCATCCACAGGGTCTCACACTGAGAAGAAATTTCTGAAAGTAGTATCAATAGTGAGCAGGAAAGCAATTACACAGACATTGGAGGAAAAAGTCCCAACAGTGACAGAAGGGCAAGAGAGACTGAAATCTTAGAAAGCAAACCACCATACTTTTGGGTTTTTTAAAAAGATTTTATTTATTTACTTTGGGGGTGAGGGGGCACAAGCCAGAAAGGGGGAGGTGCAGAGGGAGAAGCAGACTCCCAGCTGAGCAGGGAGCCTGATGCAGAACTCGATCCCAGGACCCCAGGATCATGACCTGGGCCGAAGGCAGACACTTAAGTGACTGAGTCACCCAGGCACCCGCAAACTACCACAGTTTTAAACAGAGTAAGAAAACAACATAATATCAATCTTTTTTTTTTTTTTTTAAAGATTTTTATTTATTTGACAGAGATCACAAGTAGGCAGAGAGGCAGGCAGAGAGAGGAGGAAGCAGGCTCGTTGCTGAGAGAGCCCGATGTGGGGCTCGATCCCAGGACCCTGGGATCATGACCTGATCTGAAGGGAGAGGCTTTAACCCATTGAGCCACCCAGGCGCCCCCATAATAGAGATCTTTATGTAGTTCGGAAAAAGCTATCTTAAGAAACCTCTTCTTTTTTTTTTTCTTTAAGGTTTATTTATTTGAGAGAGTGAACGTGAGTCATGCAGGCTCCCCCCTGAGCACCGAGCTCAAAAGGGGGTTCAATATCATGACCCCAAGGTCAGATGACCTAACCTGAAACCAAAAGTTGGTCCCTTATCTGAGCCACTCAGGTGCCCCTTAAACCACCTCTTATAATAAAATGTTAGGAAAACTAAATTCGCATAAAAACGAGCAAAAGAAAGTATTGAGGTCAAGTCCTATAGAAAGTTACTATTTAAAAAAGGAGAACAAGGAGAATCACATCCCTACAGACAATGAAAGTGGGCCAGAAAAACAGGCACAGAGAAAAATCTTAACTATTTTAAAACATACTGAAAGAGATTAAGATCTTACAAGATATGAAAGGACAATATAAATAAGAATGTTATTTTTTTTTTTAATATTTTATTTGAGAGCGTAAGAGAGAGAGAGAGAGCGCACAAACGGGGTGAGGGGCAGAGGGAGAAGCAGGTTCTCTGCTGAGCAGGGAGCCCAATATGGGGCTTGATCCCAGGACTCCAGGATCCTGACCTGAACTGAACGCAGACACTTAACCAAATAAGCCACCCATACACCCCAAGATAATATAAATAAGAATTTTAAAACTAAAGATGAGGTGACAGAACACAAGAAACAATTACAGGGAGCCACCCCGGTGTCCTAAAAAAATGCTTGTAGATAGTTTTTTTTTTTTAAGAGTTTATTTATTTGACAGACAGAGATCACAAGCAGGCAGAGAGAGAGGAGGAAGCAGGCTCCCTGCTAAGCAGAGAGCCTGATGCAGGGCTTGATCCTAGGACCCTGGGATCATCACCTGAGCCCAAGGCGGAGGCTTTAACCCACTGAGCCACCCAGGCGCCCCTAGATAGCAGTTTTATTCACAATACCCAAAAGGTGAAAACAACTCAAGTGTCCATCAACAGATGAACAGATAAACAAAATGTAGTATGTACATGCAATGGAATATTATTCAGCCATAAAGAGAAATGATGTTCTGGGATGCCTGGGTGGCTCAGTCGGTAAGCATTTGCATTCAACTTGGGTCATGATCCCAGGGTCCTGGGATTGAGCCCTGATTCGCCCTCTCCAAATGCTTGTGTTCCCTCGCTAGCTGTTTCTGTCAAATAAACAAAACAAAACAAAACAAAACAAAAAAATGAAGTACTGATTCATGCTACAACACGGATGAACTCTGAAAACATTATGCTAAGTGAGAGAGGCCAGACACAAAAGTGCAAATACTTTATGATTCCACTTCATGAGGTATCTAGTATAGGCAAATTCAGAGACAGAAAGCAAAACTGAGGTTATAGGGTATGGCAGAAGATAAATATGGGGGGGCGCCTGGGTGGCTCAGTGGGTTAAAGCCTCTGCCTTCAACTCAGGTCATGATCCCAGTGTCCTGGGATCAAGCCCCGCATCGGGCTCTCCGCTCGGCGGGGAGCCTGCTTCCCTTCCTCTCTCTCTGCCTGCCTCTCTGCCTACTCGTGATTTCTGTCTGTCAAATAAATAAATAAAATCTTTAAAAAAAAAAAAAAGAAGATAAATATGGGGACTTACTGTTTTAATAAGTAGAGTTACCCTCCAGAATAAAGTTCTTGATGTATAAAGTAAGGATAGTTTCACAACACTGTGAATGTACTGAATGCCACTGAATTGTACACTAAAAATAGTATAATGGTTATTTTTATTTATGTATATTTCATCACAAAAAATCTGTTAGAGAAACTTTGCTTGAAAAAAAGGGATCTAGGGGCACCTGGGTGGCTCAGTGGGTTAAGCCTCTGCCTTCGCCTTAGGTCATGATCTCAAGGTCCTGGGATCGAGCCCCATGTCGGGCTCTCTGCTCAGCAGGGAGCCTGCTTCCTCCTCTCTCTCTGCCTGCCTCTCTGCCTACTTGTGATCTCTGTCTTCAAATAAATAAATAAAATCTTTAAAAAAAAAAAAAAAGGGATCTAGGGTACCTGGGTGGCTCAGTCTTTAAGCATCCGCCTTAGGCTCAAGTCATGTTCCCAGGGTTCTGGGATCTAGCCCCGATTTGGGCTCCCTGCTCAACAGGAAGCCTGCTTCTCCCTCTCCCACTCCCCCTGCTTGTGTCCCCTCTCTGTGTCCCTCTCTGTCAAATAAATAAATAAATAAATAAATTCTTTTACAAAGAAAAAAATAAATAAAAAACCAAAAGGCTTTGAGAGAGAGAAAGCACAAGCAGGGGAAGGAATTGAGGGAAAGGTAGAAGCAGGCTCCTTGCTGAGCAGTGAACCCAATGTGGGGCTCAATCCTAAGACCCTGGGATGATGAACTGACAGCGACTTAAAGGCAGACGCTCATCTGAGTGAGCCACCAAGGCACCCCCTACAATGATATTTAAAAACAAACAGGTAACCATCAGAAGATGATAGGGAACCAATTCAATGCCTTGAAAGCTGCATAAAGTAAATGAAAACAGTGCTTGCTTCAGTAACACATATAATAAAATTAGAATAACATGGAGAAGATTAGCATGGGCCTTGCAGAAGGATGACTCATAATTAAGAAGACAAGGAGCCTGAGTGGCTCAGTCGGTTAAGCGTCTGCCTTCAGCTTAGGTTGTGATTCCAGAGTCCTGGGATTGAGCTTTGCATCAGGCTCCTTGCTCAGCGGAGCCTGCCTCTCCCCCTGCTTGTGATATGTCCCTCTCTCTCTCTCTCTCTCTCTCTCAGTAACCTCTCTTCAGATACATTACAATCATGAAAGAAAGAAACGAAAGAAAGAAGAAGAAAAGAAAGAAAGAAGGAACAAAGAAGAAAGAAAAAGGAAGGGCAAGGAACCGGAGAAGAAGGAAGAAAGGAAGGAAGGAAGAGGAATGAAAAAAAGAAGAAAAGAAGACAAGAAAGAAAGAAAGAAAGAAAGAATAGCAAACGACAACGAAGGAAAGAAAGAAAGGGTGCCTGGTTGGCTGAGTTGTTAGGTGTCTGCCTTTAGCTCATGTCACAATCCCAGGGTCCTGGGATAGAGCACTGTATCAGGCCCCTTGCTCAGCGGGAAGCCTGCTTCTTCCTCTCCCACTCCCCCTGCTTGTGTTCCCTCTCTCGCTGTCTCTGTCAAATAAATAAAATCTTTAGAATATTAAAAAAAAAAAAAAAAGAAAGAAAGAAAAAGAATCAAGCACTGATCCTGCCTTCTTTTGTATAAACTTACAAACAGGTAAATAATACCACTAGGTAACCAAACAGAAGAGGAGGAAAGTATGTGAAAAGAAAATGGTAAGAATTATCACCATTTTTCAACCCCAGTGGCTGCTAACAACAAAATGTGAAAATCAGCTTTTCTCTGCCTTCTCTCTCTACTCTTTCTGAACAATTCAATTCTAAAGCAACTCCTCCAAGCAAAGCAGGTGTCTACACAGGGGATGGAAGCTGCCCAGTTACCAGATATTAAAATCCAAATAGAGCAAGGGCATCCATATAAAGACAGAATACAGGGTAGGGAATCAGACCAACGTGGAGTAAAGAGGGTATCCAGATAGGAGAGGGAATGCAACAGACAACTGAGCAAGTAAGTAGATAATTATTAAGTACAACGGAAGCTGTGTCTCTCATTACTGGACAAAGAATTAGATATATAGAAAGGGAGAAAGGGCGCCTGGGTGGCTCAGTGGGTTAAGCCTCTGCCTTCCGCTCAGGTCATGATCTCAAGGTCCTGGGATCAAGCCCCCGCATCGGGCTCTCTGCACAGGAGGGAGCCTGCTTCCCTTTCTCTCTGCCTGCCTCTCTGCATACTTATGATCTCTCTCTCTGTCAAATAAATGAATAAAATCTTTAAAAAAAAAAAAAAGAAAGAAAGAAAAAGGGAGAAACTGAAATGAACTCTGGTGTTGGGAACAGAATTGGAGATACTAGTATAAACTTACAACGTTCAATACACACAACATATACTAACAAATACAGATGTAAATACATATATATGTATAAACATAAGTATAAACAAATATATATCTGTACCATAGCTTTGTTCACTGACAAGGGTTGCCAGCAGCACAACAGTGATACCAATGAGTACATCTTGGCTTCTAAATATTATTACCATTCTTCACTAAAAAGTATCAGGGTTTCCTGGGAAAATGGCTGATTTCAGAGCCAGGGCAGGGAGAGTACACAGTGAGACTGCAACACTGCTTTGTGCTATAAAATAAGTAAGTCCTCAAAATATGATGGAGAGGGGCGCCTGGGTGGCTCAGTGGGTTAAGCCGCTGCCTTCGGCTCGGGTCATGATCTCAGGGTCCCGGGATCGAGTCCCACATCGGGCTCTCTGCTCGGCGGGAAGCCTGCTTCCCTCTCTCTCTCTCTCTGCTTTCCTCTCCGTCTACTTGTGATCTCTCTCTGTCAAATGGATAAATAAAATCTTAAAAAAAAAAAAAAAAAAAAAAAGATGGAGAGCATGCCAAAGGACACAGAAGCCAACTCAAAAGGGCTCCCACTGGCTAAGTGAGACAATTTCACTATCAAGATAAATATTTATAATCTAATGAATAAGAAATCACAAATCAATGCACCTCTGAATAACAAGGCAATTCTACCTGATCGCAAAAACACTATCACATCCAGGAAATTAAGCCCTACTTCAGTATTATCTAATATCACATCCATATCCATAACCAAGTATATCCAATTACTCCCAAAATACTCTTTATGGCTGGGCGCCTGGGTGGCTCAGTGGGTTAAAGCCTCTGCCTGCAGCTCAGGTCATGATCCCAGAGTCCTGGGATTGAGCCCCGAATCGGGCTCTCTGCTCAGCAGGGAGCCTGCTTTCTCCTCTCTCTCCCTCTGCCTGCCTCTCTGCCTACTTGTAATCTCTGTCAAAAAAAAAAAACAAAACCTCTTTATGGCTTTATGCCTCGCTAAACTTTGACAGACAGAGATCACAAGTAGGCAGAGAGAAAGGGGGGAAGCAGGCTCCCTGCTGAGCAGAGAGCCCAATGTGGGGGCTGGATCCCAGGACCCTGGGATCATGACCTGAGCCAAAGGCAGAGGCTTTAACCCACTGAGCCACCCAGGTGCCTCTAAGCTCTTTTAATGTAAAACAGTTTTCTTTTGTCTCTCACTACATAGACATTTTTTTTCAAGAGTTCAGACAAGCTGCTCTGTAGAATTTTTCACATTCTAAATTTATCTGATGGTTCGTTCACAATTAGATAAAGGTAAACATTTTTGGCAAGATACCTCATAAATGATGTATACTCCACAATGCATCACATTACAAAAAACATTGATTTCTCCAATTACTGGTATTCTAACATGTTTCTTGTATTCCTATATTTCAAATTCAAAAAGAAATGACAGGCTTATGCATCCAGGAATTACCTTAAGAGGACAAGATGGCTTGAATCTATAGTCTCAGAACCTTAAGAACTGAAGTACAATCAAACACAGAGCTGTAGAAGCAGCAAAATTCTGGGAAAAGCATTTCGCTAGAACTCAAATCTCTGAACTTAATGGCTCAATCAAATTTTCTCTCATTTTCTGTATGTAGGATATACGAATAATTTACATAAACTCTATGCCCAATGTGGTGCTTGAACCCATCACCCTGAGATCAAGAGTCTCATGCTCTAATTACTGAGCCAGCCAGGTGCCCCAAACATGTGAATAATTTATTTTCATTTTTAAAAGGAAAGATAAAAAATACATGACTTGGAAATAACTCAAATGTCTCTCAAGTGGAAACCAATAAACTGTGATACATTGATACTACGGAATGTTATTAAGCAACAAAAAGGAACAAATTAGTGGGCACCTGGCTGGCTGTCAATTGGGCAACCAACTCTTGATTTTGCTTCAGGTCCCGGTCTCAGGGTCTTGGGATAGGGCCCTAAGAGGCTCTGTGCTCAGCGTGGCATCTGCTTGGAATACTCTCCCTTTGACAATCCCCCTTTACTCCCTTTACTTTACTCCCCCACTGAGCTAATAAATAAAAGCTTAAAAAAAAGAAAAAAGCAGAGATATATACAACAAAATGGGTGAATCTCTAATGTATTATGCTAAGCTGAAGAGGTCAGACTCAACAGGTTATACAGTTCCATTTCCATGCTATACTAGAATAGGCAAAACTACATGGAACAGGTCAGTGGCTCCCAGAGGCTGGTCTGGGAGGCAGAAGGTACACATGGAGAGAGGAAAAGGCTTACAAAGCGACACAGAGGATTTTTAGGGGGTGGCAGACCTGTTTTATATCTTTTTTTTTTTTAAAGATTTTATTTATTACTTGACAGACAGAGATCACAAGTAGGCAGAGAGGCAGGCAGAGAGAGGAGGGGAGGCAGGCTCCCTGCTGAGCAGAGAGCCCAATGTGGGGCTTGATCCTAGGACCCTGGGATCATGACCTGAGCTGAAGGCAGAGGCTTTAATACACTGAGCCACCCAGGCGCCCCCTGTTTTATATCTTAATTGTGGTGGTGTTTATGAAACTATATGCATTTGTCAAACTTGCCAAACTGGTTGAATCTTAAGAGTTATGTGGTTATAACTTAAAAAAATATTTATTTTAGATAGAGAGCAAGCAAGCAGGGGGAAGAGGCCACTGTAGTTTTATCTTAATAAAAGTATACACACAGACATATTTCAAGAACTCCCTATATATAATATATATATATATATATATATATATATACTCCAATATATAATAGTATATACCTCCTTATCATCTTCAGATTTCCTATCATCCTCCTCTTCCTCTTCTTTTTCTGATTTTTCCAATTCCTTTTGTTCTTCTTTTTGCTCTTCTACTTTAAGCTGTTTTGTCAATCGGGCTATTAACTGGGATTTTAATCCTTTAGAACTAAGAGCTCGACTTTCTAATTCTTTTCGGAGATCATTTACCTAAATATACAGAACATAAAAACACAGAAAAATAAAATGGGATACTGAAATAGGGAATAAACTATGCGGTTATCTTTTGCCTGGTTTTTAAAAATGGTGAAAAATACACTTGTACACCTCAGAACACGTTTATGAAAAGGCAAACTGATAAGGTATTTTTCAGAAATGATCTGTAACCTGTTTTAAAATGCTTTTTAAAAAAAATTAATGCTCTTTGACACAGAAATTCTAATGTATATAAGTTTACCCTTAAGACATATTCTAAACACTGTGTGAGGGGGAAAAAAAAAAAAAGGAAGAAAACGAGAAACCAAACCTCCATATATTTCACGTAACAGTCCCTTCCTCAAAAATGTGAAGAATCTAAATATCCAATAAAACATCATAATACCACATCAACTAGATGGGAGGAATACAGAACACTGAAAAATAATTACATGGGAAACACCAACCTTAACTGAAAAGGATGAGATTTCCAATGTTTTATACGTGATCAGAACCAACCAACCAATCACAAAGCTTATACACATAAAACAATAATAGAAAAAATGCATTATAATTTTAACAGAGGTTGTGTTTGAGTTATAGGTTTGAGTAACTTTTATCTTCTATTATTCTATGTAGGTACCAGTTTTTAAAATACATTATATTTATAATCAAAAGAAATATGAGTTTTAAAATAAGAAATTTAACAGCAAAGCCATCAGTTTGATAAAACTATCCTAGGACACAGACTTAAATCTTCTTATGATATATATTCTCTACTTATTAAAAAAAGCAATGTGGGTTAAAAAAACTAGTTTCATAGAAAGGAAGAAAACCAGTCTTTTGCTGATAACAGAAGTTTAAAAAAGGGTCAGCTTTTATGTGTTAAAAATAACAGTCTGCAAAATGTTGTGCTCTTCTGATCTATGTAGAATGTACATGCATAGAATTTTATGGATCTACATTCACATTATAAGCCCAGAAATGAAAACGTGCAGAATGATAATAGGTCCAAAGACATTGGGGGCCAAAGAAAAACTAGTAGAGCTTAACCAATGCTTTTCAAAAGAGGCTTTTAAATTATTCCTTTCCAGTTCAGATGTGTATCAATCTACTTTTTAAATATTATTCAAAAATAATCTTGATAATCCTTCTCCAGTTTCTTCCCTTTTCCTTGAATTCAAATTACTTAAGTGCAAAAATTCTGCCTACTTGGTCAGTAGTCCAAAAAAAAAAAAAAATGATGTTACTCACACTACAGATACTTGTATATTACATTTGACAGATATTGACTGAACTGATTTATGAAGTCAACCTTTACTTAATCATTATACACACACATAAATACAATATGGAGTATTTCTATAAAATCAGTGGACTTTATTTTTAATGGCTTTTTTATGATAAAACATTGATCTCATTCTCTATTCTTACCAGAGATTTCACATTAAATACCATTAATTTCAAAGTTACCTTCATTGTCTTTGGATCAAGTTTAGACCAATGGGTAGGAGTAGAAATTTCTTTCGCTTCACCATCATCTTTCTCTTCTTCATCCTGATATACAAAGTTAAGAACATAATTACTATTCTGAAACCTTAAAATAAAGGTAATTTATTTTTAAAAGTCTGTTGCTGATCTGTGCAAGGTCACAAATGTTTCAGATTGTCTTCTCCTAAAGTTATTATTTAGGCAAGTCCACGTACATACATTCTACCACTTTTAACTGATCACAAAGACACTCATCAGCCAATCAAAGCCAGATCTGTGAAACACAAAAGGGTGATAAATTACAACACAAAGGATATCAGGGATGCACAAACACTGCCGGTCTCCACTAACCACACAGTGTGTGATCTTGCCCCAATTTTCAAGCCACCCAAAGTTAAGACTGATTTAGTCAGACCTTTCAAATGTACCAAAGACGATGCCACATAGCCTGAAATGCCAAATCTCTCAGACTTGTGGTTGTCCAATTTCAAATATCCATGACTAGAACTGATGACCGTAAAAGAGAAAATTTTTTAAATTTTAGAAAATGGCAAAATGTTTAAAATGGCTTAATACTGAATCTTGCTCAACAACTGGTCCCAGATTCCAGCAACTAGACCTATGATAAAAACAAAATTCTGTGCAATTTAAGCACAACTTATTTTCCTTTGAGGTCTCAGCACTCTTAAAGTTAGCATACTATACAGATTTTTTTTAAAAGAAAAGAAAATACAACTATACTGCTGAAAGCTGGATTACCAGTCGCTGTTACCAGTTATGTTCCTCCGTGTGTGTTTGTTATGTAGTGTGTGGTGTGCATTTGTGCCTGTGTTCCTGTGCCTGTGAGAAGCGGAAATAGAAAAAGGGATTAGCGTTCAGTGCCTGTTCTCCATCAGCCTCCTTGCGTTCACCCTGAAGCTTCTCGACCAGCTGCTGCTTGTATCCTCGGGAGAGGGTTTCCCACTCTGAGCGGGTGGGAAGGCAATGCCAAACATCCGGGAAAAATAAAACCACTGTCTCCACATGAGCTGGAACTGTACGCCCCTTGTGGGTCTCCTCAGGGCGATGGTAGCGAATCTCTGCAAAACGGTACCTGTTGCAAGGGAAGAAGCATGTTGGAAAAAAAATTCTAAAATACATTTTAAAGACCCTAGTTCACTTGTAGCACATCAAGTAAAGAAATTTTGCTGCAAGGACTTGAGGTTGGTCTAAAGAAAAAAAAATTATAGAAGCCATAGTTCCTCTTTTGGTACATTTGTACAATATTTTATGGTTAAAAGAATATGTTCCCCAAGGCATTTTCAAGTTTGATTATAGAGCTACCCATATTTTAGAGAATACCTGAAGAAGCTGGATAGCTGTTCAGATTTCATGTGCTAAAAAAAGAATATTCTTAATTAAGTCACAAGAAATACACTAAAATACAAAAGACAAATAAGCCTCAAGAGAAAATATGGCTGAACAAAAATAATCAGCAACTACATCATTTTATAACAAAAGAATTATAATGAAATGAAGTTCTCTCTTGACGATCTTCTCCAGCTATGCATGAAATGAAAAATATTTTCAACATACATCCAACTTCCGAAGTAAAGCATAACAAAACATTTAAATAATTTTCAGTTTATTTTGATTAGTTCTTAATCCTTTTCCCCTCCCAAACATTTTTGGCACCAAATAAACTTTTGCTACAAATGGGGATTTTCCTTTGAGATTACCTGCATGATCAAGACTGCTAAAATAAGGGGGGAGGGGAGGCTGACAGATAAGAACATCTATATAAACTATGAAAAAAACATTTCTAATCAAGAAATGAATTGGTACTTACCATTGTGTGCATACACTTAGATCAATGCCTGTCAGAGCCTTACAACAACGAATAGCAGTCTTAATCAACACAGAGGGGTCTTTTTCTGGGTCTGGTCCATCCAACGAAGGAGACCAGTGACCTCCAATGGCCATGGCTTCATCCTTGCCTTTCATGCCCACTAAAAACTAATTCAAAACAAAGAATCATTTACATGTATTATGCAATTTGTCAAATTACAGATAAAATACTTGAAAAGGAAAGGCACAAACCTTTCCAATATCATTTTTACTACCTCTGGTATCTGTCAGTCAAGGAAGAGTTCAGTTCATCGTGTTCCACACTGCATTTCAGCAATGGAATAGGATTTACACATCATAACTCATCCTTCTAAAATATTTCTTCAGATAAAGAATTCTTTAAAGAAACAAGCTATAGTTCACACCTTAAAGGAATCCAAAGATATACTAATTCCATTACCACTAAAGTTGTGCTATGCTACAAATATAAAACACCAAAATGACAGCTGAACTAGTGATGTACAAATAAGCTATAGCCATAATCTGCAATGAAAAAATCTGTATCATTAAATTTTGAGTGCCTTAATACAAAAATTAGTTAATAAAAGTGTAGTATTTTTAATTATATATACATATACAGTTAGAACTAAGCAAAGCAAATATACACCTGGCGTTAAAATAAATGTGTCACTTTACCTTAACAAGTCTAGCAGGATGTTGAAATCCATCTCGAAGTTCTTGCGGGTCTTCAGCAAGAGCACATGACTTATGATACAAATCTTCCATACTAGGACTAGCCATCAGCATTACCTATTATAGTCAAATAATTCAATCCTGTCAAAAGTCTAAAGTAATGTAAAAAAATGAGAAGCACTACTAATTATCCTTACATATTAGATATCCAAAATTTTTTTATAAAAATGGAAAGTAAAATGCAACAGCAGAAATGGTATTAGATATACTATATAGTGATAGAGTTTCAACTTGTCAAGAAATTCTTTTTGATTAACGTTCTAAAATAGCCAAAAACTATCCAACCATAAGCGATATACTAAATGTTACCCTGAAGACTAATATACAGGGTATTTACCAACATTACATTTTTTTTTCACCAACAGTACATTTTATCTGATGCTACCAGAAGTCACAGAACATCCCAAAATGCTCAATAAAATCGACTTCATCTTCACGTTTATGGGTTTCAAAATGTTAAAACAATAACCATGAATTTCACAGCTTAAGAGATAAGACAAAGAGGTTAAATTAAATTACTTAAATAACCAAAACAGAAATCAGGCAGAAAAGAAAAAAAAAAAGCTATTTAGGTCTTAAACTCAACCACTTTCAGGAGATAAATTCCACACTCTTAATATGAATAACTGCTCAGATGTTTTAGCTATATTTCACAGAATACAAACCTTTGCACTGTATAAATGGTCAGCATCTGGTGGATCAAGAATAGCCATATTTTTTTCTAAGGACTCTACTTCTCTGTGCATTACATAGAAATTGCAGTAATTTCCCAGCTGAAATGGTCTTGACAAAGGGAAAGCATCCACCCATGTAAACTGAGCATCAAAAAAGTCACTAGGTATATATAAATTCTGATAACGGCGCCTTAGTTCCATCATGTCACAACTAGGACTGAAAAACAGACATAAGTAAGTGAATAAATAGCCTTAATATCAAAGATTATATAAACATTCACTCCATTCCACATCTAAATATGTAATCTGACATGATTTAAAGCCAGCTGAGATTGGTCAAGAGTCAATTATTAATGAGCTACAGATCTGCAGAGCCATGAAACCTTGCAAATTTGTCTACTTACAGCTTTAAATAAATAACTGGTACCTAAGTGTTACCTTCAATTCTTTGCTTTTTGTGTGTAGCTTGAAATAAATTAGAGACCCTCTGAAATAACTTCAACACCAGCTCCAGAGAAAATATGAATAAAAAGCAGTTCTACCTCTGCTGAAACTATGAATTTTTTAGAAAATTACAATTCATATAGAATGGATACAAAGAAGGGAGAAGATTGGTACCAAATGATGCGTACTCCTCAATCAGGTTCATACAATGTAAACAAATAAAACTTACTTATATAGTAAGATCCTGTATCGAGCGTATTTTTATTACATTCAAAATTAAGCATAAAAATCCACATCAAAGCTAAATCTAAATGTTTTTTAATTATCTAACACCTCCATACCGCTCTCTCTGTTAATGATTACGATCCATACCTGATTGTTTATTACGTAAAGAGAACAAGTTTCTTGCTTTTAAATCTGGCATATTGATTTTTTTAAAGGATGCTTTTCTTTTTCCTAAGAGGCAGAGCTTTTAAAGGAAAGGAACTCAAAGGTAAATCAATCTGGTAAAAGAACAAAGGATTTCTATTAAAAGCATAACAAAAAGTGGAAAACAACAATTTGTAAGATGAAAAAATAACCACTTGCCTTTTTTGGTAATTTCTCTTTTCACTTTTTTTTTAAAAGATTTTATTTATTTATTTGACAGACAGAGATCACAAGTAGGCAGAGAAGCAGGCAGAGAGAGAGAGAGGAGGAAGCAAGCTCCCTGCTGAGCAGAGAGCCTGATGAGGGGCTCGATCCCAGGACCCTGGGATCATTACCTGAGCTGAAGGCAGAGGCTTTAACCCGCTGAGCCACCCAGGCGCCCCTTCACTGTCTTTTTTAAAGACAACTAAAGACAAGGTATAAGTTATGATCTAATGTATTTGTAGGGAATTTGTTAATTTAAAGATTAAAAATAACAAATATATAATGACAAACTTGTCAAGTATGGTTTCTAACATTTGGATAAAATTCTGCTTCCAAATTAAACAAAGTTTGAAAAAGATGTATTTGAGTGTTTTTAAAAAGTGTTGCAGACAGACAGTATGTATAACAGTTTTATAGTTTTCCATCACTAGAATTTTTTGAAGTTGTGTTCTAACCTATAGGATTTTAATTTACAATAAAACAAAAGATATACAAATGAGTCATTTCTTGGTATACAGAAGATATGGTAATTTTAGAATGATTTTTACTTGTAATGGGTTGATTTGATGCTCTGGGAATTTATTTCAAAGTGCGGAAATGAAACTGTGATTGTCTAACTCGGAAGAAGATAGCTACTGAATTTATACTCTATTCATCACAATTCTCCCCCAAAAGTAGCATTCTAGACTGCAATAGTCTAGAGCAGAGCTGCTCTATTTACTATCTTTGGGACTGAAGAAATGTTCTTCTTCTAATAAGTTTCTCTGATATATGCACTCTAGATATTTAAACATATATATGTAAACAGGAATAACAAGAAAACTAGTATAAATTAAGAACAACTGCTCATTTGACCACATGACTACAGGAATATGAACTATATAACAATTAAGCAAAGTTATTAAGCAAGATTTTTTGTAGCATTAAGTAGTTTAAGTAAATTATACTGAATGTATAGAAATTTAAATTTATATATATATAGAGAACTGAATGTACAGAAATTTAAATTTTTGATAGGCCAGAATTATGAATATTAATTATTAGTCTTTGTTGAAACACAGTAATACTTCCTCAGGAGACTAAAGTGCACAGTTATTTGTTCCTATGCTAAACAGCTTTAAACACTGCTTTTAATTTTTTTTTTTTTTTAAGATTTTATTTATTTATTTGACAGACAGAGATTACAGAGAAGCAGGCAGAGAGGGGGGAGGAAGCAGGCTCCCCACTGAGCAGACAGCCCAATGCGGAGCTTGATCCCAGGACCCTAGGACCATGTCGTGAGCTGCAGAGGCTTTAACCCACTGAGCCAACCAGGCACCACTTAATGTTTCATTTTTTTTTTTTAAGATTTTATTTATTTATTTGACAGAGAGAAAGAGAGATCACAAGTAGGCAGAGAGGCAGGCAGAGAGAGAGAGGGAAGCAGACTCCCCGTTCAGCAGAGAGCCCGATGTGGGGCTCGACCCCAGGACCCTGAGATCATGACCCGAGCCGAAGGCAGAGGCTTAACCCACTGAGCCACCCAGGCGCCTGTAATGTTTCATTTTTATTTTACTGTTAATTTGTTTGCTCCACTTGTTAATTTATCTTTTATTCAATTGCCAGTGCCAGGGCCTTCAGATAATTCCTCCTCTTCCTTAGACTAAATTAGTCATTTTACCAATTTGCCTTTTTATGAACCACAACATTGTAGTTATTACCTGGCCGTCATCCTACCACCACCATTAATTACCGAGTATCTACAACTGCCACAGATTGGATTGCTTTAGATATAAACACACTAAATTTAACCTTAATAATTCTGCTAGTTGATAAAACTTCCATTTTACAGTTCAAACTAAGAAATTCTTGGTAACTTACCCATTACCTCTGACTCCAAAGGCTGAAAATGAATTTATATATACATCTTTATGCATATATGTTACACATCTGTGAGTGTATATGAAGATCTATGTTGCTATTATGTCACACTGTCACAACTAACTTGAAATAATAGGTCCACTGCTGTGTTATTACTCTATCACACACAATGAACTACCCATGGACTTAATAAAGTTATCAATAAATCTGCACCTTAAATGATTGTAACTTAAAGGAACAAATTAAAAAAAAAACACAAGTTGATCACAACGGGCTTTTTCAATAGCTATCATTAATGATTTTATGAATATACGAAAATACACTCCTACTTCAAATTACATTTCTACCCTATATAAATTAAATGCTAGGGATTTAAAGTTGTAAGAAAAGTATCTCTATAACACAGTCTACTAAATTAGACAAATTACAAAATTGGTTATTTAATAAAACAATGGGGGAAAAAACTTACCAATCTAACGAAAATTTTGAAAACTGAACTGTGTAACGTGGAACAACACGTCGAACTCTCCGAGGTGATCGTTCTCTCTCTCTTCGAGGAGATCTCTCGCGGGAACGTTTCCTCTGAGGAGATCTTTCTCTGGATCTACGTCTTTCTCTCTCCCTCTCACGACTTAAAACAAAATTTTCTAAAATTACTAGTATTTCTGGCATTACTGAACAGTTCTTTTTATAAAACAGGTAATAAAAGATTCTCTAATACATTTAAACTTCTTAAAAATTGTTGTAAAATATGTATAACACAAACTTACCATTTAATCATTTTTAAATGTATAGTTAGTGGCATTATGTGCATTCACAGTGTGCACCATCAAAAGTACACTTAAAAAAAAACATACCTTCGGTCATCTTTTCTGTTAGGCACTTGATCCCCTCTGTCATTCCTTCCTGAAAATCTGGATGGTGGATCTAATCTTCGTGCGGGTTGTGGCTGTGAAACTATACGAACAGGAGGCTGCAATAAACCAGCTTTAAAAGACACAGAAATAAAAAATTTAACTTAAATAAAAGCATTATCTAGCTAAGTTTTTACAACTAGAAAAAGTTGGCTAATATTTTAAGCTTTGTGGCCAAGAAATAGTAGACACTACTTGTATATTTGTATGTATTTTTTACAATCATTTAAAATGGAAAGGTCAGGGGGTGCCTGGGTAGCTCAGTGGGTTAAGGCTCTGCCTTCGGCTCAGGTCATGATCCCAGGGTTCTGGGATCGAGCCCCACATCAGGCTCTCTACTCAGGAGGGAGCCTGCTTCTCCCCTTCTCTGCCTGCCTCTCTGCCTACTTCTACCTACTTGTGATTTCTCTCTGTCAAATAAGTAAATAAAAAATCTTTTAAAAAAATGCAAATGTGATTTATAGTTCAGGTACCATATAAACCAGGCCATGGACCAAATCAAAGGGCTATAGTTTGAAATCCCCGATCCACAGAGAGTAAACCAAAGACTACTGTACAAGTTGTTCACAGTGTGCCAAACTATTATCCAAAGTTTCCACAGAGAAAAGAACTCCTTAGTGAGAGCTCTCCACTCTGACCTAGTAATCAAATTTAGCATCAATTAAAAGAAGAATGTGCCTCCTAATATAATATAATACAAATTACAAAACCTCACCTATAATGTGTCCTGGCCAAAGCCTTTCATTTTCTTTAAGAGAGAGTGTGCCAAGTGAGTCAGGGGGTGGTGGGGGAAGGAGGTGAGGAAGAAAGAGAATCTTAAGCAGGCTCCACACCCAGCAAGGAGCCTGACACAGAGACTCAACTTCACAACCCTAACATCATGAACTGAATGGAGATAGCTTAACTGACACTTAACTGACAGAGCCACCCAGGTGCCCCTTACTAAAGCCTTTAGACTTATTCTATTAGGTTCATAGTTTATACGGCAGATAGAAGAACAAGGTAAAAACATCACGAGGAGTAAAGGGACATCCATAATACCATATTCCAAAACAATCCACAAGACAACTAGCCCAATTTCTTCAAAAAGTCAATGTCGTAAAGAAAAGGTGGGAAACTGGGGCACCTGGGTTGTTCAGTCAGTTGAGTGTCCAACTCTTAATTTCAGCTCAAGTCATAATCCCAGGGACCTCTGCCTTGGAATTTTCTCTCCCTCTCTTTCAGCCCTCTACCTTCCCCTCCACCGCCACACTCTTTTACATAAATATTTGAAAAAAAGAAAAAATAGGAAACTATTCCAGAATAAAAAAACTAAGGTAACATAACCAAACACAATGGATAAAAGCTGACTGGCTTTTTGTTTAGGAAACAAAAAACAACCTTCAAAGACATCTGGGAGACAAATGGAGAGATTTGAATATACTAAAATAGTTGAATCCTTTTTCTTAGATGGAATAATAGATTTCAATTATATAGAAAAATGGTCTCAGGGTGCCTGGGTGGCTCGGTCAGTTGAGCATAAACCCTCTGCCTTTGGCTCGGGTCATGATCCCAGGGTCCTAGGATTGAGCCCCGCATGGGTCTCCCTGTTCAGCAGGGAGCCTGCTTCTCCCTCTCCTACTCCCACTCCCCTGCTTGTGTTCCCTCTCTTGCTGTCCCTCTCTCTCTGTCAAATAAATAAAATCTTTGAAAAAAAAAAAAAAATAGAAAGATGTTCTCTTTTAGAAAGACATGCTTGGGACGCCTGGGTGACTTAGTCGGTTGGGCATCTGCCTTCTGCTCAGGTTGTGATCCCAGGGCTCTGGGATCAAGTCCCACATCAGGCTCCCTCTCCCTCTACCTGCTGCTCCCCCGCTTTTGCACACACTTTCCCTGACAAATAAATAAAATCTTAAAAAAAAAAAAAAAAAAGAAAGGACATGCTTCAGCATATAGACATGAAATATCAGTCTAAATGCTTCAAATGAATAAGCATGTATTTGAACACATGTAAACAGACAAAACACAAAGTAAAATGTTAACAATATTACAGGATTGTAAGTATGTAAGTAATCACTTTACAGTTCTTTCAAAATTGTTGTATAGTTGAAAATTTTCATGATAAAAACTAAGGAAGAAAGAAACAGCTAACTTATGAACATTTCTTATGTTAAGAAATCCTAGTTGCTGGGGCGCCTAGGTGGCTCAGTGTGTTAAGTCTCTGCCTTCAGCTCAGTTCATGATCTCAGGGTTCTGGGATGGAGCTCCACATCAGGCTCTCTGCTCAGCAGGGAGCCTGTTTCCCTCCCCACTACTCCCCACCGCCCCCCACCACCGCCGCCTGCCTCTCTGCCTACTTGTGATCTCTGTCAAATAAATAAAATCTTTAAAAGAAAGAAATCCTTAGTTGCCAATGGAAATTTTCTTTTTTTTAAAGACTTTATTTGACAGAGAGAAAGAGAGAGCACAAGCAGGGGAGCAGCAGGCAGGAGCAGGAGAAGCTGAGTAGAGAGCCTGATATGGGGCTTGATCCCAAGTCCCTAGGATTATGACCTGAGCCAAAGGTAGATGCTTAATCAGCTGAACACCTAGGCACCCCTAAGTAAAATCTTTAAAAACAAACAGGGGCGGGGCGCCTGGGTGGCTCAGTGGGTTAAAGCCTCTGCCTTCGGCTCAGGTCATGATCCCAGGGACCTGGGATCGAGCCCCACATCGGGCTCTCTGCTTGGCAGGGAGCCTGCTTCCTCCTCTCTCTCTGCCTGCCTCTCTGCCTACTTGTGATCTCTGTCTGTCAAATAAATAAATTAAAAAAAAAAAAAAAAAAACAAACAGGGGCACCTGGGTGGCTCAGTCATTAAAGTGTCTGCCTCCAGTTGGGCATCCTGGGATTGAGCCCCCCCCCATAGCAGGCTCCCGCTCAGCAGGAGGCCTGCTTCTCCCTCCGCCTGTTGCTTCCCCTGCTTGTGTTACCTCTCTCTCCCTATTTCTGTCATGAATAAATAAAATCTTTAAAAAAAAAAAACAAAACAAAACAGGAGGATAGCTAGGTGGCTCAATCAGTTAAGCATCTGCCTTCAGCTCAGCTCAGGTCATGATCCCACGGTTCTGGGATTGAGCCCCACATTGGGCTCCCTGCTCAGAGGGGAAATCTGCTTCTCCCTCAGCCCCTCACTCCTACTTAAGCACACATGCTCTCTCTCTCATTCACTCTCCAATAAATAAACAACAATTAAAAAAAAAAAGTCATACACAGTAGATTATATAAATGGAATCAAACACTGTAACATTCAAAGAGACAAATCTAAACTGTATTAGGTGGAGGAGAGGGAGGTAAGAGGATGAGGGATCTGTACCCTTGAAACAAGTAATACATTATGTGTTAAAAAAAACTCGCCTGTAGTATGAGGATGCATAGAGTAAAACCATTAAAAAAGACTAAACAGCAAATTTCTAATTTCTTACCCAAAAAATTACATATGTGTTCATTTAGTAACTCATTACACTGTAATCTCTTTCATCATTATCTTATATGTGATATAATAAAAGAAAAAATGTCATAAATGACACTTTTTTAACACTTTTTTTTTAATTTATTTATTTGACAGAGAGAGAGATCACAAGTAGACAGAGAGGCAGGCAGAGAGAGAGGAGGGAAGCAGGCTCCCTGCTGAGCAGGGAGCCCGATGTGGGGCTCGATCCCAGGACCCTGAGATCATGACCTGAGCTGAAGGAAGAGGCTTTAACCTGCTGAGCCACCCAGGTGCCCCCATAAATGACACTTTTAAAAAATATTAATTAGGGGCACCTGCATGGCTCAGCTGTAAGCATGTGACTCTTCATTTTGGCTAACATCACGACTTCAAGGTCATGGGATGGAGCCCTGCTTTGGGCTACACACTTGTCAGAATCTGCTTGAATTTCTCTCCTCTCCCTCCCCCTCTGCTCTTCCCCCTGCTCCTGTGCTCTTTCTCTAAAATAAGTCAATCTTTAAAAAAAAAAAAAAAAAGCCTACCAAAAACAACAAAAAAATGAATTAAGTAGGCTTTTTTGTTGGGTCGCCTGGTGGCTCAGTCAGTTGACCATCTCCCTTCTGTTAAGGTCGTGATCCTAGGGTCCTGGGTTCGAGCCCCACATTTGGCTCCCTGCTAGGCAGTCTGCTTCTCCCGCTCCCCCTGCTCCCTCCCCTCATGTTCACTCTATTTATAAATAAATAAAATCTTGAAGAAAAAAAAAAAAAACGCTTCTCCTAAGCCAAGGTTATCTTGTTACCATTTCAATTAAAACAGTGTCCAGAATTTCAAATAATTAATTTACAAAGGAAAATGTAAAATACAGCTCACTTATTTCATGCGCTGTAATTCAACAAGTAATTTAAAGTACTACCACCATGGGGCGCCTGGGTGTCTCAGTCTTAGTTAAGCATCTGCCTTCAGTTCTGGTCAAGATCCCAGGGTCCTCGTATCAAGCCCTGCATTGGGCTCCCTGATCAGCGGGAAACCTGCTTCTCCCTCTCCTACTCCCCCTGCTTATATTCCCTCTCTCACCTGTGTCTGTCAAATAAATAAAATCTTCTTAAAAAAATAGAGTACTACCACCAAACAACATATACATAAAGTATTATGTTTAGGGGCATCTGGTTGGCCCAGTTGGTTAAGTAGGCAACTCTGGATTTTGGCTCAGGTCATGATGTTACAATCCTGGGACTGAGCCCCATGTTGGGCTCCCTGGTTAGCGGAGACTCTGCTTATAGATTCTCTTCTCTCCCTGTCTGCCCCTCCCCGCAATTAAATAAATCTTTAAAAATATAGTAAATAAAATGTTATGATTATATGAAATTTTCTTCCATTACAGATAAGATACCAATAAAGGGATTGGGGATTAACAGTTCTGATATTTAAGTTCACAAAGAGCACCTCTTTCTGTAAGAGCAATAAGGGGAGCCTGGGCGGCTCAGACGTTAAGCTTTTAGCTCAGGTCATGATCCCAGAGTTCTGGGATTAAGCCTCAGGTCGGGCTCCCAGCTCAGCAGGGAGTCTGCTTCTCCCTCTCTTTCTGCCTCTCCTGCTGCTTGTGCTTTCTCTCTCAGTCTCTGTCTCAAATTAATAAATAAAATCTTTAAAAAAATTAAAGTTAAAATTAAAAAAAATACAAGAGCAATAAAATAAAAATACTTCCAAACAGCTACAGAAGTAGAAGTGGTCTGCATAAGATACTTACTTCCAAGTATTCTGGAAATCCTGCCTTTTTTTAATAATTAAAAGCATATTCTCATAATTTTAACTACACAGTTGTAAAAGTTATGTTTTAGCCTGAAACTGAAAAGACACATTAGAAGTAATACCTTTCTGCTGTGGCTGCTGTAATAAAGGCTGTGGCTGAGTCTGCAATAATGGTGTAATAGAAGCTGCTGAGATCTGGGCTTGCAGCAGGGATTGGGGTTGGGGCTGCGCCTGAACACCAAATGTCGTCTGTGGTGCAATTGGCTGAAGTACAGCAGGAGGAGTCTTCAGTAAAGGCTGAGTTTGGGATTGATTCTTAACAAAAATAAAGAAATAAAATAAAAATTTGAAGAGGAAGAAAAAACTGAGAAAATTAGAAGATGAATCACCCAAGTTTCTTTAACACCTAACCCAGTATTTTATATACCTGATTTGGTAGCGTCTGAATTCTTTGAGCATTCCATTTAAAAGGCATATTGGGATTATATGTAGCTTCAACCAATACTCTGTCACCCACTTGGGGGGTTTTCCCTTTGACAGCACTGGAAAAAAAAATTAAGTTAAATATACACACAATTAAGAGATTCCTCCAAAAAAATTTTGTATATGTAGTATTTTATCAAACGTAATCTGAAATGGAAGTCTAAAAGAAAAAAGCCCTCTTAAGAAGTAAATATACCTCGACTTATTTTATTTTAGAACAGATGTTTTACCCTGAAAAACACAGGGTTTGAAATGTTAGAAATAACTTTGCACCTCATATTCTGCCATTATTGTGTCTCTCCACTATAGTACGTTCTAACTTTTACAATCCAAGAGTAAGATTTTCCTTGTCCTGTGGAGTGGTAAGAGAAATGAAGATGGAACACAGGAGACCAATTTTCAGAAAAATATAATATGATAATTAAATTTAATTTCCCAAATAAAGTACTTCTAAAGCAGTTCACTAGGAATACAGTAGAAATATCCACATGCAACCACATCACACTAACAAAATACTATTCTGAATGTTAGTCATTATTCATTCAATCCTACCCATTAATTTTTCAATTAAAAATGCTTTTTTAGTACATAGTGTCATTAGATAAGTCAAACATATTACATTTTAAAAGGCATATGACTAGTTCAATCTCTGCTCTCACTGTAAGTCTGCCCATGGTGAGTTAAAAATATTAACTCACTCCTATAAAATATGTATAAAGAATTCATCATAATTATTTTATTCAGTAACCAGAAGATATCTTCACTCATTTTCTCCATGAATAAAGGCCAGATATAAATATAATACAAGCTAGATGATTAAAAGAAAAAATTATAATTAAACTATAATGCTATGCCACAATTTGGTCTTATCAATATATTTCATGCTAAACACAAGAAGGCATTTGCCAACACCTAATTAAGTTACCTAAGCTGAAAGAATACATCTTCATCCACAAATCCAAATGTATCATGTAGTTTCGTAACTACTCCTGTAAAAACACGTTGTTTCTGAGGCTGGGTTTGTTGCTGACTGGACCTCGGTGTTGGATATGATACAGTTATCTGGGCTGCAGGCTGAGGAGTAGACAGGCTAAGGCTTGTAGGCAATGCAACAGCTGGCTATAAAACAAAATCAAGATCGAATTAAGCTAATGATTTGAAATACTCTAGAAATTAAAAATGACCACTCAAAACTAATGCAAAATGCTAAAATTAACTTATTTGAAGTTAGGAAATACTCATGTACACGTTGAAGGTGAGAATCAAGTCTGAAAAAAACTTTCATTATCTACCTCAACAACATTAAGTTCCATCAAATTAATATTGTCGCAGGTTGTTCCAGGCAAAGAAAATACCATACTAAAATGAGTTTTAAGAATATTGCAGGAGCGCCTGGGTGGCTTAGTAGGTTGAGTGTCCCAGCTCTTGATTTTAGCTCAGGTCATGATTTCAGGGTGGAGATGGAGCCCTGCACTAGGCAGGGAGTCCCTTTGGGATTCTCTTACTTATTCTCCCTCTGCCCCTACTCACAGTTGAGCGAGCGCACATGTGCGAGCATGCACTCTCTAAGATAAATAATGCATATTGAGGCGCCTAGGTGGCTCAGTCACTTAAGCATCCGATTCATGATTTCTCAGGTTGTGAGATGGAGGCCCACATCAGACTCATGTGCTGGGCATGGAGCCTGCTTAAGATTCTCTCTCCCTCTTCCTGTGCACCGCCCCCCTTAAAAAAATACTGTGTATGTTAGGGGTGGATGCCTGGCTGGCTCAGTTGGTGGAGCGTGGGACTCTTGATCTAGGGGTTGTGGGTTCAAACCCCACATTGGGAGTAGAGATTACTTAAAAACAAAAACCTACAAATTTTAGTCCCCTCTTAGAAATTCAAATAGTGGCATAATACTCAGCAAGGTCCTATACAAGTGAAATAGATAAAAAAAAGACAAATATGTATAATCTCACTTACATGTGAAATCTAAAAAAAAACAAAAAATTCATAGAAATAGAATAGAACCTTGGTGATTGCCAAGGGTATGGAGGAAGAAATGGGTGAAGTTGGTCAAAAAGTACAAACTTCTAGTTATAAACTAAATATTAAGTTCCACGGATGTAATGTACAGATGATGACCATAATACAGTATTGTGTATTTGAAAGTTGCTGACACAGTAGCTCTTAAAAGTTCTCAACAGAAAAAAATTTTAACGATGTGAGGTGATTCATGTTAAAAAAAATCTTATTATGGTCACCATTTCACAATATATACATAAATCAAACTATGTTGTATACCTTCCGTTAATACAACGTTACATACCAATCATCTTTCCATAAAACTGAACAAACAAGAAAAATGTTAACACTTTCATTTGTCTATTGTGGCATAATCAAACATGAACAGCATATTGTTGTTAAAATGTCTATATATAAATAGAAATAAAATCATCAGAAACAAAGAAACAATCATCTGACTCTTCAAGGCAAAACAAGAATTCAACATTTCTCAGGCTATGATCACAAAATTATTTCCCAGGAAATTTCTTTAACATCCTAAGACAATAATGATTTATGGGTGCAAACTAGGAAATGCTATTCCAAGAAAAGACTAGACATTTTTATAGCTTTCCAGTCAGTTTGGAAATCCTATTGGAGACTGAAAATACAAGATCAGTGTCAGTTAATTTTGATTCCTTAATAAAAACAAAGTGAGGCTGACTTCTCAAGTGCATTTTTTTTTTTTTACAAAGATAACATATTCAAGACTAAAATGGTATGAAAGGGGAAAAAAATGGTATGAAAGGTTATAAACTACAAAGCTTCCTCTCTACTCCTGCTCCTCAGCTACCCAATTCCCTATCCATGGAAATCACGGTCACCAGACACTGTTACAGGTTCTACAGGTTCTGCTTCCTTTTTATCAGTTTCATAGTATTTCACTTTAAGTCAGTAAACCATGGCCCCTGGTCCAAATCCAGCCCACAGCTTATGATTTTGTGATTTTTGTACAGATCAGAAACCAGAGATGGTTTCTTACACTTTATTAATTTTTAATGATTTTATTCATTTATTTGAGAGACAGAGCATGAACGGGGGTGGGGGGTGGGGGGGGCTTGCGCAGAGGGAGAGGGACAGACTCCCTGCTCAGCTGGGAATCTTACACAGAGCTCAGTCTCAGGACCCAGAGATCATCACCTGAGTGAAGTCAGACACCTGAGTCACCCATGTGCCCTGGTTTCTCAGACTTTAAGACAATCTTTAAAAAGAAAATAAAAAATGCAACAAAGACTGTAAGTCATTCACAAACCTAAAGGAGCACTATTGTAAGTTTAAAAATGTTAAGTGTCATAAGTTTAAAAACGGGGCACCTGGGTGCTTCAGTCATTAGGAATCTGCCTTTGACTCAGGTCATGATCCCAGCATCCTGGGATGGAGTCCCACATCAGGCTCCCTGCTCAGCAGAGAACCTGCTTCTCCCTCTCCAGCTCCCCTGTACTTGTGCTCCCTCTCTTGCTCTCTGTCGTAAATAAATAAATCTTTTGTTTTAAAAAGTAAGTTTAAAAACGGGGAAGCCTCTGTGGCTGGCTGGTTAAGTCTCTAACTTGATTTTGGCTCAAGTCATGGTCTCAGGATCATAGGATTAATGCCCATATTGGGCTCTGCACTCAGTGTAGAGTCTCCTTGTCCTTCTCCCTCTGCTCTTTACTGTGCACACTCAAACAAATATGTATTTTTTGAAGTTCAAAAACACTTCAATGCTGCTAAAAAATTAAATTGATAATGTAATACAACACTCTCACCTATTAAGGTCAAGCTTAAAACGATGTAATAAAAAAATTTTTCTAAAAGTATTAACTATAATGAAAGTGTATTAAGAATTAAGTTTAGGGGCGCCTGGGTGGCTCAGTGGGTTAAGCCACTGCCTTCAGCTCAGGTCATGATCCCAGGGTCCTGGGATCGAGTCCCACATTGGGCTCTCTGCTCTGCAGGGAGCCTGCTTCCCTCTCTCTCTCTCTCTCTCTCTCTGCCTACTTGTGATCTGTCAAATAAATAAATAAATCAATCTTTTCTTTCTTTTTTTTTTTTAACAAAAAAGTTAAAAAACTTTAACAAAAAAACTTTACAAAAGTTTTACAAAAAAACTTTAACAAAAAAGTTAAAAAAAAAAAAAAAAAGGGAATTAAGTTTAGGGCGCCTGGGTGGTTCAGTTGGTTAAGCCACTGCATTCGGCTGAGGTCATAATCCCAGAATCCCAGAATCAAGTCCCACATCAGGCTCCCAGCAGTCTGCTTCTCCCTCTGACCTTCTTCCCTCTCATGCTCTCTCTCTCTTACTGTCTCTCTCTCAAATAAATAAATAAAATCTTAAAAGAAAAAAAAAAAAAAGGAATTAAGTTTAAAGTAAGAATTAAGTTTAGGGGCACCTGGGGGGCTCAGGCGGTTAAGCATCTGCCTTCAGCTCAGGTCATGATCCTAGGGTCCTGGGATCAAGCCCTGCATTGGGATTCCTGCTCAGCAAAGAGCCTGCTTCTCTTTATCCCTCTGCCCCCAACCCCCGCTTGTGTATGATACCTCTCTCCCTGTCAAATAAATAAAATCTTAAAAAAAAAAAAAATTAAGTTTTAAACAAGACCTCATATTTATTCAAACTAGATCACAGCTTGATCTACAATCAAATACCATTAAAGACAAAACAACAACATGCATTCCATTTTTATTTCATATACTGTTAAACTAATATGTAAATCAACCAATATTCATCTTCAAACCCTGAAAGAAATACTAGAATAGGAATAAAACTTTGGTCTATTCTTCACTCAGATATCCAAAAGAAACATTAATGGCAAACTAACCTGTGTTAAAAGGGTCTGCTGAGGTTGCTGTAACTGAAAATAGAAAAAACAAGCAAAAATAGGGAAGAAAAAAGAAAAGAATCAATCAAAATTGTTTCACAGACGTTCTAAAGAAAAATTCCTATTAAATGGGTACTTTATTTCTAATTAAGAAATAAGGTGAAAAATAACAGAAGTCATCAGGTGTAAGATTTCCTACAACTATTTCTAACTGCAAACCTGATTTATCACTAACCCATTCAATGGAGCACCTGGCTGGCTCAGTCAGTAGAGCATGTGACTACTGATCTCAGTGTTTGAGCCCAAGTTATGTGTAGAGATTACTAAACATAAAATCTTTTCTTTTTTTCAAGATCTTACTTATTCATCTGACAGAGAGAGAGAGAGCAAGCAAAAGTAGGGAGAGAGCGCAGGCACAGGGAGAGGGAGAAGCAGGCTCCCCGCTGCAGAAAGCCCGATGAGGGGCTCAATCCCAGGACCTTGGGATGACCTGACCCAAAGGCAGACACTGAGCCACTCAGGCGCCCCTAAACATAAAATCCTTAAAACAAACAAAGAAACCTAACACATCCAATAAAGAAATTGATCTTTTACCTTATTTCAGAAGAGTAACACCCCCCCCCAAAAAAACAACAAAAACACACACACAAAAAAAACCCTTAAGTACTTAGATGGGAAATTTCTATTATTGACTTGTTGGTCACCATGCTACAGAAATATCACTGGGAAAAAAAAATACTGGCTCTCTAAATGATATATCTGATAACAGGTTAATACACAAAATATATAAAAAACACACAAAATCTTACACCAAGAAACAAATAACCCAATTAAAAAATGGGTAGAGGAAATGGACAGACACTGTTCAAAAGTAGACATACAGATTGAGAAGAGAAACATGAAAAAACATCATGCATCACCAGGGAAATGCAAATCAAAACCACAATGAACTGTCAGATAGCTGACACCTGTCAGAATAGCTAAAGCCAAAAACACAAGAAACAAGTGTTTGGCAAGATGTTGAGAAAAAACCTTCATGTACTTTTGGTGGAATGTAAATTGGTACAGCCACTGTGGAAAACATTGTAGACGTTCCTCATAAAATCAAAAGCAGAAATACCATATAACCCAGTAATTCTACCATTGGATATTTACCCAAAGAGAAAAAACGCTAATTTAAATGATGTATGTATCCCTATGTTGACCACATTATTTACAATAGCCAAGATGTGGAAGCAACCTGTCCATCAATAGATAAATGGATAAGGAAAACCTGGAGGGTATACACATGCACACATGCAACAGAGTATTATACAGCCATAAAAAGATGAGCTTGTGACATTTGAGACAACACAGATGGACCTACAGGGTATTATGCAAAGAGAAATATGTCAGCCTGAGGAAGAAATACTGTAGGATTCCACTTATAAGCAGAATCTTAAGATAAACAAAACAATGGGCACCTGGGTGGCTCAGCAGGTCGAGCATCTTGTCTTCGGCTCAGGTCATGATCTCCAGGTCCCAGGATCCAGCCCCACGTTCAGTGGGGAATCTATTTCTCCCTCTCCCTCCCCACCCCGCTCAAATAAATAGATAAAATCTTAAAAATAATAAAGATAAAAAATAGAGGTTCATGGGGTGCCTGGCTGGGTCAGTTGGTAGAACATGCAACTCTTGATCTCAAGTCAAGTGAGTTTATGCCCCATGCTGAGCATAAAGCTTCCATTTAAAAAACTTAAAAGATTAAAAAAAATAAAGTAGGGGTGGCCTAAGTGGCTCGGTCAGTTAAGCACCTTTTTTTTTTTTTTTTAAGATTTTATTTATTGACTTGAGAGAGAGAAACACAGCGAGAGAGGGAACACAAGCAGAGGGAGTAGGAGAGGGAGAAGAGAAGTAGGCTTCCCACCGAGCAGGGAGCCCGATGTGGGGCTCGATCCCAGGACGCTGGACTCAGGACCTGAGCTAAGGCAGCTGCTTAACAACTAAGCCACCCAGGCGCCCCTTAGCATCTAACTCTTGATTTTGGCTCAGGTCATGATCTCAAGGTTGTGAGACTGAGCCCTACATGGGGCTCCATGCTGGACGTGGAGCCTGTTTAAGATTATCTTTCTCTCTCTGCTTCTGCCTCTCTCCCCCGAGTACGCTCTTGCTCTACAAAAAAATAAATGAAAATAAAAAATAAAGGCTTAAAGCCAATGGTCTATCTAGGATTAAGGCTTCAAATGGGAAAAAGGATCTTTTCATTTTCTTATGTGGTCTAGTACAGCACAGTAGGAGTAGATGTTCCACACAGAAGACCTGGCTCAAAGATTCAGTAATATATTGATTCTTTCCAAGAAACATGTGACAGGGCACCTGGGTGGCTCAGTTAATTAAGCGTCTGCCTTCAGCTCTGGTCCTGATCCTGGGATCCTGGGGTCCTGGGATCCAGCCCAGTGTCAGGCTCCCTGCTAAGTGGGGAGTCTGCCTCTCCCTCTCACTATGATCCTCCCCTCTTCCTCATGCTCTCTCTCAAATACATAAATGAATCAATCTCTGAAAGAAAGAAAGCAAGAAATAAACGAGGGAGAAAGGAAAGGAAGAAATGTGACAAAGACTGGCTATTAATTGAGGGTTTGGATTTTCAGGACTTCTCTTCTATCGTCCTCTCCCTCGGAAACATTCCTAAATTCCTCATTTAGCCCACCCTCAAAGATTTCAAATCACACATTAATGTAGCAGACAAGAAATAAAATCTATATAAACTGAATCTGAGACAAATTACTTTTTTATATCAGTTTTTAACATGGAAAATATAAACTAACCTGTTGTTGCACACTATACAAGGCCTGCTGAGGTTGTGAATATTGCTGGAAAAAAGATTTTTCAAAGAAAAATATGAAGTCAGTTTTATTCATTCTCGAGAAGCGATATACATACATACAAATACATAAACAAAATCATACTATAAAGAAATTTTGTGGAACTAAAGTTCACCAAAATAAACCAAACTGATGATTCTCCTTATACTCAGGAATTAAGAACTGAATTTTATTCAAATAACTGAGGTATAAGAACTGCCAGTTTTATGAATTTTGACTGTGCAACTGTACTATTCTGTATGTCTTAGGCACATATAATTTTTACTACATGAAAAAACAATAAGAATAAAAGCGCACAATTATCGGGGTGCCTGGGTGGCAAAGTTAGTTAAGTTTCTTGGTTTCAGCTCAGGTCATGATCTCAGGGACCTAGGATCCAGCCCCACCTTAGGCTCCATGCTCAGCACAGAGTTTGTTTGGGATTCTCCCTCTCCCTCTGCCCCTCTACCATGTGCATTTGTGTGCATGTGCATGCACACACTCGCTCTCTCAAATAAATAAATCTAAAAAAACCAACAAACAAAAAACCCAACAGAACAAAACCCCACAATTATTAATTCTTTAAAATTATCTGGCTACTCAGAGATGACGGTTTACTATGCCACACACAGAAACCCAGGGAAGACTCACCTGTTGCAATGCAGCTGCTGCGGCTGCGGCTTGTTGCTGCAAGGCTGCGGTCTGAGTTAACTGATAGTTTGCTGGGGTTTGTGTGGTAAGTCCTGCTGCTGCTAATGCAGTTTGCTGTGTATAAATGGTAGGAGATGCTCCAAGGAGTGATGGCTGTTGAACACCCAATGCAGCTAAAATGAGATTAGAAAGGAAAAGGAAAAAAAAGCATTATTCGGATCCTTTCTAGGAGTTTTCCGTAAGTGCTAAGTTATGAATTATGTTCTGCCATTGTCCAGTAAAAACCTAAAGCAAAATTCCAGTAATGCTTGTTAAATTTAATTGATTCAGGGCACCTGGGTGGCTCAGGTCAGATCCCAGGGTTTTGGGATCAAGCCCAGCATCAGGTTCCCCACTCAGCGGGAAGCCTGCTTCTCCCTCCCCCACTCCCCCTGCTTGTGTTCCTTCTCTTGTTGTCTCTGTCAAATAAATAAAATCTTAAAAATAAATAAATAAATGTAATTGATTCAAGTGCCTCCCGAGATCCCAGTGACTTTATACTAAATTTTCATATCATAAGATATTAAAGAAAACATTATTCTATAAAATTAAACTACATAATGAACACAACCAACCTTACCTAGACCAAGAGGCTAAAGTACTCTCAAGAAGTATTTTTAGGAAAAAGAGGAGAAAATAAACTGTCCTATTATACTTTTCTTGAATTTACTGTTTTATCTCCAATAGATGAGAATCACATATTGAAGACAGTGTTACTGAAAGTGATCCACCCTAAAACTTTCCATTGGACAAAATTTTCATACACTTACTTTGCATTAAAGATTTAAATAATAGGAAACAGACCAAAGCAGCTTTTGTGAGTTGTTTTTTTTTTTAAAGGTTTTATTTATTTCTGTGAGAGAGAAAGTGAGAAACAGAGCATGAGCAGAGAGGGAGGGGCAGAGGAAGAGGGAGAAACAGATTCCCTGTTGAGCTGGGAGCTGGGCATGGGGGCTAAATCCTGGGACCTGGAGATCATGACCTGAGGCAAATGCTTAAACTGACTGAGCTACCCAGGCATCCTAACTTTTGTGTTTTAAAGCACAAAAAGTTTTTAAATTTAGTCCACTACTATACGGGACAATGAGACAAGATTAACCATAGTGACTTAAAACTGTAATTTGATTAAACCAAACTTAGAGGACTCAGAATGATAAATCAGGTACCTAATGTTTAATGTATGCTTAAAAAGCTCAAGAAACATGAGAACGTTTTTACTTGATGTTTTCATACAATTCCACTGAATGCAAAAAAAGCAATCATCTAAAAACTGCAGTGTATGGGGCACTTGGGTGGCTCAGTCATTAAGTGTTTGCCTTTGGCTCACGGTCATGATCTCCAGCTCCTGGGATCCAGGCCCATGTCAGGTTCCCAACTCAGGGGGGAGCCTGCTTTTCCCTCCCCCTGTTTGTGCTTTCTCTGCCTCTCTCTCTCTAATGAATAAATAAAATCTTTAAAATAAATAATAAAAATAAAAAATACATAAAATACATAAAAACTGCAGTGCAACACTACTGTTCTTAAAATTGTATCTCCTGATACAATGACTAGCTTCACAGGACATTAATGTTGGAAAACAAACAAAAAAGGGCCCAAGGTTTAAAAAGCTGAGGGAACAGGGTCACCTGGCTGGCTCAGCTGCTAGAGTATGCAACTCCTGATCACAGGGTCATGAGTTTAAGACCTACAATGGTCAAAGAGCTTACTTAAAAGTTCAGGAAACAGTGAATTAAGCACCTATTTTTACCGCAGAATTTCTCAGAACCTTTAATATGCCAACTCAGCATTCTGAATCCCAAAAGACTGCCATAAAAGCAATATTTACACATGGAACACTCCCTTTTCCAAAGCATCTTGCTTGAATCTGAAAACAACCTCAAAAAATGCTGCTCTATAATTATTAGTTAACAACCTTATAAAAAGAACAATATTTTGCTTTGTAAGAACAGAACAGAGAATATTAATGAATTAACTGAAGCACCTAGTCTACAATATCCCAGAAAATCTTTAGAAGTACAAGGTTCATAATCAGTTGTTTAAAAGTTCAGATGAGGGGGCGCCTGGGTGGCTCAGTGCTTTAGGCCTCTGCGTTAGGCCTCTGCCTTCGGCTCAGATCATGACCTCAGGGTCCTGGAACAGAAATCCCACTGGGCTCTCAGCTCAGCAAGGAGCCTGCTTCGCCCCTCTCTCTACCTGCCTCTCTGTCTACTTTTGATCTCTCTCTCTCTCTCTCTGTGTGTCAAATAAATTAAAAAATAAAGTTCAGACTAATCTTATTTATTTATTTTTAAAGATTTTATTTATTTAACAGAGAGAGCGAGATCACAAGTAGACAGAGAGGCAGGCAGAGAGAGGGGCTTCACAAGTAGAACAGAGAGCCCGATTCGGGGCTTGATCCCAGGACCCTGACACCATGACCTGTGCCGAAGGCAGAGGCTTAACCCACTGAGCCACCCAGGTACCCCCAGACTAATTTTATTCAAAAATAAAACAAACCAACAACGAAATAAAGCAAAAACAAAAATCCCAGAAAGTATGTTTGTAGTTCTTGTAAATTACAAATTACTCTCTGCAAAAAATACTGATTTTTTAAAAATTAAAAAAGGAGGGGTGAGGAAAAGCAGTCTAAGGCAGGCAAAAATTTCTAAATGGTTTAAGTCCTTACCACATTCATCTTTTCTTATTTTTAAGGAAAGTCAGATATCACAGATGGCAGAAAGAGGAAACCAGGACTAACTAAATGAATTTAAATAGAAGTAGAGAATATCTTAATACCAGCATAAGTTGAAAATGAGGTTAACTACAATGAGAATAAAGGAAAAGGTACTGAAATCTAGGACAGAGGTTCTAATCAGTGGATCCTGTTAACCTTTTAAAATTATAAGCAAAACTACAGATGAAAGTTCAAAGCTTTCATCAGTTTTCAAGAGAATTACAGACCAAAAAGGTTAAGAAGCACTGTTCTAGAATAACAGAAGCAAAATACACACCGAACACAAAATAAAGACCACAGGAAAAAATAGTAGTTTAAATTCTAAGATTGGCACGGTATACATTTGACAGAGTAACATCCGTGATTCAAATATCATAACCCAAATTCTTCACCCACCTGAGCTCTGACCTCAGATCTGCTGTTTCATTCTGTTGGTACCAATTTCCAGAACCCAGAAAGTAACACACACTTTTTTCTATTACTTTTTTAGGTGTTCTGAATCCTGGCATCATATAGCAAGCAGTCTAGCATTAAGTAGATAGGATGATAGACACATCTGTCTTCTACTGTTAACAGTGTGATAAATTAGAAACTACAACAAAATTACAGGTGACCCGTAAACAACGTGGGAGTTAAAGGTTCTTGGCCTCCACACACAGATGAAAATCCGCATATAGTTTCTGAATCCCCCCAAATTAACTACAATAGCACACGGCCTTGGAATAAAATATTCCTAATGAAAGGAAGTACTAATTAGTTGATTTGTTGATGGCATTCTTTTTCTAGGACCACCATACAGTGTCCTATCTATGTAAGCCATTCATACACAGGGAAGCATATACAGACACAAGGCTTTAAGACAATACTGATGTCTTGATAATTAAAAATACAGTGGCGTGAATTCAAGCCCCACGTTGAGTGTAGAGCTTACAGGGAAAAAAAAGAAAGAAAGAAAGAAAGAAACATTCCATTCACATGAATTAGCAGTTAGTGACTGGATCAACACTTAGTCATAAGTTTGTCATTTATATATTTTCAAATAATCATTTCTCCCCAAATTTTGCATTGTAGGATTACCATTCAAAGATTTTGGAAGAAAACTGAAAACAGTATAAAGTGAAACACTAAAATGAGTAGAAGGAAAACTACAGTAGCACAAATAAAGTATAAAGCTCAGTTCTCTTTTATATTAAAAGTTAATTCAGGGGGTGCCTGGTTGGCTCTGTTGGGAGAAGCATGTGACTCTTGATCTTGGCACCATGATTTCGAGCCCCATATTTATCCTGAAATGAATAAATTTAAAACAAAAAACCTCAGAACTGATGTAAACTACCCGATTTCAGAACATGTATTAATAGCCTCTATATGGCACTGAAAATTTAGGTGCTGTATCATATTTTATCATAAGACATTTGTTTAGAAAAAAAAAGAACAAAACAAACAAAAAAAAATTTTTATGAACTATTACCTAAACATGTGGCTTACTCAGTGTTCAATTCCAAGTTTTCAATCTTGGACATTGAAAACGAAATTAAACATTAATGTTTCTGTGAATAAGACGAAGTGACATTCAATTTTTAAAACTAGCCTTTGGATTTAGAAGGGAAAATAAAGTATCTCTAGGTACTTGGGTGGCTCAGTTAAGTGTGTGACTCTTGGTTTTGGCTCAGATCACGATCTCAGGGTTGTAAGACAGAGCCCCACTTAGGGCTCTGCCCTCAGCATGGAGTCTGCTTGCCCCTCCCCCGCCACACACATGAGCTTACACCCCCTCTTCTCTAAAAGTAAAATCTTTAAAAAATTTTTTTTTTAATTTTAAGTAGCTTCACACCCAGTGTGGACCCCAATGCGGGGCTTGAACTCACGACCCTGAGATCAAGACCTGGGCAGAGGTCAAGTCCCATGCTTAACTGACTGAGCCACTCAGGTGCCCCAAATAAACAGAATCTTTAAAAACAAACTACAAACAAATAACTACTAACAGGGATGCCTGGGTGGCTCAGTCAGTTAAATATGACTGTCACTGCCTTCAGCTCAGGTAATGATCCTGGGGTTCTGGGATTGAGTCCCGAGCATCTGGCTCCTTGCTCAGTGGGGAGCCAGCTTCTCCCTCTGCCTGCTCTGCATGCCCCCCCCAACTTCTTGTGCTCTGACAAATAAATAAAAATCTTACAAAAAAAAACCTACTAACAGCCAGATGTTGAGTGGAAGCCAATCGTTGGGCGCCTGGGTGACTCGGTAGTTAAGTGTCTGCTTCAGCTCAGGTCATGATCCTGGGATCAAGTCCCACATCAGGCTCCCTGCTCAGTAGGGAGCATGCTTCTCCCTCTCCCATTCCCCCTGTTTGTGTTCCCTCTCTGGCTGTCTCTCTGTCAAATAAATAAATAAAATCTTAAAAAAAAAAAATTCTTATTTTAGCGACACCTGGGTGGCACAGATGGATGATGGTTCAGCATCTGCCTTCTGCTGGGGTCGTGATCTCAGGTCCTGGGATTGAGCCCCCCATAGGGCTCCCCGCTCATCAGGGAATGTTTCTCCTTCCCCCTCTGCTGTCCCCCCTGCTTGTGCTCTCGCTTTCTCTCAAATAAATAAAATAAAATAAATCATTCGTATTTTAGACTTTACTCTCAATAAAGTATATTTCATTATTAATACTCCTTTTTTGTGGTTATCTGAGAAACTATCCTTGAGTATTTGTGAATTATAATCAATATTCTGCAAGATAATCCTATAATTTGCATATCATAAAAGTATCAATCCCTGATTTAATCTTTCTCTCCACCTAAGTGGCCAAACACTTGTCGAATGGAGATCTTTTCCAATTATCCACAACAAAATAGTCTGTTCATATATCTATACCTAATTCAACATGATTGCTGAAGGTCTTATGACCCTTCTAAAAGAGATATGCTTATCACTGTGTATCAATACTTCCAGAGACAAACCTATGAAATGAGCCCTAGATGACCACAGGCTACCAGGCAAACAAGTAAACTTAAGGACTAATTTTTCTTTAATCTTTTAAAAAAGATTTTATTTATTTGACAGAGAGAGACAGCAAGAGAGGGAACACAGGCAGGGGGAGTGGGAAAGGGGGAAGCAGGCTCCCCACTGAGGAGACAGCCCAATGCGGGGCTCCATCTCAGGACCCCAGGATCATGACCTGAGCCGAAGGGAGATGCGTAATGACTGAGCCACCCAGGTGCCCCAAAGTTTTCTTAAACCTTTAAGGACAAATGTAAATTATGTACCATTTTCTAGAATGTAAAATCAGTTTCATATGACTGAAACACACTCGTGTTATGACATACTAGCAGTTTTTACTGATTACCAACCAGTGAACACACCATTAAAACACAAAAGAGAAAAGAAAAAAAAAAACAACACAAAAGAGAAGCCTGTCCCTTTTCTGTTGTCCCTTAATCTTATCAAACTCACTGTTAAATTTAAAAATCCTTATTACCGGGGCGCCTGGGTGGCTCAGTGGGTTAAAGCCTCTGCCTTCAGCTGTCATGATTCCAGGGTCCTGGGATCGAGCCCCATATCGGGTTCTCTCCTCAGCAGGGAGCCTGCTTCCCTTTCTCTCTCTCTGACTGCCTCTGCCTACTTGTGTGATCTCTGTCAGATAAATAAATAAATCTTAAAAAAAAAAAAAAAGAAAAAGAAAAAAAATCCTTATTACCTTTAATCTTTATTAAGATGAGTCATCCTGAAATAAAGTCCAAAACCTCAAAGCTGCATGCTCAAGTTAGGACAGGGAGAAAAAAAAAGAAAAGTTAGGATAGAAAGATGGGGCACTCAGTACTCAGGGATTCCTAGTTTTGTTTTGGTTTTAAGATTTTATTTATTAGAGACAGAGAGAGAGAACACAAGCAGGGGAGTGGCAGAGGGAGAAACAGCTCCCTACCACTAAGCAGGGAACCCAGTGCAGGGCTCCATCTTAAGACCCTGGGATCATGACCTGAGCTGAAGGCAGGTGCTTAGGCGGGCCTGTAACTGAGCAAGCCAGGTGCCCCTGTAGTCTGATGTTAATGCAGCTATCACTGGATAAGAGCACAAGTAAGGCATACTTACTCGAGGGGGAAAAGTATGCATTAACAATGAGCCTTAAAAGATTTTATGTGTAGGGGTGCCTGGGTGGCTCAGTGGGTTAAGCCTCTGCCTTTGGCTCAGGTCATTATCTCCGGGTCCTGGGATTGGGCCCCACATTGGGCTCTCTGCTCAGCAGAGCCTGCTTCTCCCTCTCTCTCTGCCTGCCTCTCTATTTGTGATATCTCTCTGTGACAAATAAATAAAATCTTAAAAAAAAAAAAAGATTTTATGCGTTTTTTTTTTGTTTTTTTTTTACTGTTAGAAAAATGTTTTCGAGACTATTTGCTACTACTAACACAAGCAGTGTTTAAACAGGCTTAAACCAATACTGGGAGCAATCTTTTCCTACTAAATGAGTTGTAAATATTCAAGTCCATTAAAGCGTAACTAATGTTAAGTATACATAGTATATGAGCTATTATTTGTTTGAAAAAGACCATGAAGTTTGGAATTTAACAATCTGAGCTGCTGATTCAAGAGGCTGTGGTTTTAAATGATGACAACTGGGCCAGAACAAAGAGGCAGGAAAAATGGAGTTATATTTAAAACAACTGTATTGGGGCGCCTGGGTGGCTCAGTGGGTTAAAGCCTCTGCCTTCAGCTCAGGTCATGATCTCAGGGTCCTGGGATCGAGCCCCACGTCGGGCTCTCTACTCAGCGGGGAGCCTGCTTCCTCCACTCTCTCTGCCTGCCTCTCTGCCTACTTGTGGTCTCTGTCTGTCAAATAAATAAATAAAAATCTTTAAAAAATAAAAAAAATTAAAAAAATAAATAAAACAACTGTATGAGCATTAGCTTCAGCTGCCTATTGAAAAGCACATTAGAACTATAGTTTTAATTCCTAAAGTAGTTCATGTTTCTCTATGACCAGAATGCAGTCATTTTACAAATGGTCCAAAAGAAATAGGGGAGAATATGCTAATTCATTCCCCACATTTCAATATTATTATGATTACATACAGATACAAATGCAAATGTTTTGAGTCAAATCTACAAACTATTATAATTAATCAAAGAGTTAAAGATTCAATCAGTGGGGCACCTGGGTGGCTAAAGAGTGGAACATGCAGGCGCCTGGGTGGCTCAGTTGGTTAAGCAACTGCCTTCAGCTCAGGTCATGATCCCTGAGTCCTGGAATCGAGTACCACATCAGTCTCCCAGCTCCAGGGAGAGTCTGCTTCTCCCTCTGACCTTCTCCTTGCTCATGCTCTCTTTCACTGTCTCCATCTCTCTCAAATAAATAAAATCTTAATAAAAAAAAAAAGGAGGGGCACCTGGGTGGTTCAGTGGGTTAAAGCCTCTGCCTTCAGCTCAGATCATGATCTCAGGGTCCTGGGATCGAGCCCCGAATTGGGCTCTCTGCTCAGCATAGAGCCTACTTCCTCCTCTCTCTCTGCCTGCCTCTCTGCCTACTTGTGATCTGTCAAATAAATAAATAAAATCTTTAAAAAAAAAAAAAAAAAAGAGTGGAACATGCAACTCTTGATCTTGGGTTCACGAGTTCAAGTACATAAAACAGAAATGAATTTTATTTATTTTTATTTTTATTTTTATTTTTTAAGCAGATTTATTCATTTGACAGAGAGCACAAGCAGGGAGAGTGGCAGGCAGAGGGAGATGAAGAAGCAGGCTCCCTGCAGAGCAGAGTATGCCCAATGTGAGACTTGATCCCAGGACCATAGGATCATGACCTGAGCTGAAGGCAGTTGCTTAACCAAATGAGCGAACCAGGCACCCAAAAATAAAAATAAAATTTTAAAAATATCTCAGGGGGTGCCTCAGTGGCTCAGTCAGTTAAACGTCTGACTCTTGATTTCAGCTCAAATCATGATCTCAGGGTCATTCTATCAAGCCCAGGTTGGGCTTCATGCACAGCAGAGAATCTGCTTGTCTCTCTCATCTGCTCCTCCCTGACTCACATGCACACTCTAAAAGAAATAAAAACTTTTATTTTTTTAAGGATTTTGAGAAAGTGAGCAATGAGAGAGAGAGAGAGAGACAGAACAAGCAGGGGGAGGGACAAAGTGAGAGGGAGAAGCAGACTCCCTGGAAGGGAGCCCAACATGAGGCCCAATCCCAGGACCTAGGGACCATGACCTGAGCCAAAGGCAGATGCCTAACCAACTTAACCCTCCAGACACCCAATAAATAAAATCTTAAAAAAAAAAAGAAAATGAAATCTCATAAAGATTCAATCAGTGGTTCACCAGCTATCTCTCTCTATCTCCTTACACACAGGAAACTGTGAAACTTTCAAACCTAAAAGTTCTAGAAACAAATATGACTGTCACTGAATATGTATCACAGCACTTCAGCTAGGGAACGGAAAAAATGGGGAAATAATAAGAACAACTATCTCAGTGTAGGAGAAATGTTATATAGGGCTGGAAAGATGGAACATCATAAATACCATCCCAAGGAGTTTGAAATGAATTCTAAAATCCTTGAAGATATTTTTTGTAGATATGTAAAAATAATGGAAGATACAATGAACCACAATTCTGATGATTTAACATTAACTCTCCTGTGACCATCTGTAAAATCTAAACAACTTTCACCTTTCTAGGCCTCAAATTCCTAATCTGATAAAGTTGTTGAGATAGAATCTAGGACATGTCCCATCCTGCTTTGAAAAATACTTTGACTTGGACAGAAATTAGGAGGGGCTCCTGGCTGGCTTAGTCGGTAGATCATGTGACTCTTGATCTCAGGGGCATGAGTTTGAGCTCCTCATAGGGTGTGGAGTCTACTTGGAGGAGAAAGAAAAAAAAAGAAAGAAATCATGCTTTAGTTGTATCACATCTGACAGATACACTGGAGTAGAAAGAGAAATAAGTAGCATATCCAGTATGTAAGAGAGGAAAGCAAATAAAAGCAATTAGAACTAAAGAACAGAGGGGCACCTGGTTGACTCAGTCGGTTAAGTATCTGCCTTCGGCTCAGGTCATTATCCTGGGGTCCAGGGATGGAGCCCTTCATTGGGCTCCCTGCTCAGCGGGGAGTCTGCTTCTCCCTTTCCCTCTGCTCCTACACACTTGCTCTCTAAATAAGTCTTTTTTTTTTTTTTAAGATTTATTTTTTTAAAGATTTTATTTATTTGACAGAGAGAGATCACACATAGGCAGAGAGGGGGAAGCAGGCTCCCTGCCAAGCAGAGAGCCAGATGTGGAGCTCGATCCCAGGACCCTGAGACCATGACCTGGGCCGAAGGCAGAGGCTAAACACCCACTGAGCCGCCCAGGTGCCCCCTAATAAATAAGTCTTCAAAAAAAAAAAAAAAAAAAAAAACCCACACACTGAATAAAGGATAATAAAGAGTAACACTACCAAGTGGAAATGAGGAAAAAAGCTTCCTGACTTAAGGATCTACGGTAAACACTATGGATTACATTTGGGAAAAGCAAAGAAAGACCTGAAAGTTAGATGAGAGACTTTGGCATATGAGCTGTAACCAAGAGAAAGCTGCTACGACAATTATCCAAATGTGAAGTGCCCAGGGCCCAAATGTAAAATAGAGAATACCTGGGGCATTTTCAAAGGAGAAAAAAAGTCAAGATTTGATATATGATTGATTATGGGGGTTAAAGGAAAAGAAAACCAAAGATGATAGATAATAACATCTAGGAATTCAAAATTAATCAGTAACAATCCAAACACTGATCTTCAATTTTACCACAGATTTCAGCAATATACTGCTAGCATGCATGCTTTTACTAAATTTTTTAATATTACTTTTTTTTTTTTTTAAAGTTATTTAAGTACTCTCTACACCTAACATGGGGCTCGAACTCATAACTCAAGGTCAAGAGTCCCACGCTCCTCTGAGCCAGCCAGGTGCCCCTTTATATTATTTTAAATCAGTCATCTGGGGGTGCCTGGGTGGCTCAGTGGTTAAAGCCTCTGCCTTCAGCTTGGGTCATAATCCCAGAGTCCTGGGATCAAGCGGCGGGCTCTCTGCTCTGCAGGGAGCCTGCTTTCTCTTCCTTCTTCTCTCTCTCTCTCTGCCTGTCTCTCTGCCCACTTGTGATCTCTCTCAAATAAATAAAATCTTAAAAAAAAAAAATCAGTCATCTGTGTGAATGCAGTGAAATTTATATCACTGTTAGCTGAGAATTTCCAAGGTCAGTACAAATGCAAAATATCCTTGTCAGAAAATGGAAGAGCAAAGACTTTAACTGAACAAAACTATGTTGTTATATACAAAAAGAGTAGTATTTTCATACTGTTCTCAAGAGAAAATGGGTCAGAAATATAGGTAGAGAGATCAAAATATTTAATTCAAGTTGAATTACTCAGTTAACCTTTTTCTGTTCCATGATTATTTATGACTGTAGCCTCTGACAGTAAGTAATATGTCTGGAATAGTTCAAAGGGTGCATTTTTTTTTTTTTTTAATAGAGTAAAAAACCAGCATCTACACTATTGCCCCGATTAAGTCCTTATATGTCCTTCGCTGAAATTTTTTCTCAAATTGTACTTGAAGCTACTAGGAGAAAACTTGAGGTACTATAATTAGGTTAGAATGTTCTCTATTTCATGGGCACCTAGTTGGCTCAACCAGTGGAGCATGTGATTCCTGATCTCAGGGTTGCAAGTTCAAGCCCCATATTGGGTGTAGAGATTACTTGGGAAAAAAAAAAATTCTCCATTTAGATGAGATGTAAATAAAACTCATTTTAATTGCATCAGAATTGAAAATTTAACTTTTACAGAAATTTGTGTGGCTCTGAAAATCAGCTAATAAGATGAGATGATTAGTCACAAATAAGGTTTTAAGATGAAGGTAAGAAAAGAGCAAGCTTTCAGGAAGCAGCCTGAAATAGAGCACCTGGAAAATAAACATTTTAATAAAAACAGTATCACTAGAGAGTTCTCTTTAGAACCTTCTCCAGGATTTTTACAGGAAAGCTAAGAGAGACATATGCTAACAAAACACTTGGCCTACTTACTGAAGTTATGATGCACCAATAAAATTTGATTTGGAAAAACTGATTAACAGCAAGGTCTAAGAAAACCCATAAAAATTTCCTACAGCAGAAACAAAAGCTCTGTTTACACAAATCCCATTATTTATGTTTGGACTCTTGCCAAAAAGGGAGATCTATATTTACTACTGACTTTGTGTTTGATAATTTTCATGAACGTCTGGTGTCTTCTCTGCTCAATCTTAAAATAAAAAACAAAAAAAGTATAACATGAATTTAAGTAATTACAATAAATTTTTAAAAATATTTTATCTATTTATTTGAGAGACAGAGATAGCAAAAGCAAGCATGAGTGGGGAGGAGAGGAAGAAGCAGGCTCCCTGCTGAGCAGAGAGAGCCCTACAAGGGCTCTATTCCAGGACTCTGAGATCATTGAGCAGTCGCCCAACCAACTGAGCCTGCCAGGCACCCCACAATACAAATGTTAAGAGCTAGAGACAATAGGATTCCCCCTGAAGAGCTATTTAACTGGAACAATATAGATATCAACTTAAAACAAATTACAGAGATGCCTGGGTGGCTAAGTCAGTTAAGCATCTGCCTTTGGCTCAGGTCATGATCCCAGGGTTCTGGGATGGAGCCCCACATCAGGTCCATCAGGCTCCCTGCTCAGTGGGGAACCTGCTTCCCCCCCACCCCTGCTCCTACTCTCTTGCTCTATCAAATAAATAAATTCCTTCAAAAACAAATGTCACTCAGAATATTATGTTCCTGACCTTGTTTTAAATAAACAAAGCAAATTATATGTTGAAAAAGCCAGGTAAAACATGTTTAGTTGACCAAAATACAAGTCATTGTATTTTGACTTGCTTCTGGACATAGGGTAACTATTGACAATTCCCATTTCAAAACTAAGTCAAGGGGTGCCTGGGTGGCTCAGTCAGTTAAGCGTCTGCCTTGGGCTCAGGTTATAAGCCCAGGTCCTGGGATGGAGCCCCGCATCACGCTCTCTGCCCAGCAGGGAGTCTGCCATCTCCCTCTGCCTCTTCCTCTCTCTGTCTCTCATGAATAAATAAATAAATAAAATCTTTAAAAAAAAAAAAAAAAAAAACTAAGTCAACACCAGAGTCCCCATTATTTAACATAAAGTACCACCTGGATCTGAATTAAATATAATCTATAACTATTATTTCATAATCTCTTGTGGCCTGCAGAACTGACCATTTAAACCTGCAAATGAAAAGTAACAAAAATAGGGGCGCCTGGGTGGCTCAGTGGGTTAAAGCCTCTGCCTTCGGCTCAGGTCATGATCCCAGGGTTCTGGGATGGAGCCCTGCATCGGGCTTTCTGCTCAGCAGGGAGCCTGCTTCCCTCCCTCTCTCTCTGCCTGCCTCTCTGCCTACTTGTGATCTTTGTCTGTCAAATAAATAAATAAAATCTTAAAAAAAAAAAAAAAAAGAAAAGAAAAGTAACAAAAATAAAAACTCCGAAGCATCCATTTAAGAAGAAAGGTCCCGAGGCGCCTGGGTGGCTCAGTGGGTTAAAGCCTCTGCCTTCGGCTCGGGTCATGATCCCAAGGTCCTGGGATCAAGGCCCACACCCGGCTTTCTGCTCAGCGGGGAGCCTGCTTCCCCCTCTCTCTCTGCCTCTCTGCCTGCTTGTGATCTCTGTCTGTCAAATAAATAATAAATAAAATCTTTTAAAAAAAAAAGAAAAAGAAGAAGAAGAAGAAAGGTCCCCTACTTAACAAGATAATCATGTCCACCAAATTTTATAACACCCAGTCAGAAGGTCATAGGGTCTCTTTAACTGACCCTGAATTACTAAAATAGACATTTTAAGTAAAAGGCAGTAAAGAACCAGTATTAGAGATGTCATAAATAAAACATATATTCAAATTAACAGAAAAAGCTGCAACTTTTCGGGGCACCCAATGAAACTGAAATTCATACTGTAGAATCCTTGGGATACTTATCTAAGATTCAAACCTTAAATCAAATGGTTAAAAAAAAAAACTTCATAAAGCAAACAGAAGCAGCTTATTAATACATTTTCAATGACATTATCTTTTGACCTTATTTTGAAAATGTAAATATTCATTTGCTCTTTTATACCTATTTATCTTTCTCCTTTGCTTGATCAATTCTTTAGAACCGGGTTTGCCACTTTAAACTCCAACAATATATATTTCATAAAATATAAAATTTTAATACATTTATTTTTCAGTATAGCATGTGCATACTGACATCTTAACATGCCAAGTGACATAACCTCTAATCAATGGAGTAGCTGCTAACCTATTTAAATCAAATAAAAGTTAATATAATGTTTGAAAAACTATATAAAACTATCCAAACTGCTATGTAAAACAGATTTACGCTAATTGATCCATCAATTTTTTAAAAGCTTCACAAATAAAAGATATGTCATTTAGGAACATTTTACAATATCACACATACCCTAATTCACGTCCCCCCCCAACCCCCAAGTTTACAGTACATGTGTTCAGTGGCCTGACCTGGCTGAGATACCGCAGTGGCTGTAAATTGAGTAGCCCAAGGCGGATTCTTCTGTCCTCCAAACTGAGCCATGATGAAAGAGGGAAAAACACTTTCACTTGTTTGTCTTCTATAGCAGCAATCTATTAAGAAAAATAATCCACATTTTAAAGTTCAAACTATAAATATCATGAAAGTGTTATTAAAGAAATGTTTGTCAAGGACATCTTCCTAGATTCTAGTATAAATAACGAGGTATATATAAACGTACAATATGTAGCAAAAAAATTCTACATCAAGCAGCTCACCAAAAGCCCCAAATTTCAATATATTAGGGGTAGACTCACAAGAAAGGCACTTCTTTCCGTGACTCCAAACTGTCACATTTTAACAAAACCCATGTGCTGTTATCCACCCAGTTCTTCGTAAGTACAGCTCCAGGTTCAAAGAAAATAGAGCCTGCGTGTTTCTTTGGCAATCAGTTGGGGACTGAAAGTGGTGGAACCAATAACGGAAATTGGGACGATACACTGAATAAAAGTATTTAAAACTATCATTTAAATAACGAACATCTTACTTTCTCGGGTTGGGAAGGGCCGAGGAGCTCCTTTTCTTTCTCCCCTCCCTCGAGGGGAAAAACGGTTGACAATAACGGATGTCCCCTAAAGAACAATCGCTAGGACCCCTCCCCCCAAAATCAAGCCAGGAAAGGTCAAGATCTAAGCCCGCGCGCACCCTCTCCCTCCCCTCGCGACTCGGAGGGGCCAGAGCTCTGCCTTCCATCTTCTTCCAGCCCCAGCTCCTCGCGGGACGCAGACCAGAGAAGGCGGAATCCTCCGTCTCACGAGACTGGGCGAAGCGCCAAGAGAGGACTACTGAAAGCCCTGGTCCCCTTAACCTCCAGGCCGGGCAAGGAGCCTCTATCCCCCAAAACCCGCGCCGCCGCCAGCCACCCGACGCCCTGGGCCGGAGGCCGGGAAGCTAAAGCTTAGCGACTCCGAAGTGAAGGATGGCGCTCGGCAGTGCCTCTAGAACCGCCAAGCCGAGGCTGAGGGGCGCTGGGTGTACCTGAAGAACCGAGGAGTGGGGAGGGGTGGGCGAAAAAACGAGGCGGTGGGGGAGGGGCTGCCGCGCGGGGCCTGCTCCGACCCGCACAAAAGGGACCATAGCCCTCCCGCCCCAGGCCCACGAGAGCCCCACCGTCGCCGACCTACGGACGCCGTGCTACCAAAACGGTCGCTCCTGGCCCTTCAGCGGATCCGATAGGACGTTAGGACCCCGGCTCCGCCGCCCGCTGCTCCAACCGCGAAGACCAGACCTTCACCTGAATCGGGTCCCGGCTAACACCGAAGCCATTTCAAACCCGTCAGAGTTAAGCGCATGCGCCAACTTCCCTCTCTTCCTCCACGCCTCTCCCTTCCTCCGCATCTCTGCGAGGAACGGCGCTTACGGGTTTACGTTCTACGTGCGCGCACCCCAGCTAGCCTTCCATACGCTTTCTACGCTCACTAAGCCGCCAGCGCTAGAGCGCGCTTTAAAAGGGTTACCTGGGCTTCCCATAACAATGAGCCGCCAGTGTCTCTGCGCCAGCTCTGAAGAAAAGACTTTTCGGAGGGTGGGCAGGGAAGAATTGTAGGTCACGTGATCCGACCAGCCCGCCGCCATTTTGTGTTTTTTCGCCTTTTCTGTGTTTCTTTCTAGTTCAAGTACTTAGAAGTATACCCGGTACCATCTTCCTAAGTTTTTTTTTTAATTGAGATAAAATTCACTTACCATATAATTCAATGTTTTAAATATTTTGTACAGTTCAGTGACCTTCATTTTTTATTTTCCTCCGATGGCCTTTATGCAATCATATGTTTCTACAGCCATCACCACCTCAACCGTCAGAGGAAACCCCTACCCGCTAAGCAGTCACTCCTTCATTCCAGCTCCCGCCATCCTTTTACAGCCACTAATCGTCTTTGTCTCTGTGGATTCGAATGTCCTAGATACTTCATAGTAATAGAATTATATAACATTCGGTACTTTGTGTCTGGTTTCTGTGGTATCTAAATGTGGTAACTCTGGATCTGATCGGCCCCCAGGTGTGGAGCGACCCCTTCAGGTGGAAGCCAATGGCGCGGTTGGTGAAAGAATTCCCCTAAGGCAGAACAAAGGAGATAAAAGTTTGTTGAATACACCTCAAGGGAGCCACCGACAGGAGAGCAGAGGAAAGGCTGTCTGCAAGGGAGGCAGCGGGTGGGGGCTGTTTTGAAAGGGGGAAGATGAGTATGGTCACATGCGGATTTCTCCCTTTCTTGGTAACTGTGGTTAGTTGTTAAGTAGCCCGATGGCCAGTTAGGACCTATGGATATTTTGAGGTGGATCCGGGGATGGTCCCCTCTGTATTCAGTCAGGTAGGCCTATGGGCCTTTGTATATTCCATTGCTCAACCCTGTTTGCCTAAAAGTGTCCTCTACAGCTTCTTTAACTTAACTGTTGTTTCCGAGGTTCATGAAGCAAGTATCCACACTTCATTACATTTTATGGCTAAAACTAATCCTTTAAATGGTGAATACCAATTTTTTATCCATTTGTTCTAAAGTGATCGCTTAGGTTGTCTTCACATTGGGCTGTTATGAATAAGGGGGCTGTGAATATTCACATACAGGTTCTTTTTGAACTCTTGTTTTCAATTCTCTTCGGTATATGTATGCACAGGAGTGGAATTCTGGGTCACATGGCAGTTCCATAGTTAAATTTTGAGAAATTGCCAACCTTCTTTCCCAGTGGCTACACTAATTGCCACAGGCAATGCACCACATCCTCCTCAGCTTTTTCTTTTTAAAATGTTGTGGAGGGGGCACCTATGTGGCTCAGTCATTAAGTGTCTGCCTTGGGCTGGGGTCATGGTCCCAAGGTCCTGGGATAGAGCCCTGCATCAGGCTTCCTGCTCAGCAGGAAGCATGCTTCTCCCTCTCCCACTCCTGCTGCTTGTGTTCCCTCTCTTGCTGTCTCTCTCTCTTTCTGTGAAATAAATAAGTAAAATCTTAAAAAAAAGGGGGGGGGCGTGCCTGGGTGGCTCAGTCGTTAAGCATCTGCCTTCTGCTCAGGTCATGGTGCCAGGATCCTGGGATCCAGCCCGGCATCAGGATCCCTGCTTGGCGGGAAGCATGCTTCTCCCTCTCCTGCTCCCCCTGCTTCTGTTCCCTTTCTTGCTCTCTCTCTCTCTCTCTCTCTCTCTGTCAAATAAATAAATAAATAAATAGGCAAGATCTTCATTTAAAAAAAAAAAAGTGGTGAGATCAGATATCCTTGTCTTGTTCCTGAATTTAGGGAGAAAGCTCAGTCTTTATTGTTTGATTTTAGCTCTGGGTTTTTTCACAGATGCCTGTTACCAGGTTAAGGAAGTTCTCTTCTAGTCCTAGAAGCATCTGGGTGGTTCAGTCTGTTAAACTTGATATCAGCTCAGGTCTTCATCTCAGGGTCATGAGTTCAAGCCCTACTTTAAATAAAGAAAGAGAAGGTTCTCTTCTATTCCTAGTTTACTGACAGTTTTTATTATGAAAGGATTTGCAGTTGTCAAACAGTTTTCCTCCACCAACTGAGAAGATCATGTGAATTTTTACCACACTGTATTAATATGGTGTATTAGATTGATTGTTTTTTGTATATTGATCTATCTTACATTCCTGGGATAAATCCCACTTGCTTACGGTGTGTAATATTTTTAATATGCTGCTGGGTTTAGATTTGCTACTGTTTTGTTCAGAATTTTTGCATATATATATTGGTCCATAGTTGCCTTCTTCTCTTCTTCTTTCTCCTCCTCCTTCTCCTCCTCCTCCTCCTCTCCCACCTCACCTTCTTCAAGATTTATTTATTTATTGGGGCACATGGGTGGATCAGTGGGTTAAAGTCTCTGCCTTCAGCTCAGGTCATGATCTCAGGGTCCTGGGATCCAGCCCCACATCAGGCTCTCTGCTCAGTCGGAAGCCTGCCTCCCCGCCTCTCTCTGCCTGCCTCTCTGACTACTTGTGATCTCTGTCTGTCAAATAAATAAAATCTTTAAAAAAAAAAAAAAAAGGGACGCCTGGGTGGCTCAGTTGGTTAAGCGGCTGCCTTCGGCTCAGGTCATGATCCCAGCGTCCTGGGATCGAGTCCCACATCGGGCTCCTTGCTCAGCAGGGAGCCTGCTTCTCCCTCTGCCTCTGCCTACCTCTCTGTCTGCCTGTGCTCATGCTCTCTCTCTCTCTAACAAATAAATAAGTAAAATCTTAAAAAAAAAAAAAAGATTTATTTATTTATTTAAGAGAAAGTGGGTGAGGGGGCAGAAGGAGAGAATATCCAAGAAAAGTCCCATTGAGTTTGGAGCCCAACACAGGGCTCCATTTCATGAGCCATGAGATCAGGACCTGAGCCAAATCCAGGGGTTGGATACTTAACTGACTGAGTCACCCAGACACCGCTGTAATGTTCTTCTTAATCTATTTTTTTTTAAGTCATTCTGCACCCAACATGGGGCTGGAACTTATGACCCTGAGATCAAGAGTCACATGCTCTAGTGACTGAGCCAAACAGGTACCCCTCTTGCGATGTCTTTGACTGGCTTTAGTATGAGAGTAATACTTGTCTCATAGAATTAATTAGGAAGCATTCCTTTTTCCACTTTTTAGAAATGCTAGAGAAGAATTCCTTTTTAAGTATTTGATAGAATTCATCTTGTCCTAGAATTTTTTTTACTTCTTGGCAGATAGTATTTTTTTTAAAGATTTTATTTATTTATTTGAGAGAGAGAGAATAAGAGAGAGAGAGAGAGAGCACATAAGAAGGGGGAGGGTCAGAGGGAGAAGCAGACTCCCCACCGAGCAGGGAGCCTGATGTGGGACTCCATCCTGGGACTCTAGGATCATGACAGAGCTGAAGGCTGTCTCTTAAACAACTGAGCCACCCAGGTGCCCCCCAAACATTTTTTTTAAGATTTTATTTATTTATTTGGCAGAGGGATAGTACAAACAAATTGGCAAACGGAGGGAGAGAGAGAAGCGGGCTCTCCACTGAGCAAAGAGCCCAATGCAGGGCTCGATCCCAGGACTGTGGGATCATGACCCGAGCTAAAGGCAGCCATTTAACTGACTGAGCCACCTAGGCGCCACTCAAAAAACTTTCTTAAGATTTTGGTTTTTTTATTTTTTTAAAGATTTTATTCATTCATTTGAGAGAGAGAGAGTGCACAAGCAGGGGGAGCAGCAGACAGAGGGGGAGAAGCAGGCTCCTGCAGAGCAGGGAAAGGATGTGGAAATCAATCCCAGGATCCTGGGATCATGACGTGAGCTGAAGGCAGACACCCAACCAACTGAGCCACCCAGGTGCCCAAAGATTTTACTTTTAAATAATCTCTACACCCAACATGGGGCTTAAACTTATTATAGTCCTGAGATCAGTTGCCGTGTGCTCTACTGACTGATCCAGTCAGGCACCCCATCTTTTCTCCCCATTTTTACACAAATTCTGTATCTTGTATTTCAAATAATATATCTTGTAAATTTTTCTATATCAGAATGTAAAATGTGTTCCCATTTTTTTTTGCCAGCCAAATGATTTTTTTTGTATGAATTACCATAGTATGTTTACTCAATCCCCAATTTATGAGTATGTAGGCCATTTTTAAAAAACCTTTTTTTGGGCAACCTTTGGGTAACTCGGTTGAGTGTCCAATTCTTGGTTTGGCTCAGGTTATGATCTCATGGGTCCTGGGGCCTGCCTATTTTTTTTTTAATTAAGATTTTATTATTTTATTTATTTGACATACAGATCACAAGTAGGCAGAGAGGCAGGCAGAGAGAGAGAGGGGAAAACAGGCTCCCTGCGAGCAGAGAGCCTGATGCGGGGTTCGATCCCAGGACCCTGAGATCATGACCTGAGCTGAAGGCGGAGGCTTAACCCACTGAGCCACCCAAACGACCCTCTGGGAGACTGCTTAAAGATTTTCTCCCTTGGGGCACCTGGGTGGCTCAGTGGGTTAAAGCCTCTATCTTCGACTCAGCTCATGATCCCGGGGTCCTGGGATCGAGCCCCACATAGGGCTCTCTGCTTGGCGGGGAGCCTGCTTCCTCCTCTCTCTGCCTACTTGTGATCTCTCTCAAATAAATAAATAAAATCTTAAAAAAAAAAAAAAGATACTCTCCCTTTGTTCCTGCCCCCACTGCCTTGTGTGTGTGTGCACACTTTCTCTAAAATAAATAAATAAATCTTTAAAAAAAACTTTTTTTTTTAATGGGGTGCCTGGCTAGCTTAGTCAGTAGAGTGCATAACTCTTAATCATGGGGTTTTAGCTTGAGCCCCACATTGGGTGTAGAGATTACTTAACAATAAAATCTTTTAAAAATATCTTATTTTTTTTAATGGGAAGGAATACTTATTTATTTATTTATTTAAAGTAGGCTCTACACCCAAAGTGGGGCTTGAACTCACTACCCAGAGATTAAGAGTCACGTGTTCTCAGGCTGAGCCAGACAGGTACCCCCATGTAGGGGATTTTTTTTTAAGACTTTATTTATTTACTTGAAAGAGAGAGAGAGCAAGCACAGGCAGAGGGAGCAGCAGAGGAAGGAGAAGCAGGCTGCCCACTGGTCAGGGAGCCTAATGCAGGGCTCGATCCCAGGACCCTGAGATCATGACCTGAGCCAAAGGCAGACACTTAACCGACTGAACCACCCAGGTGCCCCTAGGTAAGGGATTTTTTATCTTTTGCACTCAAGCAGTGCTGCAATAAACAACCTCATATTTAGCTCGTTTCCCTCTTGTAAAATTATATCAGTAGAATACGTTTCTAGAGGTAGATCTTGTGAATTTACAATTTTAATACATGTGGCCAACTTGACTTCCATAAGTTTATACCGGTTCACACTCCTACCAGCCATGTATGAGAGCATCTATCTTCCCCAACACTTGACAAATAGTATTATTTTCAAATTTTTAAGCCTGCTCATAGGTGAATAGCACTGCTTCCATTATCTATTGTTACAAACTATCACAAAATGTAGTGGTTTAAAATAACAACTTCTCGGGGTGCCTGGGTGGCTCAGTGGGTTAAGCCGCTGCCTTCGGCTCAGGTCATGATCTCAGAGTCCTGGGATTGAGCCCCGCATCGGGCTCTCTGCTCAGCAGGGAGCCTGCTTCCTCCTCTCTCTCTGCCTGCCTCTCTGCCTGCTTGTGATCTCTCTGTCAAATAAATAAATAAAATCTTTTAAAAAAAATAAATAAAATAACAACTTCTTCATATCTGTTGGCTCTTTGGGATGACAGAGCTCAGCTAGATGGTGATGACTTAAGGTCTCTAATTTGCTTGTAGTCAGATGGCCGCTGAAGCTGGAGTCATCTGATCCGGGCCTGTTCAAGGTAATCTCTTGACTCACACATCTGGCACTTGAGTTCTCCTTTCCTCTCATCCTCTCCAGGAGCAGCCTGGTCTCCTTTCATAACAGCTCACACTTCCAAAGTAAGGAAGGGGATAATGTCAGCTCAGTTTGAATGAGGTGGAAGAAAAGATACCAGATCTCAGTGCACAAAGAGGGAGAAAAAGAAATGGTAGCCCTCATGGCCCTCTCCGGTAACCTGATACAGTTTCTGGTTTTTGTTTGGTTTTTTTTTTTTTGGGCCTGATATAGTTTTGATTAGTATTTCTCTCAGTATGAGTGAAGTTATCTTTTCATAGGTGTAAGAAATACTTTTATTTCCTTTTCTAGTAACCAGTATTCATTTCTTTTGTTCTTTTTCTATTTGGACACTGTTCCTTTTCCCATTAATTTTTGGGAGCTCATTATCTTAATCCTTTGTCATAGCACCTAAAAATCTTCTGTTAATTTTTGTTTTGATTATTTTTTACTCGGATTTTGGAGCGTTTTACTGTGCAGAAGTTTTTACTTTTATGTAGTAAATTTTATAAAATTTTTCTTTTTCTTTTTTTTTAAGATTTTATTTATTTATTTGACAGAGATGACAAGCAGGCAGAGAGGCAGGCAGAGAGGGGTGGGGAAGCAGGCTCCCTGCTGAGGAGAGAGCCTGATGTGGGGCTTGATCCCAGGACCCTGGGATCCTGACCAGAGCCAAAGGCAGAAGCTTTAACCCACTGAGCCACCCAGGCGCCCCTATAAAATTTTTCTTTTATTGCCCCTGAATTTCTGGGGGGGGGGTGGGGGGAATGGCCTTTCCCACTCTGATTATAAAAAAAAAAAATAAATTCTATAATTGTTTCTTCGAGAATTTATTTATTTATTTATTTTTTAAGTTTTCAATCCATTTAGAAGTTATCCTAAGGAAAGGAGTGAGATAAAAATCTAACTAATTTTGTTTATACAGATGGCTACCCTGTTATTCTAACTATTCATTGAATAACCCTTTATTTCCCCTGTGATTTGAAATGCTACCCTTAAATTATAGTGAAAGTCCATAGGTATTTAGGTTTGTGATGTGAGCAAAGGCAAAAGAAAAAGAATTAAACTTCTTTAGAACTTAGAGCCTATTGACAAGTACTCGAGACAAGCAGAGTGACATTTCTCAGTGCGAGTAACTGCCTTGATGTTAATACATGGCAGGAGGCAAAAGGCAACCCCAGGTTCACATTAGCCTGACATCCAAGATCCTGCGAAAGTCTCTTTGGAAACTTCCTTTATCTTTACCCCATACTCTCCAAAGATATATTTTAGCAATAAGCCTCCAAGCATATGGCCTACTGATAGACATCTGAAGGGTCTCATGATTAAGATTCTACTAGACCGTAATAAATGAACTTTTCCTGACAACAGGCAGCTCCTCAAGGTCCTAGAAACTTTGCTTCCAAATTCCTTAGAGACTTACATGATCCCTAACCCTCACTCAACTTGAAAGTATATAACCAGCCACTCCTCATGACCCTAGCACAGCTCTTTCTGCCAAGGGGTCCTGTCCCTGTGCCTGCTTTCATGCTTGCCTTATTTATTTATTTATTTATTTATTTATTTATTTATTTCCCTGTGCTTTAATAAAACCACCCTTTTTGCACCGAAGACGCCTCAAGGATTCTCTTTTGGGGCACCTGGATAGCTCAGTTGGTTAAGCATCTGACTTTGGCTGAGGTCATGATCCCAGGGTCCTGGGTTCAAGCCCCACATTGGGTTCTCTACTCAGTGGAGAGCCTGCTTCTCCCTCTCCCTCTGTCTGCTGCTGCCCCTGCTTGTGCTCTCTCTGATAAATAAATAAATCTTAAAAAAAAAAAAAATTCTTCCTTGACCGTTTGCTCCAAACATTTTCAGATCAGTTTGTTTAAGAATTCTGTTCTGTTCTACCAATCTATAATTCATCACACCAGTACCATACTCTTTCAACTTTCGTAGCTTTATAAAATATTTCATATCTTGGGGCACCGGGTGGCTCAGTTGGTTAAGTGCCTGCCTTTGGCTCAGGTCATGATCCTGGGATCCTGGGATCAAGCCCCACATCAGGCTCCCTGCTCAGTGGGGAGTCTGCAACTCCCTCTCCCCCTGCCTGCCATTCCCCCTGCTTGTGCTCGCTTTCTCTTTCTCTCTCTCTCTCTCTCTGTCAAATAAACAAAATCTCTAGAAAATTTTTTCTATTTGTAAAAATTTTATTTATTTATTCATGAAAAACAGACATAGGGCTCATAATATTATTTCTTCTACCTGCAGGACTTGATCCCAGGACCCCAGATCACCACCTGAGCTAAAGGCAGATGCTGAACCGACTGAGCCACCCAGGCACTCAGAACCAGTATCCCTTAACTACTCTCCCTTTCTCCCTGGCCCCTGTATTTTTTTGGCTGTTTTTATCTAATCCATATGTATTTTTTTAAAAGGTTTTATTTATTTGAGAGAGAGAAAGAGAGCACATGAGGTTAGGAGGGGCAGAGGGAGAAGGAGAAGCAGGCCCCCCGCTGAGCAGGGAGCTAGACACAGGGCTCATTCCTAGGAACCCGAGATCATGACCTGAGCTAAAAAGCAAACACTTAACCAACTGAGCATCTCAGGCGTCCCTCCATATGAACTTTATGTTTTTGTTTTTGTTTTTGTTTTTTTTTAATTTATTTGACAGACAGAGATCACAAGTAGGCAGAGAGGCAGGCAGAGAGAGAGAGGAGGAAGCAGGCTCCCTGCTGAGCAGAGAGCCCCATGCGGGGCTCGATCCCTGAACCCTGGGATCATGACCTGAGCCGAAGGCAGCGGCATTAACCCACTGAGCCACCCAGGCGCCCCTGTTTTTGTTTTTTTAAGATTTAATTTATTTATTTGCCAGAGTGAGAGGGAGAGTGAGAGCTAGAGAGAGCACACACAAGCAGGGGGAGCCGCAGGCAAAGGGAGAAACAGACTCCTTGCTGAGCAGGGAGCCCAATATGGGACTTGATCCCAGGACCTTGGATCATGACTTGATCCCAAGGCAGGCACTTACTTGACTGAGCCACTCAGGTGCCCCTGCATATGAACTTTAATGTGACCTTGTCCTGTTCCCTGCAAAATATCCTGTAGGTGGTATTTTTATCAGGATTTCTCTCAACAAATAGCTTAAATTAGTGATAACTTATTGTCAGCCAGCAATGAATCCAATCAGTGATAGTATCTTATTTTTACTCCAACTTTTTAAAAATTTGATTTATTTTTAAGTAATCTCTATCCCCAATGCAGAGCTCAAATTCACTGCTCTAAAATCAGGAGTCTCATGCTCTTCCAAGTGAGCTGCCAGGAGTCCCATTACTCCAAGCTTTTTACTTATTTATTTTTAAAGATTTTACTTATTTTTTTGACAGAGCAAGAAAAGCGAGCACAAGTAGGGAAAGCAGCAGGCCCAGGGAGGAGAAGCAAACTCCCCACTGAGCAGGGAGCCCATCTTGGGGCTCGATTCCAGGACCCCGAAGTCATGACCTGAGCCAAAGGTTGATGCTTAACCAACTGAGCCACCCAGGCACCCCTACCCCAAGCTTTGTAACAGGAAATGGGACCAAATGATTGTATTTAAGTTAGCATTGTGACGTAATGTGCTATGTAGGTGAAACAGAGTGCTTTCAGAGCAATGGGGACACCTTTCCAGTGAAGGGTGATCCTGAGAAGGTGGCCTTTAGCTAAACCTGAAGAATGAGGAAGAGTTGGCCAGACTAGACTAGACAGAGGGGAAGTCACTGTGACGTTAGTAAGCGCAGTTGCTAAATTTTAAGTGTCACCCTATAACATGTAAACACTTTTGTTTGTTTTAGGTTTTGGTTTTGTTTTTAATTATCTCTACACCCAATGTGAGGCTCAAACTCACAACCCCGAGACCAATAGTCGCCCTCTCCACCTACCGAGCCAGCCAGCCAGGTATGACTACCATGTGAACATTTTTTTTTAAAGATATTATTTATTTCAATCTCAAGTAGGTGGAGAGGCAGGCAGAGAGAGAGAGAGGAGGAGGAGGAAGCAGGCTCCCTACTGAGCAGAGGGCCCGATGCGGGGCTCGATCCCAGGACCCTGAGATCACGACCTGAGCCGAAGGCAGAGGTTTAACCCACTGAGCCATCCAGGTGCCCCACCATGTGAACATTTTTAAATGCACTCAACTCTTCCATTATGTATATTTAATACACATTTTTTTTAAAGATAGCTTAATGCAACTTTATTTTTTTTAAAGAATTTATTTATTTATTTGACAGAGATCACAAGTAGGCAGAGAGGCAGGCATAGAAAGAGAGTAGAGGAAGCAGGCTTCCTGCTGAGCAGAGAGCCCGATGTGGGGCTCGACCTCAGGACCTTGGGATCATGACCTGAGCCAAAGGCAGAGGCTTTAACCCACTGAGCCACCCAGGCACCCCTTTAATATACATTTTTAAAACATTTCTATGTTTTTCTTTTTGGAATTTTGTTGCCATAAGTAACTCTTTTAATTTATAATAAACTAAGATTTTTCTTTAATATTTATGCATATGTGGAAATTCTTTCTTTCTTTCTTTTTATTTATTCTTTCTTTCTTTCTTTATTATTTATTTATTTGACAAACAGAGATCACACAAACAGAGATCACAAGTAGGCAGAGAGGCAGGCAGAGAGAGAGGAGGAAGCAGACTCCCTGCTGAGGATCATGGGATCATGACCTGAGCCGAAGGCAGAGGCTTTAACCCACTGAGCCACCCAGGCGCCCCTGGAAATTCTTTTTTTTTAATTTTTTTATTTTTTCTAATTGAAGTGTAATTAACATACAATGTTGTATTAGTTTCAGGGGTACACCATATAGATCCATTGATTCTCTACATTATACAGTGCCCTCCACAATAAGTGTATACACCATCTGTCACTCTATAACCTTATGACAATATTACTGAGTATTTTCATGCTCATGAATTATTTATTTTATAACTGGGCGTCTGTACCTCTTATTTTTTAAGTTTATTTTTTCTTTAGTAATCTCTACACTCAATTTGGGGTTTGAATTCAAGAGCCAGAGATCAAGAGGTACACTACACTGAATGAGCCAAGCAGGCACCCTGTAGTCTGTGCCTCTTAGTCCCCTTTATCTATCTCAGCCATCTCCTCACCCACCTTTCTTTTTTAAGATTTATTTACTTATTGGGATGCCTGAGTGGCTCAAGTCAGTTAAGTGTCTGCCTTTGGCTCAGGTCATGATCCCAGAGTCCTGGGATCAGTTCCTGCATTGGGTTCCTTCCTCAGCAGGGAGCCTGCTTCTCCCTCTGCCTGCTGCCTCCCCCTGCTTGTGCTCTTTCTCTCTCTCTGACAAATGAATAAATAAAATCTAAAAAGAAAAAGATTTTGGGACACCTGGGCGGCTCAGTCGGTTAAGCAACTGCTTTCAGCTAGGGTCATGATCCCAGGGTCCTGGGATGGAGCTCTCTGCTCAGCAGGAGGCCTGCTTCTCCCCCTCCCCTCTGACCATACTCTCCCTCTCACTCACTTTCTCTTTCAAATAAATAAATAAAACCTTTTTTTTTTTTAAAGATTTTATTTATTTATTTGACAAAGAGAGAGATAGAGAGAGAGGGAACACAAGCAAGGGCAGAGGGAGAGGAGGAAGAAGCAGGCTCCCCGCTGAGCAGTGAGCCCGATGTGGGGCTCGATGTGGGGCTCGGTCCCAGGACCCTGAGATGACCTGAGCCAAAGGCAGACACTTAATGACTGAGCCACCCAGGCACCACTGAAATAGAAGTTCTATGAATAGTGTACTGGAAAATTAATGAAGTTTTTACTTCATTTAAGAAGTAATTCAAGTTTCGTTTTTGCAGTGTTCCTTCCACATTATACTGAGCTAATACTTTTTAAGATAGGATTTTACATCTCTCCACAGATATTTGGAATGATCATAAGTTCCAGGTGCTTACATGTATGTAAATAATTGTTTTTTGAAATGACTGACTGAAGAAGAAACAGTGGTGCAAGAAGAGGAATGTGGGGTGGAAGAGCAATTTCTTGTTTGTCTTAGGAGGCCAGAGACTAGAATGTATTTATTTATTTATTTATTTATTTATTTATTAAAAGATTTTATTTATTTATTTGACAGACAGAGATCACAAGTAGGCGGAGAGGCAGGCAGAAAGAGAGGGGGGAGGCAGGCTCCCCTGCTGAGCAGAGAGCCTGATGTGGGGCTGGATCCCAGGACCCTGGGATCATCACCTGAGCTGAAGGCAGAGGCTTTAACCCACTGAGCCACCCAGTGCCCCTAGAATGTGTTTAAATACTTCTCAGGAGGATCCAATATTGAAATTGAAATTACAGGGAAAGAAGAAATTACTCTCTCCTGAAGAACTAGCAGTCCTTGAGAACAGGGATGGAGGCCAGCGCGCACAGAGAGGGATTAATCTTTGACTGGAGGAAGGACATTTCCTTCCTGGTGATGGAAAGCAGAAGATGGGTGCGGGTGGAGGGAGGTCGCTAAACTGCAGCTGGGAAAAGGAGAGGATTTTCCGTCTGTGGCTTCGACTTCTCTTAGGAAAAAAGCAGTCAATAATTGAGAACAAATGGGGTTCAAAGGTGGACACGGATTGGATGGTTTAGAAAAACAGTGTTAGAGGCCTCATTGACGCTGGTAATTGTGACTGTGTGACTGGGAGAGTGGGGATTTGGACCACCTGCCAGAGGACCTTTGCATAATCCAGCTTCAGGAAGCAGAAAGGCCTCTTGGCCACAGGCCATATGACTCTGCTTTCTTCACGTAGGAACACATGGAAGTAATAACCTGACACTAGGTAAGCAAGGCCTAGGCTGATCCATTTTCATGAAATTATTTCTATGTGAAAACTAAAGAAAGAGAACAAAAATGTAACATTTTCCTTGGACTTTATATTATGTACTAGGTCTTGATAATTTTGGTGTGCTCACAACCTTGTATTATTCTGTTAAAGGATAAAGAAACCCCATCTTTCAGGTTCCAAAAAGAAAGGAACATTGCATATCATTACCATTCCTGAGCATAAAGGACGAAGGCCATCGCAAAATGGAAAGATAGTGACCAAATCATCTCATAGAGGAGCTCATTTATTCTGAATCACTGGAGATGGGGCAGAGATGGTTGGAAGCAGAAGTTAAGAGTATGGACGGTGGGACCAGACTGCCTCGGCTCAAATCTGGCTCCTCCTAACAGCTGTGTTAATGCTGGGCAGTCCAGTTACCTCTCCTGTGCTTATTTCTTGATTGAGGATTACATGACTATTAGACATGCAGTGGTTTAGAGGGAAGTACTTAGAACAGTGTTGGCATATAGTAAACTATTATAATCTATTCCATTTCTGCTCAGATACGTGAAACAGTTCAAGGAGAGCAACTTCATTACTAGAGGGCTGGGCAACTAGTGTGGATAACATCTGATTATGCTTTAAGCTTATCTCTAGTAGAAAATACAGTCTTTGGGCGCCTGGGTGGCTCAGTGGGTTAAGCCGCTGCCTTCGGCTCAGGTCATGATCTCAGGGTCCTGGGATCGAGTCCCGCATCGGGCTCTCTGCTCGGCAGGGAGCCTGCTTCCCTCTCTCTCTCTCTGCCTGCCTCTCTGTCTACTTGTGTTCTCTCTCTGTCAAATCAATAAATAAAATCTTAAAAAAAAAAAAGACTATATTTTCTTTTTTTTTTTTTAAGATTTTATTTATTTGACAGAGGGAGACACAGCGACAGAGGGAGCACAAGCAGGGGGAGTGGGAGAGGGAGAAGCAGGCTTCCCGCTGAGCAGGAAGCCCAATATGGGGCTCGATCCCACGACCCTGGGATCATGACCTGAGCCAAAGGCAGACGCCTAAAGACTGAGCCACCCAGGCACCCCAGAAAATACAGTCTTAACAGGGGTGAATCTCAAAAGCATTATGGTAAATGGTCCAAGCTAGCTATTTTATTTTCATTAACATTCTGAGAAGGGCAAAAAAACTAAGGAAAGAAATCTGACCAGTCATTGCCAGGAGCAACCATCTGGGGAGGAGGCAATCTGACTACAAAGGATACCAGGGAATTTGGGGGGCTATTGGAAATATGTTGTAATCTGAGCCATCTGATATAGTAGGCACTAACCACAGTGGCTACTGAGTGTTCGAATTGTGACTAGTGCAAGAAAGGAACAGAACTGGGGCACCTGGGTGGCTCAGGGGGTTAAAGCCTCTGCCTTCAGTTCATGTCATGATCCCAGGGTCCTGGGATCGAGCCCTGCATCAGGCTCTCTGCTCAGCAGGGAGCCTGCTTCTCCCTCTCTCTGCCTGTCTCTCTGCCTGCTTGTGATCTCTGTCTGTCAAACAAATAAATAAAATCTTAAAAAAAAAAAAAGGAACAGAACTTTTAGTTGTATTTAATTTTAAAAATTTTCTTTTTAAAGTAAGCTGTACACCTGACATGGGGCTTGAACTTAGAACTCCAAAATCAAGAGTGGCATGCTCTACAGACAGAGCAAACCAGGTACCCCGGTTGTATTTAATTTTTTTTTTGTATTTAATTTTAATTAACAAAAATTTAAACTTAAAAATTGATCATTGATTCAATTATTGGAAACCTTTAAAGTATGTTTAGAGGGGCACCTGGGTGGCTCAGTGGGTTAAGCCTCTGCCTTGGGCTCAGGTCATGATCTCAGGGTCCTGGGATCAAGCTCCACCTCGGGCTCTCTGCTTGGCAGGGAGCCTCCTCCTCCCTCTCGTTCTGCCTGCCTCTCTGTCGGCTTGTGATCTCTCTCTCTCTGTGTTAAATAAACAAAATCTTAAAAAAAAATTATGTTTAGAATAACTCCGGTATGCATATCTACTTTTTCAAGTAAATTTGATGAAGCAGATCAAGTATTTCATACAAAAATTTAACTTCTGAATGGAGATATACTAGGTATATATAAAATACACACTAAATTTCAAAGACTTAATGCAAAATACTTCATCATTACTGTTAGAATGATACTATTTTGGGGAGCACCTAGGTAGGTCAGTCAGTTAAATGGCTGATTCTTGATTTCGGCTCAAGTCATGATCTCAGGGTCCTGGGATCAAGCCCCAAGTCAGGTCTTCACTCAACCGAGATTCTGCCTGAGGAGTCCCTCTCTACCCCCCTGCTCTTGCATGTGCACACTCTCTGTCTCAAAAATTTTAATAAATCTTAAAAAAAAAAAATGAGGGGAGCCTGGGTGGCTCAATCATTAAACGTCTGCCTTTGGCTCAGGTCATGATCTGAGTGTCCTGGGATTGAGTCCCCACATCAGGCTCTCTGCTCAGCAGGAAGCCTGCTTTTCCCTCTCCCACTCCCCCTGCTTGTGTTCCCTCTATTCTGTGTCTCTGTCAAATAAGTAAAATCTTTAAAAATAAAATAAAATAAAATGATATTATTTTGGACATATTTAGTTAAAATATACAATTAAAATAATTTCTTGACTCTTTTTTACTTTTTATTTTATTTTATTTTATTTATTTCAGAGAGAGAGAAAGAGAGAGAACGCACACAAGCAGGGAGAAGGGCAGAAGAAGAGGGAGAATCAGACCTGCTGCTTCTGAGTAGGGAGCCTCATGTGGGGCTTGATCCCTGGACCCTGATATCATGAGCAGAAAAGAGCAGACCCTGAGCAGAAAACAGATGCTGAACTGATTGAGCCATCCAGGTGCCTCTCTTTTTTCCTTTGATTTTTATTTTTTAAGATTTTATTTATTTATTTGATAGACAGAGATCACAAGTAGGCAGAGAAGCAGGCAGAGAGAGAGGGAGAAATAGGTCCCCAATGAGCAGAGAGCCCGATGCAGGGCTCGATCCCAGGACCCTGAGATCATGACCTGAGCCCAAGGCAGAGGCTTAACCCACAGAGCCACCCAGGCGCCCCTCCTTTTTATTGTTTTTAATTTACTTTTCTTATTTACTTTTTAAAATGAGGCTATCCTACGAAAATTTTAATTAGAAATGTGATGGTTTTCTGTTGGACAGAGCTGTTCTATATCTTGTTTATTGTGGTGGTTGCAGGACTATATATGTTTGTCAAAACTCAGAGAACTCAGGTAAAGGGAGAATTCTGCTGCATGTAAATTATTTCTCAATAAACATAACAGTTAAAGGGTGCCTGACTCTTGGTCTTGGGGCCATGAGTTCTAGTCTCCCACTGGGGATAGAGATTACTAAAACAAACAAACAAATCTTTAAAAAATGTTCTAGGGGCGCCTGGGTGGCTCAGTGGGTTAAAGCCTCTGCCTTCGGCTCAGGTCATGATCCCGGGGTCCTGGGATCGAGCCCCGCATCGGGCTCTCTGCTCAGCAGGGAGCCTGCTTCCTCCTCTCTCTCTCTCTGCCTGCTTCTCTGCCTACTTGTGATCTCTGTCTGTCAAATAAATAAATAAAATCTTTAAAAAAAAATGTTCTAAAGAAAATTAAAATCTTGTTTGAAAAATGTTTTTAAACAATATCTGTCTCTTAAAAATTCTGACCTTTTCATTCACAGTCTTATAAAATAGCCTGGTAGCAAATCTGGTGCCTGGCAAAGAGAAGGGATTTTCCTTGATCTTTGGCCAAAAAAATTTTTTTAAACTTCCAGAAAGGGCTTATTAGAAAGAGAATGTAGAGTTGGCCAGAGAATGACTGAAATCAGGAAAGAAGCCAGAGAAGGAAAGATTGCATAGGAAGAAGTTTCAACGGATGCTCCAGAGACATAGACAAAGTGCTGTGGAAACAGCTGGTGGGACAAACAGCACAGATAGGAAGCTGAGGTCATGATATGACATATTTGAGCTAATGATTTGAGAATTGATGATACATTCCATTCCGTGACTGGAAGAAGGAGGCTCTGGTGAAGAGGAGAAAAGTTGCCCAGATAAGGTGAAGGAACTGAGCATTATATGTTAACTAAACCAGAATTTATTTGTTCATTCATTCATTCATTCATTCATTCATATCATCTTTAGAGAGAAAGAGAAAGCAGGGGGAAGGGGAAGAGGGAGCGGGAGAGAGAAACACAAGCAAATTCTGTGTGAGCACAGCACCCACATGGGGCTTGATCTTGCACCCCAGAGATCACGACCTGTTCGGAAACCAAGAGCTGGGTGCTTAACCAACTATGACACCCAGGCATCCTACCAACTAGAATTTAAATAAACACTTGGAAAATAAATAGATAGATAGATAGGTCAATGTTGGTATCTCTGAGGGTATAAAAAAGAAAAAGATAAGACACTGAAGCTGATACTAGAACAATGGGAAGGAACTAGCCATATGAGGAACTGAAGGTAGGACCAAGCAGCAAGTGCAAAGGGTCTGAGTCAAAAGACTTTGGCCTGTTCAAGGAATGGTAGCTTGGGGTGGCTGGAGCATGATGAATGAGAGCAGACAGGTGCAATGAGTGCAATGGGAAGCCATAGAGGTCCTTTCAAGCAAGGAAACATCATGATCGGAGATCTGTTTTTATTTTTATTTTCTTTTATTATTTTTTAAAGGTTTATTGATTTATTTGAGAGAGAGAGAGCTCAAGGTGGGAAAAGGGGCAGAGGGAGGTGGAGAAACTCAAGCAGACCACACTGAGGGCTCAAACTCATGACCGTGAGATCAAAACCTGAGCCAAGATCAAGCGTTGGTCTCTTCAGGCACCTGGGTGGCTCAGTTGGTTGACCATCTGTCTTTGGTTCAGGTCATGATCGTGGGGTCCTGGGATGGAGTTCTGGGCCCTTGCTCAGCAGGGAGTCTGCTTCTCCCTCTCCCTCTGACATGCCCCCCTGCTTGAGCTCTCACTCACTCTCAGTCTCTCTCAAATGAATAGAAACAAAACAAAACAAAACAACACAACAAAACAAAACAGTTGGTCTCTCAACCCATTGAGCCACCAGGCACCACTGAGCTTTGCGTTAATTAATTAATTAATTAAAAAAAAGATTTTATTTATTTATTTGACAGAGATCACAAGTAGGCAGAGAGGCAGGCAGAGAGAGAGAGGAGGAAGCAGGCTCCAGCTGAGCAGAGAGCCCGACGTGGGGCTCGATCCCAGGACCCTGAGATCATGACCTGAGCCGAAGGCAGAGGCTTTAACCCATGGAGCCACCCAGGTGCCCCTGAGCTCTGCTTTTAAAAGATTACACGGGGCACCTGGGTGGCTCAGTTGGTTAAGCATCCCTTGGAGCCAACTTAGTAAATAAATAAACACATAGACGGGCTTTTGTCTAGAGACCATTAAGATAAAGAATCTAGAAACCATGTCACTAGAGGGAAGGAACTGTGTATTTGGCCTGAAGATAAAAAACAAGACAACACACGATAGTTGTCTTTTAGGATGGATGTTTAGTTAGGATATTCATTGAGCTGTTTAGCAGGGAGCAAAATCATAGAAAAGAATACCTCTTTTTCTCTTGTGTAAAAACAAATTTGATAGGTGGGTCAGGGGAGTAGGTCATCCAGGGACCCAAGTTCCTTCTATTTTGCTGTTCTGGCATTACCTAGTGTGTTGCCCATGTCTGTATGGTCAGCCTAACTTGCAGATCTCCCTTTTAATCAGTCAGGCAAAATGTGGAAAATGTAATCTCCAGTGGCCTTGCTAAACCTGAGGAGATCTGGTCAGGAGTTGGAGTTGTTTCCATTATTAGAAGGAAGAGTAATACCAGATGCTATAGCAGGGGAGTTGCGCTTCAGATTACATTAATGAATGAATCAATCAATTAACTTTTATTTTATTTTTTAAAAAGATTTTATTTATTTATTTGACAGAGAGAGACACAGCGAGAGAAGGAACACGAGCAGGGGAGTAGGAGAGGGAGAAGCAGGCTTCCAGCTGAGCAGGGAGCCCAATGCTGGGCTCGATCCCACGACCCTGGGATCATGACATGAGCCAAAGGTAGAGCTTAACAACTGAGAAACCCAGGCACCCAATTAATTAATTTTTTAAAATAAGCACTACACCCAACATGGGGCTTGAACTCACAACCTTGAGATCGGGAGTCACATGTCTTACCAACTGAAATAGCCAGGCACCCTCAGATTAGATGAATTAAGAAAAAAATTAATTAATTTGACAGAGAGCGTGAGTGAGACAGTGAGAGAGGGAACACAAGCAGGGGGAGCGGGAGAGGGAAAAGCAGGTTTCTCGCTGAGCAGGGAGCCTATGCAGGGCTCAACTTCAGGACCCTGGGATCATGACCCAAGCCGAAGGCAGACGCTTAACGACTGAGCCACCCAGGTGCCCCAGATCAGATGAAAAAAAAAATTTTTTTTTTTAGATTTTATTTATCTATTTGACAGAGAGAGAGACACAGTGAGAGAGGGAACACAAGCAGGGGGAGTGGGAGGAGAAGCAGGCTTGCCACAAGCCCCGATATGGGGCTTGATCCCAGGACTCTGGGATCAAGATCTGAGCTGAAGGCAGACGCCCAATGACTGAGCCACCTGGAGCTCCATAGATATATTTAAAGTAACTTATTAGTTCGTGATATTTGCTGTAGTATCAGCCTATTTTTTTTCACCTCAGGTTCTAGTAAATACATTAGGATGTAAACTTTAAAATACTGTTAACATACTGTGTCCAGGATTAAGTTTATTAAAATAATGAAAAACCCAAGGGAGGGCATGAGTCAGTCTAAATCCAAATTGACTTAAAGCTCTGCCAATTACTACGGGTATGATCTTAGCCACTTTTAAGCTTCAGAATTAATCTGTAAAATGGAGTTGGTAAGAGTCCTTACTGAATAGCATCACTGTGGAAGTTAAATAATTTATATAAAATGTAAGGGTTTGGTACACAATAAGATTCTATAGGGGCACCTGGCTGGCTCAGTCAGTAGAACATGCGATTCTCGATCTCAGGGTCATAAGTTTAAGCCCCATTGGGCATGGAGCCTACTTAAAAAAACAAAGCAAACAAACAAACAAAAAACCCCCCAAAACAAAACAAAACAAAAAGTAAGGATTCCATAAATGTAGTCCTCTTGACTTTGTTAAACATAATCTACACAATTGGACAGCTACAAATATTAAATCTTATAGTCCTTTGTAGTTAAAAATGTGTGATTTTTATTGGATATTAAAGTTTTAAAATATTCTTTTGAAGAGGAAAGAAAAATTAGACTACCAGGTGCAAAATAGAAGTATAAAATTTATTTAAAACCACCCACAAAGTTCTGTGTAATCAGGAATGATACAATTTGCAATATTTTTTTTAAAAACTCATGACAAAGATTTAAAATATAATTTCAATTACAGTATTCATTTAGCCTTATTCAGTTAGAACACTTAAAAAAAAGAAACTTTGTGCTCTAAATAAATGAGACACACAAGGAAAATATAATAGACAATTTCCACAACTATCTTTACATGTATGTTTCAATACTAGTACATTTCAATGCATTTTGCTACATAAACATGAAATCATGTACAACTGCTGTGCACCAAAATTTAGCTTAATTAGGTCTTTCAAGTAACATGCAATTCCAACTCACAAGTCTTCAAGTACTGCTAGTAAGTGTTCCCTTGTATGCAGAGCACTATATGTTGATCCTGAATTGAAATCATCATAATTAAGATTTTCTCTTTCCCTTCTGCATGGTGAAGTGCTTTTTCTTTAAACTGTTTCTCCCATATATTAAGAATTTGTGGAGTTTTAAAATCTTTTCCTTACTAACTTATTTCCTTATATGGGATATTTCATACAGTAGAACTGCAATAGGTAAAAATAATCCCCGAAAGCGAAAAATCAAAGTTACAAAATAAATAGTAAATATACCCTAAGGAGAGACAAAGTCACCTAGAGACAGGAATATTAACTTGTGAAATTGGTATTGTCTATGGAAAGTCAGCACTGCTCTATTTCCCCATGATGAAGATTCTGTGAATATTTTACTCCCACTATTGAAAAGCATTCAGTCTTCTTTGTGCCAAAGTATAGATATGCACATGAATCCACTTGGTAGGTCACCACATAACACAAGAGAAAATGAAAAAACTAGAAGCTAATGCTTTTCTTTCTGTGGAGTAGTTTTAGGAGTTTCTCTTCAGGGAACACTTCACTTACTAAGAAAGTAACTCAAAGAGGACTATCCACCCATACATCACAATGCAAAAGCTGCCCCCCCTTTTTTACTATAAAACCATTTCTGGAAAAATATTTCTCTTAAAGCACCTGTTATAGAAGTTTAAAAAAAAAGACCATACCTATTAATAAAAAATAGTTAGTCTTTTTTGTTTTGTTTTGTTTTGAAGAGCTGTTTTTGTAAAGTCCTATGTGGCCAGCCATTTTATAATATCACAAAGAGGCCTTAGTGAGGATGGGCAGATACTGAACCAAATCACCAAAAGTGGATTTATTTGACTACTTAGGGAAGTTTGGGTTTTTTGTTAGCAACCCATAACGTACTGATGGAACAGCATAAAGCATCCCACCTCTTTATATTTATAAAGAGCTTACCAAAAACTTTACAAATACATCTCATTATTTTTCTTAACTCTCAGGGCAAAGGTATGTGTAAACAAAGTGGAACAAAAGACAAAACAAAACAAATTTAAGTAAGTGGGAGACAGTACTGTTTTTTTTGAGATGCCAACAAGTCTATATTTTTACCATGAGCACCTGGGAACTAAAATAGCTTACCCAGCATATTCCCTTCTAGAAACCTGCATTTCAATATAACAAATACATTAAACTTGGATTATGAGTTGGTGATCTCAGTCTTTTTAAAAATAATATTTTTAAGACAAATATTATTGAGGTTTCCCTTTGTTTTAGTAGCACAGGGATATTCTTTATTGAAAAGTTTATTTACAGGGAAAAACTAAAGCTTCATTAATTTCAATCCTAAAATGCAGAAGTCTTGGGAATTTGGGAGACCTTCCAAAGTATGCATAACAAAAAACTACCTGCTAAATAAATAGTAGAAACAAAATACTTCAGAAGAATGTTTTGCATACAATAAGTAGGTTTTACATTATTCTTAGATTAGATCTGACAAAATTTCTACTCAATAACGTTCTCTAAGTCATAGCTTATGGTGCAGAGATGCCTTCCGCAGTCTGCGGCTATGAAATGGTTTGGTCTCAGATGGGTTGACCTGCTCTATGACTTGGAGCATGGCCTTTGCTCTTCTTGCCAATATGCAGGTTCCCATCACCAGTAAGATGGGAACATTTGGACATCTGTCCAACCTTCAGTGTTCGGAAGAAAAAGGGACACACAGCAAAGCAGTTTGATAAGCTACAACATTATATAAAGTACAGGGATTATAATTTTTCTTACTACCATATTTGCATTCACAATGGTTTCTCATTTTGAGCTGCTATTTTTCACATAAAACTGTCATGGGGTGGGGAGAAGAGCTATTAAAGTATGTTTTGGTGTTGGGCTGGTGGAGTGAACCTGCAGATTGCTGATAGGAACACAATTCTCCCTCCTTCTTGCCCCTGAACTTCGTCCTGTTATACTCATGACTCCTGATAACTGATTTATCCCATCTTTAAGAATTCCTTAAATTACTTTCAGTTCATTCTTTTTTAACCTTTCTCACCCAGATTACAGAATAGTTCCTATTATTGCCAAAACCCAAATTCCAAAGGGGTAAATTTGCACTGGCAAGTAAATACCATGCACAAAACTAGGCTGGGAGATAAAACATGTGAAAAGAAAATATTGTCTACTGTATAAATCAGACCCATTATTAATTCAAAGCCACTGGTCAGACAACTTATAATTAGTATGATGCGTCATACAGAAATTACAAAGCTATGTAGAAATAATGCTAGAACATTTAACTTCTAATGAAAGTTTTTGCAAAACACTCAAACACTAATAAACATGTTGAGTCAGACATTGTTGGGATTTAAAACGCAACAAAACAAAACAAAACAAATATTGTTGGGATTGTTAAAGAGAAGTGGATGCTAACCGGGCCTTGTGACCACTATTTCTTCCTAAAAACTGAATTTGCCTCTAACAGGAAATGACCACATAAAAGATCATGATCCTTTTTGGTATTATTCCACGAAGGATTTGTGAACCATGATTTTAGAAAACAGGAAAAAGACAACTTGACCAAGATCACTGCTATTCTTAATACGAACCATGTGTATTTGTGTAGGGGACATGGGGAATGGAGGGAGAACAGAGAGGGGAAGCAACAGAGTTTTAATTTAAGGAAAATCAGAGGAAAGGATCAAAAACTGTAAAAAGAAAGGAAAGTACACTTAGTGACATCATAGCTTCAGTAAAATGAAAAAAGAAAACAAGTAGAAATTCTGGTCAAAGATGGTTATACTTAGCTAAATGAAGAACAAAATTACTTTTCAGTACTGTTTCTCCAAAAGGGAACATGCTTCTGACAGCTGTGATATTTTTTTCTGATGAACAAGACAAGAGAGAAAGAATGCCTTTCATAACAGCTGCTAGGGACAAAATTTCTATTTTTAGGAAAACTAGGTTTATATTCTTAAACAAGGGCTTCCCAAGTTGCATTCAAACATAGATCAGTTAAATCAGGTAATGTGTTTAACATCTGATAATAACATTCCTACCTTAGACTAAGTTTTGCTTTAATTATAGGGGACATCAAGAAACAAGAAAAACTTGTGACCCATGCAGATCATGGATATCACAGTAGGGATCGGAAAACTATAGCCAATAACGCAGAAATGAGTGTTGTACTTTTAAAGCCAGAAAAATTAAACGTTGCATACTATCAATAGGGAAACACATTGTGGGGCCCTTAAAGGAGAAGTGAACATTACAAGTGGCCAAGTAAGGAAAACCTTTGCATTACCCGAAGGAATAAAATGTATGCCTTTTGAAGTAAACAATGGTATTTGATTGGGTGCCCAGAAAGAACAGGGACTGAAACAGACATCCAGAGATATTGGAATGCAGAGAATTCAAGTTTCTAGAGTTCAATGTGGACAAAAAGAGCGATGTCTTCTTGCATAAAAGCCAATTTTACCATCTCCAAAATGAACAGAGTAACTTAGACTCTATTTTATAAATGAGAAAAGGGAAAAAAGCCAGTAAATCTCAATACACTCTAAGAAAATGCACAAATTTAGCTTCTGACACGCTGATTCTCTGGCTTGCATTCCAGAGCCATGAATGGCTACATTCTCTAAATCTATTAGATGAAAGCACAATGTCAAGCACAATTCGATCTGGGTAAACCCAGACTCTTTAGGAATCAGGGCACTCATTCTATCACCTGGTTGAGGGTGCCTTACTGTTGATGTTGAAGTTACAAGTTCAATACACTTCTGGGCAAGTTTCGGAGCTGTGCACAATAAAACAGTATTCTAATACATGTAGACAATCACATCAAAGTAAATTAGACTTCATTGTGAGGCCAACTAGGCAAGAAGTGGGAATAGACTGTACAACCATAGGTAATATATACAATTGGTATTTTCCCCCAATTCTTTCAACCACTCAATTTTTTCTAACTCCTTGTATATGCCTAATACTTTTATCAGGGGAAATAAAAGCCTGTACTATATAAGTACTTGATATTTCTTTATTGAAATCGCAAATAAGACTATTGCCACATTTTGTTGGATGAGTTAACAGGACAGTGTCATAGGTAAAAGTCAGCTAGATTTCCCACACAAGGCCCACGAAACTCTGCAGGCAGGGGAATCTTGATTCAATTTCACTTGTCTTGTTTTCCTGAATCTCTCAGAAAAAAACAACAAAACCCAACAGAAAAAATAAAAAGCCATTTTGATTTTTTACTTGTACCACAATCAGGTTATTTCCCAGTGATAAGATACTCTCTGGGTGAGCAAATCAAGTTTGTTTCCTCCAGTTCTCCAAAACACAAAATGGCCTCCACTTAATAGTTTGAACTCTCATTATAAACTTAAGTACACACTGACATTAACAACTGCTCTCTGGGCCCGTGATTGAACTGTGTGACTTCTAAGGTGTGAGTTCTAGAGTTGTGGGAGGCCACTACCATATTATTTCACAATTCTCATCATAAATTTTTACAGAAGACCAAAATTCATAGTTGTACTAACTCTAGACAAAAAAAGAAATTTCCATGCATCAAGAAGTTGTGAAATAGAAGGTAGCTATATATTATTAAAAAGTCATATGACAGCTACTGATTTACTAGGCACATTCGAAGGAAATAATGTGCCCACTATTGGTGGAAGTTGTCATGCATTGTCAAAACTTTGTCCCAGATAAAAAAAACCTCAATTGAATTTGTTTCAAAGAGTAAACTTAAGTAGTTTAGGGTTATTTTCATACATGCTATTGTGGAATAAAGGATAATCAGCTGAGTCCACTGAAGTAGTAACATTAGAAAGTAGGTTACTTGGTATGAACTGGTATCTCATTTATACAAGGGTATGCATTCAATTAAGTATGTATTGGGGTTATGTCTTAACTAATTGCTTATGGATCTCATCTAGTTGAAGTTCTATATTTAACAAATTATTTCATCCACATGCAGATTGCATAACAAAGATGTTGGAAGGTTAAGCTGCAAACATTTTGCTAATGTGTTGCAAAAATTTACCTACAGCTATACATTTTCAGCTTGCCTCACTTTCCAATAATATATTTCAATTAGGTCTATGACATGATGTATTTGGTACTTTGTGGATGAACTGGAAAGATGTAGGTGAGGCTGATAAGCATAAGAAAAATTTTTTTCAATCATGCTCTGAGAGCCATTAGAAATGGGATTTTGAAGGACAGCGTGCTTATTTTGTGGGTTTCTAAAATAGGCAGTTCATTGTAGTTAGGATGTTTGTAACATACTATGGACAGTTGGGTTAACTTGGGGGGTCACATATCAACTAATTCAATTATCATACCATGAACAAAGGCAGAATATTGAAAAACTCATTTTGAGTAGTATAAAACAGGTAATACAAAAGGTGATCGCTACAGATAAACATAATAGAAGGTGCAGAAATAATGTTAGATGACCAGTTTTCTGGTGAAAATGTCATTTCAAACAAATTTATTTCCTTGCTTCTTAAAAGCAGTGTCACTAGCATACAATCACAATGCTGGAGAACACTGAATAAGCATGAGCTTTTAAAAAGAAAAAAAAAATCACAGGGCAGACAATGGGATGGTGAACTGTTAATTTATGAAGTAGAGTCCAACAAAGTGGGAATTACATGTGGTTCCCACCATGGGTTATCAGTTGAGGCAGGACATTGATGGTGTTAATTATAATAATGGAATGGAAACATTTTAGTTGAGAAGGGACATTTTCATGTACTGGCTTTGGGCAGCTACAGCCAACTTCACAAATTCCAGGATTCCTCTAAGTCACACTGCCATTTCAAGTTCAGTTGTTAAGAAACCTCAAAGTTAGTGACACTAACTTGAACTGCTGCAGATATATTACAACGGATGTTTTTGTTCTTTCTGTGTTTTCAGTTTTAAATAGATTCCGTGCCCAATGTGGGGCTTGAACTCACGACCCTGAGATTAAGGGTCACATGCTCTACCAACTGAGCCAGCCAGCCGCCCCCCCCCCCCCACCAATGGATTCTTTTGAAGGAAATTTGCTGTTTCTTTGAAAAGCATGGACCAAAGCATCTTTTAGGATTTCAATTCTTCACGTATACCATGGGTGGCAGTTCAAAGAAAAACCAAAGCTAATATTTAAATTCTGCAGACATTCAGGAAGTGTTGAATGGAAGGAAGATGGGTGGATGGATAAAGGGTCTTAAAACTTGATTCATTAAATCTGGTGAGAGAATTTCTAGTGGGAGCTAAGGCCTAATATCTAAAACGAAATATCACAAGGGTGTATTCCTGATAGTCTAATACTAGTAGATATCAAAGCAGCTGAAATAATAAACAATCACTTATTTATATACTTGTATGTATAAGAAACCTTAGGCTCACAAAAATATACATGTTTTAAAACGCAAATCTAAGGCACACAAAATACTAAAACAAGTCAATGAATCACCCTATTTTACATATTCAAGAAGCAGAAATTCACTTGTACAAGATGATGGTCTACCAATGGTATTTGTTATATACAATCCCTTCATATTCCTTTAGTTGGACTAGTCAAAAGCTTGAAACTGATACTTTGCACCATATATTATTTTAATATAAGTTATAATGAGTTTTTCTTTAGAGCTTGCTGGAACTGTTTGCTTTTGCACCAAAATTGTTGAGTGTTAGCAGTTGTGGGCTTCCTATGGCATTTCCAAGGGAGAAGCACCATTATTTAGGTTTTCCACACTCCCAAGGTATCTGACACTTTGAATGTTATAGCACCTCTGCATTTTAATAGAATCAAGTATTTCATTGAAATTTCTTGCTCTAAACATTTTGTTTGGGCAATTCTTTTTGTTTTGCTATAAAATGAGCCAATAAGTAACGGGAAAAAATATGGGAGGGCTAACTTAAATGGAATGCCTATTTTCCTGTTACCTAGAACACAGGCAAGTATCAGAGAAGATGAGTTTTTATTTCCCTAATACTAATATGCTTAGATAAACTACTTTGGATTAGCTCTTAATGGGCAATACCATACTTAGATTACCACTCCTACTGTTTGGGATGTGTGGATGTGTGACAACAATAGGGGATTTGTTTTCACAAGATTTCTATGGGAATTTTATTCTTATTCTGTACCAAAACAAACAAGGCAATTTGGAATGGGTCGGGTTCTTGCTACTTCATTTTTATATTTTATCACCTTGAAACTTTAGAAGCATTTGACTCTTCTGAATCCTACAATGTCCCATCTCCTTTTGGAAAAACCTTTCATGAGTATTTTGAGAAAGCTGGGGTGAAAGTGAAATTAGGGCCACTGTTGCTTGATAAATCAGAAGAGACCACGCTTACTTAGTTCCAAATAAAATGTTAATCGATATTGGTGATATGCTTCCTAATCCCAACTTTAGAGAAAATTAACGATTTTTGCATGTTCTAACTATTTTATATAAGTAGCTAATATTTGCATGAGAAAGGACACATTAAAAAAAAACCATATACATGATTAGAATACATATTGCAGTTAACAAGATGGAACTCTACACAGCAAGAATAAATGATTTCTCTTGTATGCAAATATGCACAAACAATAGACAATAAGATTCTTATACTATACTATTTCAAGTTACTTTTAAAAATAGAAAGTGCTTTTAAAATATATATTTACAATTTATGAACAGCCTCCAACCATTATTAACAATAATGAATTATTTTATACAGGAGAGATATTTTGAGAGAGAAAACATTTCATTGGTTTATTTCAAAGGAATATGCCGATATTCTAGCAATGATTGGAAGATGTTGGAACGATGGCACCATGAAATAATAATGCAGCTTATTTTTAACTTTTGATGTGGGTAAGCACCAGGAGCTGTGTAGAGTTAACACTGTGTCTTGATTTTACATCATAGCACATGAACCTGTTAAAATCCTCTAAAAATGACTCTTGTTTCATAGTAAACAGACTTAATTTAAAGCACCAAACTGAGTGATTCTATCAAGGTTAACGCCTAACCAAAACATTTCTTTATGTATTTAAAACTATAAAACTTTTATTTTTGCTTAAAATGTGCACCTTCTACCAATTGTCAAAATATAGTCACAGTTAAGAAATACCCACCCCATTTTTGTTTTTTTTTTTTGTTTTGTTTTTGTTTTTTACCTCAGCCTTCAAATGGGTGAGATGAAGATACGTAAACGACAACATGACTTTCTTTTAACAGCACCTTGAAAAAATACACTGCACTAGCAAAGGCATTAAGAAGGGGAGAAAAGCCTTCAGACCCAATGGTTATAGGGTCCTGCAACATGTGTGAGAGCATAAGGGGACACGGTGACAATATTGTCATGGGTTAATGTTAACGCTTTATGAGAAGGAATTTGGTTCAATTCATTAACTTCAGGGGACAGTTCGGGACCCTCATTAGCTGCCTGGTCTTTCTGCTCTGAGGCCTTCATTTTCTTATTCTTAGCTTCTTTAGCCTCAAACTTAATTTTGTTTAGTTCAAAACCGTGTTGGGGCTTATTCAGGTTTTTGTGCTGGTAGAAAACAAGGGAGAGGCGAGTGGGGTGATTCCGGTTGGGGTGCTCGATGGGCGTGGTGGCGTGAAGCTCCCGCCGGGCACACTCGATCAGAACGGAGCCGTGGGCAGGCGCTATGGCGACCCCACCGATGTTGGCGTCCAGGAAGATGTGCTCGCTGTCTGACCAATACTCATCGATGTGGGGCAGCTTCTCCTCCGCGGGGGACAGGGGGTCGTCGGATAGGGGGTCGTCGGACAGAGGCTCGTCGGCATCAGAATGCGGCTCGTCTTCTTCCACTAGAGAGGACGCCAGGTCATGGGGATAGGTGGTGAAGGGGGGTTGCTGGCTTGGGTGATTGGAAGGTGGCTGTTCAGACGGACCAGTGGGCGGCTCAGAATAAACCAGGGTGTCTGCCACGGGAGCGGGCAGCGTGGGCAGAGAAACCACTTCGCCAGGCTGTGCAATTCCAGTGCATTCCCCCGCAGCTGCATTAGCACCGCTGTGTCTCGCAGAAGGCACCGTGCAGTGGGGATTGCTACTTCTTTCTGAAAACCCGTAGGGGATGGACGCATCACTCTTACAAGGAGCTGTGGTGGCTGACGCCGTCTTAGGGGACCAAGAGAAACCTGGAGGTATGTTTGCCTCTTTCAATGGGTGAGGAATGGATGGGGTCAATGAGTAGGTTTTAGTGTTGTCCGAACCTTTGAAGATAAAATGGGGTTCAGTTTCACTTTTTATTTCAAGTTGCAAGGCTTCGGTTTTATTCCCTAAACAGAGAAAAGGACACCAAATGCGAAGATAAGTACAAACTACTTTTTGGGAATTGTCTTTAAGGAGTATTTTAAAGACAAATACAAAGGATAATGTAACAAAACATCGGTGACGGCAATGTCGGTCAGTTTTGTTCTCTTGCCTTTAAGTCAAACACACAAGCAGGCATTAAAAATTGCACGTCGTCTGGTATGCTTTTTCACCCAACAATTTTACTTCAAGAATTCTTCCCCTTGCAAATAATATAAATAAGCACAAAGATTTAGCCAGAAGGATGTCCATTGTTTGAAACAGTAAGAGATTAGAAATGACCTAGTTGGCGATGAAGTTAAATGTTAAAATCATACATTGGAACACAATGCAGGGGATAACATGATGATTTAGAGCAGTATTTCTACCCAAAGAGATATTTAGATACATTTTAGATATCGCATGATCTCACTTTCAAAAAAGTAAAAATAAAGTAATAGTTATCGAGAAAACAGCATAACTGGCAAACTCAATTATTAGGCAAAGGGAAGTCACGTTAAGAAATTTTAGTGGAGGGGTGCCTGGGTGGCTCAGTGGGTTAAGCCGCTGCCTTCGGCTCAGGTCATGATCCCAGGGTCCTGGGATCGAGCCCCGCATCGGGCTCTCTGCACAGCAGGGAGCCTGCTTCCCTTCCTCTCTCTTCCTGCCACTCTGCCTGCTTGTGATCTCTGTCTGTCAAATAAATAAATAAAATCTTTAAAAAAAAAAAAAAAGAAATTTTAGTGGAAATAAGTCATTTGTGGCCCTCAAGACCGGGTGCATGTAAGCCTTGTTTCTTTCTCACTGATTAGGAAGATCTTTATTACCACATCGGCCATTGTGGGTAATCTGTTTAGACATAACCACACAAACCTCATATCAAATGGAAACATTTTCTTGAGGACATTCTTCCTGTTTTGAGATTCTAAAAATTTTCTGCTTGAGCAAAAGCAGCAGATTTTAGGACCAGAAATAGAAAATGTGGCCATGTTTTAAAGTAATTAACAATATAATAGCAAACACATGTAATATATTGTACCCCTGAAACTAACATAATGCAATACAACCTGGAGACAGGATAATTATTTCTCTCTCTCTTTTTAAACATGAAAAGCTTAAAAAAGTAAATAAAATTTTAAAAAAGTAAATAAAATACAACATGGAACACTTCACGAATTTGTAGGTCATCCTTGCACAGGGGCCATGCTAATCTTCTCTGTGTTGTTCCACTTTCAGTTTATGTGCTGCTTAAGCCAGCACCAAGATAATTTTCACTTTTATTTTATTTTACTTTTTTTTTTAAGACTTTATTCATTTATTTGATAGAGAGAGAGATCACAAGTAGGCAGAGAGGCAGGCAGGGGGAGGGAGAAGCACGCTCCCTGCTGAGCAGAGAGCCCTGTGTGGGTTTTCCACTCTGAGATGGAGAGTCTCATGCTCCACTGACTGAGCCAGCCAAGTGCCTCAGTTCTCTCTCTCTCTCTTTAGGGGGTTGGAGGAGGCCAAGGGAGAAAGAATCTTAAGTAGGCTCGAGTCCCAGTGAGGAGCCCAATGCAGGGTTCGATCTCACAATGCTGAGATCACGACCTGAGTTGAAATCAAGAGTCAGAAGCTTAACTGACTGCGCAACACAGGCACCCTGCCAATTCTCATTTTTTAAGAGAACTTGTACATGGAACCCAAGGGGTGGCACATTAAGAAATCTGTGGTTACATCTATTACAGAGGTTGTCAACAGAACATAAATCATGGGGAGGAAAGATTATAAAAGAGTAATGAGTCTTGGAGGATTTGGGTTAGGGGAGGGAGAATAAAAAAAAGTAAGGAGTCTTTTATTGAAATGGATAAATCTATTTTAAGAAGCTCTTATGGGGGTGCCTCGGTGGTTCACCCAGTTAAGCGCCTGCCTTTGGCTCAGGTTGTGATCCCAGGATCCCGGGATCAAGCCCCACATTGGGTTCCCAGCTCAGCTGGGAACCTGCTTCTCCCTCTCCCTGCTGCTTGTGCTCTCTCTCTCTCTAAATCAATAAATAAAATCTTAAAAAAATAAGATAAATAATAAAAACATTCTTATGAGTAAGATTATAAAAGGACAAGGGGCTATAAGCCAAATATTGTGCAGAGGGCTACTAACAGGATATAAGTTACTGAAAACATAGCTTGTGAAGATGCTATTAGGGAATGACAAAAAGATGAAAATGACAGGAATGCTGTTTACAGGCAGCGTGGAACTAGGCATGGGAATCTATAAATAAATCAATCTAAGTATTTGTGAATGGAGCTAACAAGCAAAAAGGAATGCTAATTCTCTCTGCCTTGCCTCGTCACAATCTATTTATTGAATCTTTCCTAGCATTATATAAATGTCCACCATCATTTCTCTCATCTTACAAAACGCAAAATAAGCCAACTCTCCTTGCAGCAGCAACAACAACAATAAAAATTAAGGTTAAGGAATACCCTGTAACTCTAATGTGGAGTTTCAGTATAAATTCAAGGTGTATTTTTTTCTTTAGACTCCCCGAAGAGATGGCTGAATTTATATACTGGGCAGGATTATATAAGATGAGCCTAGAACATCTTGTCGGAACAGAAGCTAAGGAAGCCCTCAAAAACAATTGGGGTCATGACAAAAAGTTCAGAAGCCAGCATGATGGGTTTCTACTGATCAAAGATGGGACAATTTAAGGATATTTGGTTTCAATTTGAGGATTTTTTTTTTTTAGGGTTTATTTGTTTGGTGTTTTTTTTTTTTTTTTTAAAGATTTTATTTATTTATTTGACAGAGAGATCACAAGCAGGCAGAGAGGCAGGGAGAGAGAGAGGAGGAAGCAGGCTCCCTGCCGAGCAGAGAGCCCGATGCGGGGCTCGATCCCAGGACCCTGAGATCATGACCCGAGCTGAAGGCAGCGGCTTAACCCACTGAGCCACCCAGGCGCCCCGTTTGTTTTTTTTTTTTTCAAGATTTTATTTATTAATTTGGCAGAGAGAGAGAGAAAGAGAGAGAGGGAACAAAGCAGTGGATGCGGGAGAGGGAGAGGGAGAAGCAGGCTTCCCGCTTAGCAGGGAGCCAGATGTGGGGCTCAATCCCAGGACCCTGGGATCATGACCTGAGCTGAAGGCAGACACTTAACAACTGAGCGCCCAGGCACGCCTCAATTTGAGGACTTTAAAAGGCATTTTCATATTTAATTGGGGGGAAAATAACCCTATATAATGTGCACTGAAATATAAATTATAAATAATAATGAACTAGAAATACTGCCAATAAAATAACAAAAATATAAAAAACATGAGATCAAAATGATACTAAATGAAAAAGAAATTGAACACACTGGAAGATGCCTAGAAATTAACTTGTATTCTGAAAAGTGGAGAGTAAAGTCAAATTGCCAAGCACTTATTCTAATTTCTCTATATGACCCATACCTCAGAGTTAATAAGTTCTTGGTACGGACAGTATTTCTTTTTAAAAGATCGCCTAACAAATGGATAAAGAACGGTAGACTGTGTTACTCCTGATGGAATAAAGAATATAGAACATTGTAGTAAGTGTTTCTAAAACCATCAGGTAAAAAGCTCCTAGGGAACATTAAATCAGTGAATCATGTTGACAACACCTGTACCATGGATCGGCCTTAACATCACAAAAAGAGATACCATCAGATACTGTGTTTCCTGATGTAAAAAAACAAGAGTATAGAAATGAGCCAGTGTCCATGCCACAGTAATTGTTTTTTGTTTTCTGGTTGGATGTTTTTGCTTTGGTGAGCTCTACATCCAACATGGGGTTCCACTCGCCATCTCGCCCAAGATCGAGTCATATGCTCTACCTACTGAGCCAGCCAGGTGTCCCCATAGTTAAGTGTTTGTTTGTTTGTTTATTTATTTATTTATTTATTTATTTAAAAGAATGCTTCACGAATTTGCATGTCATCCTTGCACAGGGGCCATGTTAATCTTCTCTGTATCATTCCAATTTTAGTATATGTGCTGCCGAAGCGAGCCCATAGTTAAGTGTTTTTTTTTTTAAGATTTTATTTATTTGTCAGAGAGAGAGAGGAGAGCGAGCGAGCACAGGCAGACAGAATGGCAGGCAGAGGCAGAGGGAGAAGCAGGCTCCCCGCCAAGCAAGGAGCCCGATGTGGGACTCGATCCCAGGACGCTGGGATCATGACCTGAGCCGAAGGCAGCTGCTTAACCAACTGAGCCACCCAGGCGTCCCTAGTTAAGTGTTTTTAAAACTGAAGCTGAATTTGTCTCTACAGGATAATGGTTTCTGATAAATGTAAAAAAGAAAAAAGAACGAAAAATAGGAAAAGCAAGCTTTAAATGAAAAAAGCTATAGGAGACATAACAACTAACTGTAATGTGTGACCTTGTTTGGATACTGATTTAAACATACCAAATGTCAAAAAAGAAGAATCATTTAGGAGACAGATGGAGCAGTGTGAGCACTGATTGGTATTAAGGCATTATTTGATTTATTTGTTTTGGGTATTGTGGTTCTTAACATTCCTTATCTTTTAGTGACACATACTGATGAGGTAATTGATAATATGATGTGACTTCTGCAATTTGTTTAAAGATTTTTTTTTCCTTAATTTATTTGTCAAAGAGAGCACAAGCAGGCAGAGTGGCAGACAGAGGTAGAGAGAGAAGCAGGCTCCCCGCTGAGCAAGGAGCCTGACGCAGGACTGGATTCCAGGACGCTGGCATCATGACCCGAGCCAAAGGCAGCTGCTTAACCAACTGAGCCACCAGATGTCCCGACTTCTGCAATTTGTTATCAAAAATTTTGAAGGGCTGGCGCCTGGATAAGGATATAGATGAAATAAGAATTATTCTGTTAAAAATGTTGGGGCGCCTGGGTGGCTCAGTGGGTTGAGCCTCTGCCTTCGGCTCAGGTCATGATCTTGGGGTCCTGGGATTGAGCTACGCATGGGGCAGGGACCCTGCCTCCCCCCTCTCACTCTGCCTGCCTCTCTGCCTACTTGTGATCTCTGTCTAATAAATAAATAAAATCTTAAAAAAAAAAAAAAAAAGAAACTGACATGTCCAAAAGTGAGCTTCTGATTTCCCTCTGTATCTTTCCAAATCTATCCCTTTCTCCCCTTTTCTCATAACCTTCGGTGATTTCCCCATCTTTCCAAGTCCTTCAGACCAACATCAGGATAAACACGCACACTTCTTTTTTTGTCTACATTCCAGATTTATGAGACATCTTGTTGACTCTACCTTGAAAACATCCAGGACCAGACATTTCTCACATTCTTCTCATTAGCCAATCTGGTCCAAGCTCCATCACCTCTCTCCTGAGCTGTTAGAATGGCCGCTATACCATCACCCTACTGTTTGTTCTCTGCCTACTGTTTTCTGGTTTCAACCCAGTAAGCAGAATGTTAGGTTTCAGTCAGGTTATAGTCCTTCTCTGTTCTTTCTTCCTTTCTTTCTTTCTTTCTTTCTTTCTTTCTTTCTTTCTTTCTTTCTTTCTTTCTTTCTTTCTTTTTTTTTAATTTCATTTTTATGTAATCTCTATACCCAATGTGGGATTGAACTGAAAACCCTGAGATCAAGAGTCACACGCTCCACCAAATGAACCAGCCAGGTGCCCCAGCCCTTCTAGATTCTGAAATAGCCAATAACGTTCCTTTCCCTCAACATCAGTCAATGAAGCCTGAGATGAGCCGCTCAGACACCCTCTTCCCCCTCTGATCAACTTCCTGCTCTTCCCGTTTCCTGCTCCGCGTCAGCCACACTGGCCTCCTTGCTTGCCTCAAGTGTTCCAGGCAAATTCTTCCCTCCTGACCTTTACATCGGCCATTTACTCTGCCTAGAATGCTATTTCTCCAAATAAAATTCACTCATGATGTTCATTGCTTTGAGGCCTTGACTCTAATTCCTCATTCTCAGCAAATGACTCTCTAACAACCATATTCAACTGGTTTGCTTGCACAGCACTCCCTCTAAATCTTTCACCGATACATTCCCAACACCCCCAACCACACAAAGGGGTGCTCGGTAATACCTGCTGACTGCCTCACTTAAATTGAAGCTAAACTTGACTGAGGAAGACTTCAAGGAAGCGATCACATATGCCAAGAAGGAGGAGTACGGCTTCCAAACAGATGGGGAACAAAAACAAAACAAAACAAACACCATAACTAGAAAAAATACCAAGAAATACCGAGGGGCCACTTTCTTGTTGACTCTGAGTTCTGGCCAGTACAGAGAAATTGCGTATGTGAAAGTAGTCAGAATCTTATTTTAAAGTCTAAACCAACCTGCATTAAAAACCAAGGAGATTTAAGAGTAACTACCTAACTGAATTGATATCTGATCTCAGGTTGGGTTCTTTTTTTCTTTCTTTCTTTTTTCCCCAGAATGCCTCATGCCTAGGAGAGCGGCAAAGATAAAAGAGAGAGGAAATAAAGTGCAAAGGCAAGTCCCAACCCTTTGGCCAATGGGAGTTGTGCACAGAAACTCAGGAGCGTCCACAGGCCTCACCTAAAAGCGGCAGCGAGGAAGCCTTGCTACTGTTTGTTGTCCCGTGATTCTTGCGCTTGATCCGAGGAATGAATTTCTTCTCCACAGCTCTTATCTTATGTGCGAGAACTTCTGTCATCATTGCTGCCCTCTTCTTCCCAGAACGAGGAACTGGCTGGGTAAAACGTGTTCTTTTTTTACGGCGGGGAGCGAGCACCTCAATGGCCCCAGACTGGATCTTGGCTTCCATTCCTTCGCTAGAGCCAAACTCATCTGTGTCCGAGAGTTTGTAGAGCGGTAGAACGTGGAGTTGCTCATCCTGAGGGATAACCCCCAAGGAGCGGTTATCTTCTCTTGTTAAAGTACAAACCTGACAGAAAGAAAACATGAAAGAGGTCCTGCACATTCATCACAGTCATTTCTATCTTCTAACTGTTGCCATTGTCAAAAGGGTCTGTATTCCCATTCTGTTTTCCAGTGGGTTACTGCTGGTATAGTGATTTTGGATAAAGAATACATATTAAGTCACTCAACACAGTTCAATTCTAGGAATTTATCAACTGTTTTTAAGAAGATCAGTATAATTTTGAGTTGATCTTATAAGTCAATGGTATTATATACATTTATGTATTTTATAGTACTTTTAAAGTAAACTCTAGCCCCAGTGTGGAGCTCAAACTCGCAACACCAAGGTCAAGTCACATGCTGTTCCAACTGGCCAGTTATGCAGCCCCAAACTCCTATATTTTAAACATTAGGCCTTTTGTTACATTCCATTTTACTTCATTGCCTAAGTTAGGGAATATCTACTGGACTGTCCATAGCATTCATTTAAAATATTAAGTATTAAGAAGACATTATTTTAGCCTATGTATTTCCCTATTTCTTAAATAATGTCTCATTCTTTGTGTAGAGGAGGTTTAATTATGAAGAATTTTCTAATTTGCTGTTTTCTTTTAGGATTTCTTCACTTCTGCTTATAAGTGGAATTTATCTATAGATATATAGATTTTTTTTTTCTGCATTTCCCCCCATGTCAGGGTGATTTTTCTCTTCACTAAATGAATGGAAGAGATATTAATGAAGTAAAAGGAGCACAAGAGATTTCTCTCTCCAGCAGGACTTATATTCTAATAGCTTTATTTTTAAATTTGATTTTTTATTATTTTTTAAAAATTACTTAGTTTTAAAAAAATTGAATAGTTTTAAAAAATTGAACATTTCATTTTGATAAATTTTCTCTTTCTGCTTCATGTTGCTTCTATTCTGGCTAGGGACGTACCAGTTAAGTTACCCACCTTTCTTTTGCATGTGAACAAGACAAGACATCTGAAGAAAATTCTGTCTTGAAATATAACCTATCTCAGTCCTCCTGACTTTAAAAGTTATTTTTATTCATTGTAGAGAATTAAACTACAGAACTACATACAGAAAATTCCTGACCTAATATTCACATTTTTCTTCATAGATTAGTATGTTAGTGGTAATTAATTTTCAAGGGTCATTAAAGAGCCAACAAAAGGGGCGCCTGGGTGGCTCACTGGGTTAAGCCGCTGCCTTCGGCTCAAGTCATGATCCCAGGTCCTGGATTCGAGCCCCGCATCGGGCTCTCTGCTCAGCAGGGAGCCTGCTTCTTCCTCTCTCTCTGCCTGCCTCTCTGCCTACTTGTGATTTCTCTCTGTCAAATAAATAAATAAAATCTTAAAAAATATATATATCCAATTGTTTCATTATTTTTATTAAAAACATTTCTCCTAGAGCTAAGGGCTCTTTCTAAGATGCTAGAAGAAATAAAACTGCCTGATTTTAAGGTCAATAGACTTGATGAATACAGACAGGAAAGTAAGATAAAGTTTCAAAAATCACAATATTTTCTCAATATTTATAATCATTTACCAGCAAGACTTGAAATACTGAATTATCTTGGGTATTATCAGTAATTTTAAAGTAACTGTGTTAAAAAGTAGACTCTTCCACCAATAAATGTTTATTTTACTCAGTTTATTTGTTCGCAGGGGGATTAAGAAGGTGACAAGGAGTAGATATGAGGAGTATAATTAGAAGGACGGAAGCAGCAGGCAGAGTGAAAAGGGAACTGCAGCCACATTTGAAGAACTCAGGGTTTCAGAGATGGGGAAATTTGGAGTTCTGTCAGGTTCTGGGAACGAGCCTCCTGGCATGAACGAGAGCAGTGGAGAAGAGGCAGCAGAGTAATGCACAAGGAGGAGCACGAGAGAAGTGGAACCAAAATTTAGTTTGATTCTGAACCTAATTCAGCCTGAGCACAGATAGTCTGTAAGGAAGCAAATCAGGTAAAATGTACTAGCCAAGCAATGACAATGAACCACGCTCTGGCGAAGATTCACCTGGACAGATTATAATATTTCAGCATCTGAAAATAACACTGATGGGTCAAACACTACAGTCAACAAGAATGGAGAAGAAAGATTAAGAAAAACGAAAAAAAAAAAAGGGGGGGGGGGCCTCCTTAATCTATCACTCCTAGACTTTATTGGCCAGACAACAAAGGAAGGCTACCTTTAGATGGATTAAATGGATTACTTTCTCGGGAGCCTGTGGCTATCTTCCTTGTATGGAGCCAACCAAACAGACTGGTGTAGTGCAAAAACAGAGTGGTATATTTTACCAGGGGAGAAGAAAATTACTGGAAGCAAATCCATTCCACTTACAAAAGGACTATTGCATGATTCTCCCCAGGGTCTTTTAACTAACTGAAACATCTCCTGATTGACTTCATGCTATGGACATGTAATTCTTTTCATGTCTGTAAGCCTAACTGCACAGCTCAATGCAAGTATTTCTTTCTTTCTTTTTTTTTAAATAATTTTATTTTATTTATTTGACAGACCAAGATCACAAGTAGGCAGAGAGTCAGGCAGAGAGAGAGAGAGAGAGAGGGAGGAGGAAGCAGGCTCCCCGCCAAGCAGAGAGTCTGATGCGGGGCTCGATCCCAGGATCCTGGGATCATGACCTGAGCCGAAGGCAGAGGCTTACCCCACTGAGCCACCCAGGCACCCTCAATGCAAGTATTTCTGACAATGCTGGTATATTAATGTAACTTCACACATATATACTGGCACTAAGAACAAACACACACAAAAAAGATGATATATTTGGCATAGTTCCTTCACAACAACCCTGAAGTGCACAGAAGGCAAAAAACAAAAACAAAAAACGGTAAGTTGCTTAACTTCCTACCTACCAGTTTGATGGCACAGAATTGTACTCCTACCTCCTAGCAACCACACCACAATGATCCAAGACTTTCAACAAAATATCTAAGGCCAGTTCTGTAACTTTGTGCAAGTATATCGACAATAACTTAATAGCATTGATATTACGCACTATGTGGCGCAGAACATAAAACAGAATTTTTAACAATCATCCTATTTCAGAAGCTCAGCCTAAGCATACAGCTATGGACCTTCTAGGATCAAAAGCCACCCAGGTACATACCACAGTGCTTCCATTATTCATGTTGTGAATGTCCCTATGAGGATGGGCACAGAAGTCGAGGCAAGCGGTGACTCCAGAGAAAGGACGCCCTTCTTTGCTGCCAAGCCGACATTCTCGGGCCACATGTTCGTATTCTACCTAAAAAGAGAAATGTATGACACAGTTTTAAGAGCCAGAAAGAATCACCTTTAGTAAAAAGTAAAAATCACTTCCTGACCACGTATCTAAACTAATTCTATGTTTTAAGTCAGATTTCTGACTAGTGTGGTAAAATAAATGGGCAGTTCAGTAACATTCAGGAGGAAGAGTATGGAAGGAACATCAGGTAAAATGACAATGACTGGGTGTGACTGATGGCAGGCTGACGACAGCACCTGTTAGAGATGAGTATGTGAGCAGAGTAAGGCTAAATTATCCCAGGAGGAACAGAGACTACTACAGTGCATGAAGCACGTGTGATGTTTCAATGTCTATGAAAAGTAGGTAAACTTATATACTTATGTTCATGAGTCAATATAGAAATTGAATTTATAACTCTCTTTAAAACCAAAGGTTAGCAATTAACAGAGAGCATGTTATTCATGATAACAGAAATAAAGATCTAAGAAATCTAGATTTCTGGTTATGTTTAAAATAAAACGATCATTAACACTAATTTTCTACTTGTGATGACTGCATACATATATGTCTTCCAAAACGACTGCCGGAATGAGGTTAGGTAATATTTCAATCCGTTTACAAAGTAAGGATTATGTTGTGTATGTCGTGGTAACACTTAAGATCTCTTAAAAATTTCTGAGTTTATGATATGGTACTGTAAATCATACTCCCCATGCTGTGCGACAGATGGCCAAATATTATTATTTATCTTATGGCTGGGGGATTGTACCCCGGACGATCATCTCCTCATTTCCTACACCCCTCATTTATTTTCTTGATGATGTCCTTTGAAGCACAAAAATTTAGAAATTTTGACAACCTAGTTCTTCCTTATTTTTAGTTTTGGATGGCCTAGTGCTAGTATATACAAAAAACAATGACTTTGCATATTGATCTTATATCCTGAAACCCTGCTAAACTTATTTATTAGCAGTAACACTGAGTGTGTGTGTGTGTATGTGTATCCCTCAGTAGTTTCCACACATAGGATCATACCACTGGCTAGTAGAGATCATTTTATCTCCTTTTCGACTCTGAATTTGTTCAACTTGTTCTTATTTATTTATTTGATGGGGGTGGGGGGTACAAGCAGGGGGAGTGGAAGAGGGAGAAGCAGGCTTCCTGCAGGGCAGGGAGCCCCATGTGAGGCTTGATCCTGCATTGTTATGTGGGATCCTGCAGGGATCATGACCTGAGCCAAAGGTGGATGCTCAATGGCAGATGCTCAACAACTGAGCCCCCCAGACACCCCTCTTCAACTTGTTTTTAACAGAATCTCTTGCAAAATGTTAAAAGAAATGGCAAGTAGATACTGTCTTGTTCCAGATATTAAGCAAAAAAATTTTTAGTCCTTTTTTGGTAATTATGATACTATCCGTGGATTTTTGTAGATATCCTTTATTAGGCCAAGGCAATTCTTTTCTATTGCTGTTTTGTTAACTACTTTTATCATGAAGGTGTTGGATTTTGTCAAATGTGTTCTATCTCTAGGGAGAACACGTGGTTTTTGTCATCTGTTCTATTAATGTAGCTAGTATACTACACTGATTTTCTTGCATTGAACCAATCATCCATTCCTGTTTTAGAAATTTTATTTCTAGAATTAATCAATTCTGTTACTCTGCAGTTTTAATTCAATTGTCATAACAGGAAGTCTTTTAAAAACAGGCTAGATAATTTTTTTACTCTTTAAAAAAAATATTTTTAAAGTAATATCGACACCCAACACTGGCCTCAAAGTCATGACTCTGAGGTCAAGAGTCACATGCTCTACCCACTAGCCAGCCAGCCAGGCACATCCAGGCTGGCCCATTTTTTGTTTGTTTGTTTGTTTTTGTTTTTTTAAGATTTTATTTATTTATTTGACAGAGAGAGAGAGAGAGAGAGATCACAGGCAGGCAGAGAGGCAGGCAGGGGCGGGGGGAAGCAGGCTCCCCACCGAGCAGAGAGCCCGATGCGGGGCCTGATCCCAGGACCCCGGGACCAGAGGCTTTAACCCACTGAGCCACCCAGGCGCCCCCACGCTAGACCATTTTTTAAGCTGTTCTGTAAAAATAGATATACACTCAAGTTCAAATCGAAGCTTTCCTATGAACAATGATGTGGCTTATATAGAAATTTCAACCATATTTAAGAGCACAGCATACATGGTCCCCAAACATACCTGGTTTTGATAAGCAACAGGAGCATACTGCTTATAAATTGGAGCTAATCGTGTAGCCAAACTCTGTAAATTATCTTCAAGGTTTTTCTCCTACAGGAAAAGACAGTCCATGAAAGTTGCTTCATAATGACATGAGTCTTAGGTATGAAAACGAATCATCAATCATTGCCGATGTGCAGTCGATGTTAAGACTCATACTTACCCTAGTAAAAGAGCTATCACAGAAAATCACATGGGTTGTTTCTTAAAAAACCTGAACTACTGGTCATTGTTATGCTTTAATTTAGTTTTTGAAATTCAAGTTCTATGTTATAAGTAGTTAGAAATCTAAATGGTGTTAGAGGAAAAGTGTTCATGTTGCTAAAGAGAAGAACCCACCCCACGTTGTATTTATTCAGTTGTACTGGGCACTTGGAGTAAATCAAGACAGGGTTCCTGGTGGCAAGAGGAGACGTTGAAAAACTCTGACACAGTGCAACAAGTCTGTATAACGAAAGTTTCTATAACAACAAACATAAGGCGCAATACTACGCATCGGGTCCTGTGCTGACAGCTTCAAATATCGGCAACTGGTTGTCTAAAACTAATGGCTTCTTTTCTCGTTATAATGGCCACAAACCGAGGAAGACACAGTGGGACACCATGAAAAGAGTCTGGATTGCTACTGATAGTAGAAACATGTAAGACCTTTTTTCCCAAGGAGAACAGGCATGACAAATGTCTCTATTCAAAATGTCACTGAAGTTTCAGGTCAGGTCATGATCTCAAGGTTGTGAGTTTGAGCCCCACGTTGGGATCCAATCCTGGAGCTAAGAAAGTTTGATATTCTCCCCTACCCTGCTCATGCTCTCTGTTTCCTTCTCTAAACTAGATAAATAAAATCTTAAAAGAAAAATCATTGAAGATAGTATAACATATGCAGCAGATAAGGTTAGGCTTCGGAAACAATAGTTGAAAGACTACGGTGATAATTTTTGAGAGAGGACTGTATCCTAAATCAAATTGAGAAATGATCAGTCACTCTAAAGGAAGACTATCGAAGGGGAATTGAGAGTAAGGATGAAGGAGAGACTTAAGAAAGTTCCACACTTCTGCTTTATTTGAGATTTAGTGGATGTCAAGAACATAAGTAAGACCTTGATGTGGATGAGTTCACTTCTAATATGCATCACATTATTAATAAAACCAAAGCCACACACAGTGTAGACATAGGAAGTTAATCCTTGAGTGCACTTAACAAACCCCAATTTGGGCAACTGTAAAGGATCAGTGATAACCCTTTTGGTTTCTTAATAATTTAGATTGATGCTTGCATTGAAAAAGAAATTTATGTATATCAAGTCCATATACAGATTACTGGGTTCCTTTTATCTGTTTTACGTATTTGCTTAATACAGTTTCATATAGTCAAGAAACACTTCCTGGCTATACTCACCCATTAATTATTTCATTTATTTGAGGAAAACTTACAATTGTGATTTAAGTACCTACTGAAAAGATTTTGATTATGTTTTCTTTTCTCTCTCTTTTTTTTAAAGATTATTTATTTATTTATTTGACAGACAGAGGCCCCAAGTAGGCAGAGAGGCAGGCAGAGACAGAGAGAGAGGGAAGCAGGCTCCCTGCTGAGCAGAGAGCCCCATGCGGGGCTCGATCCCAGGACCCTGGGATCATGACCTGAGCCGAAGGCAGAGGCTTTAACCCACTGAGCCACCCAGCTGCCCCTTGATTATGTTTTCCAATACCTGAAATATTTAGGTGAATAGGTAATTGTGTTTCACTGCTAGGAGATTATGAACCATCTGGTATCAGAAGTCAGACTAAGTAATTGGTCATCATGAAATAGCTCATTTACAGTATAGAAATATTGAAATACAGTAGGCACATAGAAAAAATAAAATAAAGCTTGTATAGCTGAGCACTGGTATCATCTTACAAATTTAAGTCTCATTAATGTAAAAATTTTGATTTATTAATTGTTTCATTAGAACAAATGTGTGTGTCAGATATAGAGGTTTCTTCTTATCAGATATCAACCCACTGGGGCTCAAGCCTACATTCCTCTGCTTTTCTCCTCCTATACCTGATGCCTAGGACTGTCATATATCCACATCTGGACCACAAATCAAACAAGTATTAGATTCTTCTCTTTTTTCTTATTTAAGACTTATTTATTTGAGAGAGATAGAGAACATGAATGGGGGGGAAGATGCAGAAGAGAGACTTTTCCAGCAGACTCCCCACTGAGTGTGGAGCGCAACATGGGGTTCAGTCTCGAGACCCATGAGATCATGACCTGAGCTGAAACTAAGAGTCCAACACTCTACCTACTGAGCCACCCAGGTGTCCCCAGATTCTTATTACTGACCTGACATTCCCACTTGGATTTTATAGAAATCTCTCATCTAGTGGCTCCAAAACGAACCTATAATCTGCCCTTTCGAAACTGGGTTCTATTTCCATGTACCTTACCTTGAGCAATGTCACTACCATCTAGTAATCATCTAGTAATTAAAAACCTGTCCAGACTAACCACTGCTCACACTTTCCTCTGTCACAACCAAGTCACAATTATCTCTTCACTCAACTATTCTTAAGGCTAGCTCATCTTGCTAAACACACTTTTCACCACCTCCAAACCATTATTCAAAGAGCAACCAGAGAGATCTCTTTCAAAGACAAGTGTAATTGTATCACTTTCATTAAAACCCTTCAATGATCTTCCAAAATGTTTGACATCCCATACAAGGCCAGCGTTTTCACCTTACTCTCCCTTGCCTGCTCTGAGCTTCATACTGGCCTTCTGTCAGTTTCTGTAATGAGAAATGCTTCTTTTTATTATGTTATAAGCACTATATAGATGTTATTCAATATTTAAAATCATCAACAAAAACTGATCTAATACTTAGTAATTATGTAACATTCTGTTGTAGAATAAAAATTTAACAGTCACGTCAATATTACTAATATATTTATATACTGGTAGTTTTATCATAAAATATATGGAAAGAAAACTTAACTGATTAATTTTAAGGGAGAAGGACATCACATTATTAGGCGTTCTTATGGTTGAACATAATAGCACCTTTCCATGATTAGGTGTTTTATATGTCCTTTACTAAATTTTTAAAGTCTTCTTCCTAAAGGTCTCACATACTTTTTTTTTTTTAATGTAAGCTCCATGCCCAACATGGGGCTTGAACTCATGGCCCCGAGATCAAGAGTCACACAATCTACTGACTGAGACAGTCAGGAGCCCCTAACATACTTATTAGATTTCTTCCAAGGCCCTTGATCAGCAAATCATAGTTCTTTCTGGAATCATTTCCTTGCTTAATTATAGTAGATGAGAACTCAAGAACATGCTAAATAATTCTGATTATCTCTGTAAAGGGATCATTATTAATTCTGAGTTTCTTGAGAGATGTTATATTCATTGTATTATAGAAATGGATTCATTCCTGTTTTATTTGTGTTTCCTATTTATCTTGCAGTCTAACGATTTTTAAAAATCCTCTCAGATTGTCTTCTTTTTAAAGATTTTTTTTCCCCCACAACTACTTCAAAATGTAAAAATTCTATTTCTATTAATCTAAAAAATCTTAAAAATACACTTTCAAATATATGTTTTTCTGATGACACCTAGAGCAGTGTTTTCCAAGCTGTGGGTCATGACTCATTCATGGGCCAAGAAATCAGTTTAGTAGGTAACAACTAACATTTAAAAAAAGAAAAATGAAATTTTATAAAAAATATTATAGTGAATCATAGTGAACCTCAGCAATAACTAGATTGAATATTAATTTTAAATATTTTAATGTCTTCTTTTGCATAGAAGATGAAGTATTATCTTCTGATATTTTATTTGAACTATTTGCTTGCATATACCTATTGTATAGCAGTTTGTAATATAAAATGTTTTTTATTCTTGGTCACAGCTCAAAGTTTGAAAAACACTGATCTTAGTATCTAAATTCTCCCCACTCCAAACAAAGAATAAAACATTACCACACTTAGTTCCTATAGGTGCCCCACCCCCTCCCAGTGCCTTCCCACCCTTGAGTTGATAAGAGTATGGAATTATACTTATCGGTATAGTTATACTTATCGGTTGTTATTTTAATTAAAAAAATGTAAGTACTCAACTTATTTAAACTTAACAGTAAGGTTGACTAATTTCTTTGCTCACCATGGCCTCGTGTCCCGGACAGATTGGTTCCGGTTTCATATATCTTCTTTCTGGATTACGTCCTTTAGTAATTCTTTCATAGTAGTTCTGTGGGTAGTAAACTTTCTGAGTCTTTGAAATGTTGGCAAATGGCTTTATTTATTTTTCCTACTTTGGCTGGGTATAAAATTCTAGGTTCTTTTAACAAGGACTTTCTTGGGGGTTAGGGGAGAGGAGGAGGGAACCAGGGACAGTTGGAATTTGGGTTGGTAGTTAAAGACTTTACCTAATTTATTGAGAATTTTAAACTACTTACTTATATAGAGAGTCTTAGGTTTTTTACGCTATTTTAAAATATCTCATTGTTTTACTATTTAGAAAATATTTTAAGGAATGTACTTATAAATTCATTGTGTAATTGAAAAGTAAAAAAAGGACACTTACGTGTAAGGGAGAGCTTGGATCAATTCTAAATCTTCTAGGGCTTGGGCTTCTACCAAATTTACATCCATTGAAATACATACTCCATGAACAGCCAAAAGAAAATGAAGCTCCACAGGTCTCTGGATCAATTCCTTGACATGTACAGGTACGACTGTAGGATGAGAATTGTAAGGGGATGAACTGACAAAGCGAGGCCAATACCTCGGACAGAACATTTCCAATTCCTGTAACTTTAGAAGTATAGATGACCAAAGAACTGATTTTAACATATCTATTATGTTACTTATTTTATCGTAAGTAGTGTCAGCAACACAAAGCCAACTGCCCTTGATATAAGCAAGTTTTTAACTAAAATGTTCGTTCAAGATTGTAATCCAAAGAAACAGCAATAAACTACACAGAAATACCCACAGCCCTATTTGACTTGGATATGACTGAGAGGAAATAAACAGTCTGCATTTTACTTTATCTTATTAAGAGAGAATCTTAAAAAAAAAAAAAAAAAAAAAAAAAAAAGGCAATGAGAGAATCTTAAAATAGGCTCCACACTCACTGCAGAGCCTGACCCGGGGCTTGATCTCAAGACCCTGAGGTCATGATCGGAGCTGAAAACGAAAACAAGAGTCAAGAGTCAGCCGCTTAACCAACTGAGCCACCCAGGTGCCCCAAAGAGTCTGCATTTTATATCCTGGATGTGTGTCCCTATTAGAAATGAAAATGAGATTATCTCGTTATGTCTTTGGACTTTAACTCCATCACTTAAAAACTGATACTGATACAGGGGCGCCTGGGTGGCTCAGTGGGTTAAAGCCTCTGCCTTTGGCTCGGGTCATGATCCCAGGGTCCTGGGATCAAGCCCCACATCAGCCTCTCTGCTCAGCAGGGAGCCTGCTTCCTCCTCTCTCTCTCTGCCTGCCCCTCTGCCTACTTGTAATCTCTGTCTGTCAAATAAATAAATAAATAAAATCTTTAAAAATAAATAAATAAATAAAAATAAAAACTGATACTGATATAATCCTGAGGACTGATAATAGATAATATGTATTATAAGTGAAATCACTGTTAATTTGAAAGAAAACCTTTATTAAGATTACAAAAGGAGGGGCGCCTGGGTGGCTCAGTGGGTTAAAGCCTCTGCCTCCGGCTCAGATCATGATCCCAGAGTCCTGGGATGGAGCCCTGCATCGAGCTTTCTGCTCAGCAGGGAGCCTGCTTCTGATCTCTGTCAAATAAATAAATAAAATCTTAAAAAAAAAAAAAAAAAGATTACAAAAGGAAAAATAGAACTGAAAGCTTGTTTCATTCAGTAACTTGGTTATTTTAGCACACTGGGGGGCATTTCTGAGGCCCTAACATGTACCCAATAGTAAGAATGACAATGATTAGAGTATTCATGCAAAGATATGAAAACAAGGAAGTAACATACACTCTTGTGGTTTCCAACTGCATAACACTTGAAAATTCTAATAGTATGAATGTGATACTTAATGTAATGATTAAAAACAAGGAAAAAAAGATAGTTAAAAAAATAAGTAAATGAAAAGTATATAGAAATTTTAAGATCAAAACTAGTAGTATTTTTTAATTGTAAAAGTCAAGGAAATAGGGGCGCCTGAGTGGCTCGGTGGGTTAAGCCTCTGCCTTCAGCTCAGGTCATGATCTCAGGGTCCTGGGATCGAGCCCCATATTGGGCTCTCTGCTCAGCAGGGAGCCTGCTTCCCCCACCCCTCTGCTTGCCTCTCTGCCTACTTGCGATCTCTCTGTCAAATGGATGAATAAAATCTTAAAAAAAAAAAAAAAGTCAAGTAAATACCTGATACTAAGATTAACATTGACTATGAAAAGAAAAATAAATAATACATTTATGTCATTAAAATGATACATGGGCTGGGGCGCCTGTGTGGCTCAGTGGGTTAAGCCTCTGCCTTCAGCTCAGGTCATGATCTCAGGGTCCTGGGGTCGAGTCCCGCATCGGGCTCTCTGCTCAGCAGGGAGCCTGCTTCCTCCTCTCTCTGCCTGCCTCTCTGCCTACTTGTGATCTCTCTGTCAAGTAAATAAATAAAATCTTAAAAAAAAACCGTTTAAAATAAAATAAAATAAAATAAAATGATACATGGGAAGAAAATTGTAGTTTAAATAATAGCTGATAGTTATTCAAACAATGAAATACATAGGAAATGTACAGGATTGTGAGACCTAAAAGTGCTTTTGCAGAATATCTGAAATAGTCAACATCACCAATAATAGGACAAATGAACTGAAAATAGGTCTTAATGTTATGGACAAAACGCAGTCCACCACTAATTTCTCAATTGAATTTAATTAGAAAGAAACAATCAGACAAACAAAAACTGAGCAATGGTCCATAAAATTAGGCCTTCAAAAAAGTCAATGCATGTCAAAGCCCAGGAGCCTGGGTGGCTCAGTTAGTTAAGCATCTGACTCTTGGGGCACCTGGGTGGCTCAGTTGGTTAAGCCTCTGCCTTCGGCTCAGGTCATGATCTCAGGGTCCTGGGATTGGGTCCCGCATCGGGCTCTCTGCTCGGCAGGGAGCCTGCTTCCCTCTCTCTCTCTCTCTGCCTGCCTCTCCATCTACTTGTGATCTCTGTCTGTCAAATAAACAAATAAAATCTAAAACAAAAACAAAAACAAAAATAGCTTAAAAAAAAAAAGCATCTGACTCTTGATTTCTGCTGGGTCGAGATCTCAGTGCTCCGTGGGGAGTTGAAATTCTCTCCCTGTGCCCCTCCCCATGCTCTCTCAAATAAATAAAAACACCTTAAAAAAAAAAAAATCAGTGCCAAGAAAGACCAGGCAAGAGATAAGAAACAATCAAGAGACCATCCAAGCAGGGGGAGCACATAGGGAGAGAGAAGCAGACTCCCCACTGAGCAGGGAGCCCAATGCAGGGCTTGGTCCCAGGACCCTAGGACCATGACCTGGGCAGAAGGCAGACATTTAACTGACTAAGCCACCAGGTGTCCCTGTAAAGTACATAACTGGAAAATATTCAGATAGATTAGATAATAGCATTTTAACGAATTTGGTTATTTTGATAATTTGCTGGTGTTATGTAAATGAATGTCCTCATTCTTAGAATATACCATCTGAAGTATTATTTACAGGAAAAAGGCATAAAGCCTGCAACTACCTAACAATCCAGAGTGAAAAAGCTTTTAAAAATCGACAATAAGGGTGCCTGGGTGGCTCAGTGGGTTAAGCCGCTGCCTTCGGCTTGGGTCATGATCTCAGGGTCCTGGGATGGAGTCCCACATCGGGCTCTCTGCTCAGCAGGGAGCCTGCTTCCCTCTCTCTCTCTGCCTGCCTCTCTGTCTACTTGTGATCTCTCTCTGTAAAATAAATAAATAAAATCTTAAAAAAAAAAATAAATAAAGGTTCTTTTAAAAAAAAATCGACAATAATATATATGTTTGTGTGTATGTGTGGCTTTGTGTATAAATGCAAATGTTACAAACTTAGTGACGATGAAATCTGTAAGAGGTATAAAAGTGTTCACTGAAGGATTCTTGCATATAGTCTGTCAGTAAGAATATTTATTTATCTTATTTATTTCTTAACTAGGCTCTACACCCAGTATGGGACTTGAACTCACAACCCTGAGATCAGGAGTCACATGCTCTACTGATTGATGAGCCAGTCTGGAACCCTTGCAAGAATCTTTAAAAACAAAAACAAAAACAAAAAGATATGCTGGAGGCATGCCTGACTGGTTCAGTCAGTAGAGCAAAAGACTTTTATTTTGGGGTCATGAGACTAAACCCCACACTGGGTATAGAGATTACTTAAAAATTAAGAAGGTATGGGGGCGCCTGGGTGGCTCAGTGGGTTAAGCCTCTGCCTTCAGCTCAGGTCATGGTCTCAGGGTCCTGGGATCAAGCCCCACATCTGGCTCTCTGCTCAGCAGGGAGCCTGCTCCCCCCACCCCCGCCTGCCTTTCGCCTACTTGTATCTCTCTCTGCCAAATAAATAAATAAATAGGTATGCTAGATCTACATTGAGTGAAACAGAATAAAACTCATGTTGTTGGATTCTCGGGAAGATTAAATTAGACCATATATATATATATATATATATATATATATATATATCCTTCAAAGCAGAGCCTTCATACAAGAGTTATTATGGTAACTGTGAATCTACATACAAAAGAATTAGCAGACATTAAAAATAGTTTGTATATTACTAGCATTGTAAAGATAAGGAGAGTATAATGAAATCATGACATAAGCATAAAGGAATTATTCTAAAGGTATGCAAATTAATTTTGTGTGGTGATCAGAGAGGGGACAATATATATTATGTTTATATTTTATATATATGATGATATTTGTTTTTAAAGATTTTTAATATTTCTAGCAAAGATTTTATTTATTTATTTATCTATTTATTTATTTTAGAAAGAGAGAGAGACACAGATAGAGAGCAAGCATGAGCAGGGGAAGGGGTATAGGGAGGAGAGAATCTCAAGCAGGGCCCATGTTCTGTGTGGAGCCCAATGCAGGGCTTGATCTCATGACCTGACCTGGAAGAGTCGGACGCTTAACCTACTGAGCAATCCAAGCACCCAAAAAGATTTTTATGTTTTCAGTAATCTCTACATTGACCACGTGGCTTGAACTCAGAACCCGAGATCAAGAGTTGCACACTCCACCAACTGAGCCAGCCAGGCACCCCAGTATATATGAGATTTCTTTTAAAAAAGAGAGACATGTATGAAGAAAACACAAAACCACAAAACAATCCTGAAGGACACAAAAGCAAACCTGAACAAATGGAAAGAAAAACCATGTTATGGGATAGGAAGATTCAATATCATAGTAAGTTAATTTAATGAAATCTCATTAAAAATGTCATTGGAGGGGCACCTGTGTGGCTCAGTTGTTAAGCGTCTGCCTTCGGCTCAGGTTGTGATCCTGGGGTCCTGGGATTGAGCCCCACATTGGGCTCCCTGCTTGGTGGGGAGCCTGCTTCTCCCTTTCCCACTGCTTGTGTTCCCTCTCTCGCTGTGTCTGTCAAATAAATAAAATCTTAAAAAAAAAAAATGTCACTGGATCCATCTTAAACTAGACAAATTCATTTTAAAGATTATATGGAAGCATAAACAGAAAAGAATACTAGAAAGCTTTGAAAAAGAGCGAGTAAGGTGAGCTATTCCTACCAAAATGAAAATATATTATACAACCTCTATAATTAAAAAAAATGTGGTACTAGTACATGAAAAGCCAGGACACTGATATAAATTTCAAATACGGGGCACCTGGGTGGCTCAGTGGGTTAAAGCCTCTGCCTTCGGCTCGGGTCATGATCTCGGAGTCCTGGGATCGAGCCCTGTATCGGGCTCTCTGCTAAGCAGGGAGCCTGCTTCCTCCTCTCTCTCTGCCTGCCTCTCTGACTACTTGTAATTTCTCTCTGTCAAATAAATAAATAAGATCTTTAAAAAAAAAATAAATTTCAAATACAAGAGAGGACTCCATCTCATATATAATTTTGGTTTATATTAAAGTGGCATTTCAAAACAAGGGGAAAGAAATGCTCTCTTGTTTTTTTTTTTTTTAAGATTTATTTGACAGACAAAGATCACAAGTAGGCAGAGAGGCAGGCAGAGAGAGAGAGGAGGAAGCAGGCTCCCCGCTGAGTGGAGAGCCGGACGTGGGGCTCGATCCCAGGACCCTGGGATCATGACCTGAGCTGAAGGCAGAGGCTTCAACCCACTGAGCCACCCAGGTGCCCAGAAATGCTCTCTTGTTAAGTGGTGTTTTCGTAAATGGAAAAAAGGACAGAAATAGATCTCCTCCTCCCACTATTAACTAGCATAAATTTTAAATTCATCATAGATTCATGCTTTAAAAATTTACAATTTCAACAAGGACTAAAAGAAAACATGGGTGAATTACTGTATACCTTTAAAGAGAGAAAAATGTTCTTAAATATCAGTTAATATTCAGACACAAAAGAATAAATAGATTATGATTAATTTCACTAAAAAGGAAAAGGGATGGGGCACCTGGCTGGCTCAGTTGCTGGAGAATGTGCCTCTTCGTCTTGGGATTGTAAATCTGAGCCCCAAGGGTGTGGAGATTACTTAAAAAGTAATAAAAATGGAAAACTTCTGCAAAAGATAACATAGCAGAAGTAAAAAGACAAATATCAAACTGGCAAAAATGTTTAGACATTATACAGCAAAGTGTGAAGAGCTCCAATACATAAAAGCAGCAGCAATCCTTTAGAAACAAGGGCTAGAACAATTAACAGGCAACTGAGCTGTAAGTACCCCCACCTCAAAAGGCAATCTTAACCACTCATTCCTAACATAAAAAATGCCACTTATCACCTACTAAAAAGGCAAAACCTCAAGTTTGACATCATATTCCCAGCAAGATGGTAGGAAAACAGATATGCGCTTACATTGCTGAGAATATGGTATAATTCTCTATGGAAGAGCTTTTCCTTTCTGGAAAAATTCCTCTCTTCCAGACCCTGGGTGAGTGGGACCAGGCATCAAAGAGGGAAGCAGAAAAAGAATACTCTCTAAGGGTACCTGGTTGGCTCAGTCAGAGGAGCCCCGTGACTCTTGATCTCGGGGTCTGGTCTGGGGGTGGTGAGCTTGAGTGCCATGCTGGATGTAGAGATTACTAGTAGATAGATAGACAGACAGATAGACTGACCCTACGATGGTTTCAACTCACTATGCAACCAAGTCTTGCTTTTTAAAATATATGCTTATTCTTCAGTTTCAGAATGCCTGAAATTCTGTAATATGCATAATTGGCAGTTAATGAATATTTTTTAAAAGATTTTATTTATTTATTTATTTATTTATTTATTTGTCAGAGAGAGAGAGAGAGAGAGAGAGCTAGAGCAAGAGTGCGAGTGAGTGCACAAGCAGGCAGAGGCGGAGAAGCAGGCTCCCTGCCGAGCACGGAGCCCGATGTGGGACTCTGGGATCCCAGGACCTGGGATCATGACCTGAGCCAAAGGCAGCGGCTTAACCGACTCAGCCATCCAGGCATCCTGGTAGTTCATGAACAATTTCATATTGTACGACAGAGGTCTGAATGGGAAAGCAGTACAAAACAGATTTGATTACTTTTCATTGAGCGTGCATCTTCGGTCTGTGGGATGACCATTGTATGACTTTAGGTTTTCCGTAAGCTCCGTGTACAATCTGTCGGCCATGGGCAGAGGAATGCCGTCCCATACCATAATGAGAACCACCATCACAGCTGTTGGACAGTGATGGCCCGTACGTTGCCGGACCAAACAAAGAACTTTCTCTTCATCGCTGCCTCTTCTTAAAACCTGGAAAAGCAGAATGCATTTATTTATAGAAAACAAGAAACCTACAGTTGAGTGCAATGGATATCGTTTTGAAAGCTCTGTGTCATTGCATTTTAGGTCTTTAACACGACTATTTCTGAAAGGGTTGGAGCCTCTATGACATTCAGTTTTCTGACTAGCTGCGTCCACACAACTCATCCGAGTATCCCAGCTTACTTGACTAAACAAACAACAGGAAGAACAGAAGTCTGTGGTATGGTAGTTATTTGTAAAAGTAGAACAAAGCTGTTTGTGTTTTATTTCACTGTTGATACAGTATTGCAAAACAGACAACACAGGATATCCTAGAAAAGAGCCTAAGTGTTCTGCTCTTCCACAAATGCCACAACGGGACAAATCCAGCTACATGCAAATAACCAAGGACTCCCAATTTAAAAAATCAACTTCGGCCTGAAATTTAGCATTTGCACAAAGTTATGGATCTTTGCCTTGGGTGAATGGCTTTATTATACAGAATAATTAATATACAGAGCAATGTTCCTGCAATTTCTGTGATTTTTTCCCATGCTACCACAAGGATTTAACATACCCGTATTATCATAAGATTAAGGTGGTTCAGTTGACATGGTAAATGCAAAATACAACAATTAATTTTGAGTAAGTGATTGATTTATCTTACACCACATTATACCCACGGGGTGCTAAAAAGGCCTCAAAAGTACTTAATATTGCCCGGTGGTCCCAGTGCGTACAAAAAGAATTACATAAAAATGTTGACAAGACATAAAACCAACCAATTCTGTTTAAAACTCCCTCCACAGATCACAAATTTACAGAGCAAAGATACTGACCACATTAATCAGTACATAATCAGTAAATGATAAAGGTGCCCACCCCTATGACCAAAATGGAGCAGCCAACAGCATAATTAAGATTCCATTTTTGTTGCTATAATAATATTACATAAACTTGAGATGAAACTTCTTAAGATGTTAGTTACCCAATATCACTTTCTTCTGTCACTCCAGATGGTTAACAATCATTGCTACCAAGGCATCCCTTGAGTAGAGTTGGCTTTAGGACCTTCCCCCTAAACACAATTATTTATATTAAAATTTTTTCTATATTTATATGTCCTTTTACAGCCAAATAAGAACACATTTGCTTTCAAATAAGCTCAAACAAAATGATATATATTGTACCAAACAAAATTTTTCTAGATACAAGTTATTGAACAAAGAACAAAGTTACATTGATTGGGTTTTTGTACGAGAAATGCTGAAATGCTGCTTATTAGGTATCTGTGCTTTCCCCAGATTTTCCAAATATCCTTTAGTAAACATCAGAGAATTAAGCATAATGGGCCTTAAATTCAGATCAAAGTTCGATAAGCACCTTGGGTATTGCCTTGGTATGGATATTTGTGGCCATCCAAAATCAATATAATAAATCCTGAATCCCAATTGTGATGGTATTAGGAAGTAGGGCCTTTGGGAGATAATTAAGTCATAAGGGGGAAGCTCTCATTAGTGAGGTTAGTGTTCATATCAAATAGACACCACAGAACTCCCTAATGCCTTTAAACATGTGAAAACACAAAGAGAAGAGGGCCCTCACCCAACCATGCTGGCACCCTGATCTGAGACTTCCAAACTCCAGAACTGTGAGAAATAAATTTCTGTTGTATAGAAGCCATTCAGTCTGGTATTTTCTCATAGCAGTCTAAATGGAGGAAGACAAGTGTTAAACCTGTGTAAGACCTATGAAAACTATAAAAACATTAAAAGAAATTAAAGATGACCTAAATAAATGGACAGAAGTACCATGTTCATGGAATAGACACTATTATCATGTCAATTTTCCCCAAATGGATTCTTAGATTTGACATAAGCCCAATCAAAATCCTATCAAAGTTCATTTTGCTGTGGGTGGAAGTTGACAAACTTGTGCCCAAGTATATATGGAAATGAAGATGAAAAGCCAAGAAAATGAACAAAGGCAAAGTAATTTATGAGATCATCACTATCTATTGTAAAGCTATAGTAATTATAGTTTAGTACTGGTGCAATGACAGAAAAATAGATCAATAGAATAACAAGAGTGCAGGAGATGCATATATATAGCCATCAGACTTATGACAAAGTTGACATTGCAATAAAAGTAGTCTTTTCAGTGAATGATACTAGGTAGATATCCATATGGGAAAAATATGAATGGTCACCCCTACTTCACATAAGTAGCTTGAGTTATATTGTTGATCTAAATATGAAAGTTAAAACAATAAGTTTTGGGAAAGAAACATCTTCATGACCTTGAGGCAGGTAAAACCATTTTAGAATAAATTATCAAATTTAATAATTAAAAAGGAAAAAGTTAAGAAGTTGGATTATAGGGGTAACTAGCTGGCTCAGTTGGTAGAGATGAGACTCTTCATCTCGCGTAGAAGTTTGAGCCTCATGTTAGTTGAAGAGATTACTTAAAACTAAAATATTAAAAAAAAAACCCTGGATTACATTATAATTAAGAACCTCTGTCCATCAAAAACATTAAATACCAATAGATTAAAAAGTTATAAAGGCAAGCAATACAGTGGGAGAAATATTGGCAATACGCATAATTGGCAAAATATTTTTACCCAAAATACATAAAGAAATTTCTGCAAGTGAGTAATAAAACACAAAGGAAAACTGGCCAAAAAAAAAAAAAAAAATCAAATAGGCTCAACACAAGAGAATATCAAACAGATGATGAACATGTGAAATATGTTCCACATTTCTAGTCATGTAACAAAGTAAAAAAATTTTCAAGCACTACATATGCTGGTGGGATTCTAAAATTGTGCAACTGCTATAGAAAACAATTTGGAAGTTCCTCAAAAAATGAAAAACAGAACTGCCATGTGATCCAACAATTCCACTTCTGAGTACACATCCAAAAGAGTTGGAAGCAAGGGCTCAAACAGGGATTTGCGCATGCATGTTCATAGCAGTACTATTCACAGTAGCCAAGGGCTGGAAATCACTCAAATGTCCATTGACAGATGAATGGATAAACAAAATGTGGCATATACGTATAATGGAATATTACTCACACTTAAGGAAGGAAATCCTGTTACATCCTACAACATGGGTCAACCATAAAGAGAAAATGTTATGTGAAGTAAGCCAGTCATACACAAAAAAGGGAAAATCTGTATGATTCTAGTTACAGAACTACTCAAAAGTAGTCAAATTCATAAAACATAAAAGTGGAATGGTGGTTGCCAGTGGCTGTGGTGATGGGGAAATGGAGAGTTATTTCATGGGTATAAAGTTTCAGATTTGCAAGATGAAGAAGCTCTGGGGTTCTATTTCACAGCAATGTGAACATATATAACACTACAGAACTGTAGACTTTATATTAGAAAAAGATGAAAGAGGTCTTTAAGAAAAAAAAAAGAGGCACAACACTACACACCACGCAGAATATCTAAAATGACAAGGAAAATGTGGAGCACTCGTAAGAATGTGGAGCAACTGGGAACACTTCTACGTGACTCACGGGAATGTAAGAAGAGATAAGCACTTTGGAAAGCTGCGTGTTCCTATCAACCAAAGCTATGCAGATGCACACCTGCCTTCCCCTGTAATCCGGCAATTCCACTTCTAGGTATACATCATACAAAAAAATGTATTCTTCTATTTCCCAAAGATGACAACAATATTCATAATTATCTCAAACTGGAAACAATTCCAATGTCAATCACCAGAAGAATAAATCCATACATTTTAACTGCTTATGATAACAGAACAATAAGAGTGAGAATGAGCTGCGACACACAACATGAATTTATCTTACAATTCTAATGCTTGATGAAAGAAGACAAGACAAAAGAATAATTACTTTAAGACTATTTATATAAAGTCAGGCAGGATTAATCCATAATATCAGAAGACAGGAGAGTGGTTACTTTTAGGGGGTAGCAGGTCAGGGGGAAAAGAATGCTCCTGAACTGCTAGTAATATCAGATGTTAGTCACACAACGGTGCTCAATTTAGAAAAATTCTGTGACTTAAGGTTTCTACAGTCTTCTGCTGTATAAGTCTTCTGCTTATTATATATATATATATATATATTTATGTAAGTATAAATTTATAAATTTGTAATTTATAAATAAATTATAAGTGCTATAATTTATTTTTAAAACTTTATCTTGGAGGGCCTGGGAGGCTCAGTCCTTAGGCGTCTGCCTTCATCTCGGGTCATGGTCCCAGGGTCGTGGGATCAAGCCTCTGCTCTGTGGGGAAACTGCTTCTCCCTCTCCCACTCCCCCAGCTTGTATTCCCTATCTCGCTGTCTCTGTGTCAAATAAATAAAATCTTTAAAAAACAAACAAAAAATAATAAACAAGTGTATCTTACCCTAAATTAAGAAAAAAAAGGCTGAAACCACTTAGTCAATTTACTGCCTCAGGATGTAGCAAGTCTCTTAACTTTTCTGTAGTAGCCCTACATGCTAGGATCTAACAGATACTGGCCACTATTTTATGTCTTTTTGCTTTATTTCTGCATACCTGGCTCCTGAGCTCAGAACTCAGCTCATCAAATATTTGTTGAACAGATGGTTAAAAACCACAAAAGCCTAATGTGGGTGCATTTTATGAAAATTTCAAAAGGTGTAAGTTACACTAGTAATAAGATGAAAACTCTCATTTCAAAAAAAAGATTTTAAATGATACAAATGTCCCAAATCTTAAAACTTTTCTTGAGAATCACATTTCATAACTGGAGGGTGTATTAATCTGTAAACTGTTGAATTTGTGGTCACATGGCAGTCACTATAGATGGTAAATGTTGCATACAAACTTCGGTGAGTAATGTCTGTGACTACTCTTCTGTTATTTAAAAATATCTATTTGTAGGGGTGCTTGGGTGGCTCAGTTGGTTAAGCAACTGCCTTAGGCTCGGGTCATGATCCTGGAGTCCCGGGATCCAGTCCCGCATCGGGCTCCTTGCTCAGCGGGGAGTCTGCTTCTCCTGCTGACCTCTCTACTCTCATGCTCTCTCTCTCTCTCAAATAAATAAATAAAATCTTTAAAAAAAAATCTATTTGTATAATCTCCATTATATATTATGAAATTGTTATATCTTATGCAAACATCATACATTCATTTGGTAATTGTGTTAACTGAAAATGTATAGCAAATTGATTATGTTGGAATGAAAAATGTCTTAAATAGCTTTCATAAATATATTTTTCATAAATATATTACAATATACCATTTGTTATCAGAGCAACTGAAATATAATGTATATATCCTTTTGAAGTATGAATTCAGGGACCCCTGGGTGGTTCAGTTGGTTAAGCAGCTGCCTTCGGCTCAGGTCATGATTCCAGGGTCCTGGGATCAAACTCTGCATCAGGCTCCCTACTCAGGAGAGAGCCTGCTTCTCTCTCTCCTTCTACCTGCCATTCTGCTTACTTGTGATCTCCCTCTACCTCTCTGTCGAATAAATAAATAAACTCTTAAAAATAAATAAATATATGTCCCGACTCTTGATTTTGATCTAGGTCATGATCTCAGGTTCCTAAGACTGAGCCCGCCTTGGCCCCCAGTTGGGCTCTGCATGTGGTGTGGAGCCTACTTAGGATTATCTCTCCCACTCCTCTGCCTCTGCCCACCACCCTCCTCAGGTGCTCACTCTTATCTCTAAAGATAAATGAAGAAATAAAAATAAATCAGTAAATAAATTATGGAATTCAATGTATACTCAGAGTTGACTCACTATATGAACATTTTTATCCTCTCCACCATCCTTACAAAACACATCACAAATTCCCCCTTTTCTCAGCCCATAACAATTTTCTATTTCTATGGATTTTACAAGTTTGGGACATTTTATATAAATGGAATCCTCTAACTTGTGGACTTTTGTGTCTGGCTTCTTCTACTTTGCATATGTTTCATTCAAATTTGTGGCCCTTATCAGTACTTCATTTCTTTTTATTGCCAAGTAACATTCCATTGCATGGATATGGCATTTATACTTATTCATTAATTGGCTGATTGCCATTTATACTGTTTCTACAATTTGCAATTATGACTGTCGCTGCTAAGAACATTCATATAACAAGTTATTCTGTAGATATATGTTTTCGTTTCTCTTGAGTACATACCCAGGAGTGGAATTGCTTGGTTATATAGTAACTATGTTTATTCTTTTAAGTAACCATCAGACTGTTTTCCAAACTGGAACGACTATTTGACAATCATATTAGGAATGTACAAAAGGTTCCCATCTCTCTAGGCCCTCCTCAACACTTGTTATTGTATGTCCTTTATTTATAATGGACAGTTATAAATTGTAGTGTAGTGTAGTGTAAAGAGGCATCTCATTTTGAGTGTGATTCCCATTTCTCTGATGAGTAACAATGTTGAGTATATTTCTGTGTGCTTATTGGTCATCTGTGTATCTTCTTTGAAAAAGGACTATTCAACCACATTGTTTATTTGTAGTTTAGACTGTCCATTTATTATTGAGATATGAGGGTTTTTTTTTAAGACTTAATTTATTTATTTGACATAGAGAGAGAGCCAGAGAGCACAAGCAGCCCGTACGACAGAGGGAAAGGAGAGGCAGACTCCAGACTGAGCAGAAAGCCTAACTTAAGGGATTGATCCCAGGACCCTGAGATCAGGACCTGAGCCACAGTCAGACACTTAACAGACTGAGCCACCCAAGTACCCCAGGAGGTTTTATAAAAAGTCGTCATACAAGCTCCTATTTTTTTCTTTTTTAAGATTTTTTTTTTAAACTTTCACGTAATCTATACACCCAACATGGGCTTGAACTCTCAACAGCGAGATCAAGAGTCCCATGTTTCACTGACTGAACCAGCCAGGAGCCACTACAAGCTCTTTATTAGACAAATGATTAGCAAATATTTTCTCCCACTCTTAGTTTTCTCTGACTTTTTTTTTTTTCTTAAGATTTTATCCATTTATTTGACACAGAGAGAGAGAGAGAGAGAGGAAATACAAGCAGGGGAAGCAGCAGAGGGAGAGGGAGAAGCAGGTTCCCCACTGAGCAGGGAGCCCCATGCAGGACTTTATCCCAGGACCTGGGGATCATGACCAGAGCTGAAGGAAGATGCTTAACCAACTGAGCCACCCAGGTGCCTCCTTTGTGTTTATTTTTTCAAAAAGATTTATTTATTTGGGAGAGAGCGAGAGCAAGTGTGTGTGTATGTGTGTGTGTGTTTATACATGTGCACACAGAGCACATGAGAGGAAAAGGTAGAAAAAGAGGGAGAAGGAGAGAGAGAATCCCAAGCTGATTCCCACTTATCCTGGAAAGGCAAAAGGGGGCATGATCCCACAACTCTGAGACCATGACCTAAGCCAAAACCAAGAGTCCAATGCTCAATCCACTGAGCCACTCAGGTGCCCCTCTATGTGTTTATTTCATTTTACATTAATTATACCTCAATAATTAAAGGGAAAAAGAAAACATGATTGACCATCTCAAGCCTGTTTACTGAATAAGTCTTTAAGTCACTTAGGTATTTCATGACAATTTATTGTACAGTTTTAATTTTAAGAAATGTGGTATGTAACAACTTAATGTAAACAAGTGATCCTGGATTGAATATACATACAAAACCAAATGTTCTCTTTTTCCATAAAGGAAATTATTAGTTACAAGACCTAAAGATTAGACAGTAATATTATAACAGCATCAATAATAGTCCTGTAGTTTTGTAAAAGTTTCGTAATTGTTTTGTGGTTATAAGGCAATGTCCTAGCCTTTTTTTTTAAAGACTGAATTCTTTTTAATTAAATAAAAAAAAAATAATTTCTATGCCCAATGTGGGGTTTCAAGTCATGACCCAGAGATCAAGAGTTTCATGCTCCCCCAACTGAGCCTGAATGTCCTGGTTTTATGAAAACACACACTGATGTATTTAGGGGTAAAGGCATCATGTTTACAAATTACTATTAATGCGTAAAGGAAAAAAAAGAAGAGGGAGGAGCAAAGGAGAAAGAAGGAAGGAGTGTGAAAAATAAAGAAAAGCTAATTTGGTAAAAAGCTGCATTTGGGAAACGTCAGGGAAGAGCAAATAGAAAGTCTACGTAATTCCTGCAATTTTTTTAGTAAGTCTGAAATTATTTATTTAAAAATATTTCTATGGTACTGGCCAAAGTTTCATATTGTATATTTTATTCTCAGTACAAGCTTGGGATTCAAGTGCTGGTGACCTGTAGAAATGGAAGACAAGTTTCAAAACAGAGCTACTGGATGTGTGGGGTCATAGGTCAAGAGATAAGCCACCAGCAGATCTCTGGATGGAAAGTACTAAACCTGGGTGATTTAAAAACAGGCCACTGTCAGACACCAAGGAAGAAGGGCAAAGAGTATGTTCATACATAAACCGATGAATTAACAATGGACACATTTTTGCAAAATAAAAGATTTCTCTATTTTGAGTTAAAGTCAATCTATGGGGCAATGAATATTCATTGTTTATTAAGTTTTAGATAATATATGAAGTAAATTAAGCTAAAAAGTTTGTGAATTTAGGGGCGCCTGGGTGGCTCAGTGGGTTAAACCTCTGCATTTTGCTCAGGTCATGATCCCGGGGTCCTGGAATCAAGCCCCCATCCGGCTCTCTGCTCAGCAGGGAACCTGCTTTCCCCCCTCTCTCTGCCTGCCTCTCTGCCTACTTGTGATCTCTGTCAAATAAATAAACAAAATCTTAAAAAAAATTCGTGAATTTAGATAAACAATTAGTAGCAAGTCCAAAATACTGTCAGGTGAGCAAGATATCATTTTGTCTAATTATGATATGCTACAAATTGTAATCATCTGGGAAGCCAATTAAGTAAGACTGTAAATGAAATGATTCAAATGCAAAATTGAATGTACAGCATCATTTCAACTAATGGGGATAATATTAGCAATGTATTTTTATATTGTAATACTGTTAGGGGGATAATAGAAGACATCTGTAAGGGGTCTGTATGAATTAAGTTCTGCAAAGTAGGGCTAAGTCTTTCTGTTTAGAGTAGGAAGGCTTCATGGAGGAGACTCCTCTTAAAGGACTACAGGAGTTTGCCACTAGACAGAAGACAGTACAAAGACAATGCTAAGATTCTGGGAAGCAAGCTCTAAGAGGCAAGAATGTTATTTGAGGAAGAATTCTGCTAATTGTATTGATACCAGATGTCGTCTGTGATTTATAAAACCTCCTTTATTAAATTATTATACATAGTTGATTCTATTTCTGGGATCTCTGTCATTAACATGACGCATGCTGTGTGTACAAGATGTAGCTCAAGAGCCAGTATTTCCCCAAAGCCCTTCCTGGACCCTCATCTCCAAGCATTACACTTGGTCTCCTCCTTGTTCCCTCTATATGCTATTTTCAAGCAAGCAAGCAAGCAAGCAAGCAGTAGGATTTCACAGTAAATAGCATGCTGGTGACTGCTTGAGGTAGGGTCATGAATAAGCTCAACCAAGAGGACAGATTACAGACCGGCTGACTGAAGTGCTGAGAAGTGATGGGGGAAAGCAGTGTTACAGAAGCCTAGCAACACATGAACTTCTCAGAAGAGCGAAGTGTAACCAATAGTTTGAGCTGCTGAAGAAAGGCTATGAGGACCTAGAATTTTCTTTGACAGTAAAGGAACTGGTTGATCATTGGGCTAGCACTTTCAGAGACAGGGTAAAGAAAGAAGATAGATCAGTCTGATGATCATTAGGAAAAGATTTCCTAGCAAATCTATGACAGAATTCTTTTACCTCTGGTTATAAATTATTCTGCCGCAACAGCCTATTTATGAGTAGCTCTGAAAAGTACATATTAAACTTATTTTCAGATGATAGGTCCAGATGAGAGAACCTATTGAAATTCCCCATGGGATGCTCTTAAGGCAGGTTAGGCCAGGATCAAGAGCAATCACCTATGATATTCTATATAACCTTTGGTCTAGGGGGGTTTAGGGCAACTCATTACCACGTGTCTAAAAATTGGTGGAGACGGGGCACCTGGGTGGCTCAGTGGATTGAGACCTCTGCCTTCGGCTCAGGTCATGGTCTCAGGGTCATGGGATCGAGCCCCACATTGGGCTCTCTGCTCAGCAGGGAGCCTTCTTCCACCTCTCTCTCTCTGCCTGCCTCTCTGCCTACTTGTGATCTCCATCTGTCAAATAAATAAATAAAATCTTAAAAATAAATAAATAAATAAAAATTGGTGGAGAGAGGGTCACCTGGGTGGCTCAGTCAGTTGAGTATCTGACATCGGCTCAGTTCATAACCCCAGGGTCCTGGGATGGAGCCCCTAAGTTGGGCCCCCAAGCTCAGCTGGGCGTCTGTTTGTCCCTCTACTCCTCCCCCTGTTCATGCTCTCTCTTTCTCACTCTCTCAAATAAATAAAATCTTAAAACAAAACCAGCTTAAAACAAAACTGGTGGAGAGAGAAGACTGTCCTGAAAAACAAAATTACTGTTATGATTTCTCAAGAGGCAAACATAAGATAACAGTGTTTTCACAGCTTTAGGGCATAGAAAGAAGGAATTCAAAGACCAAGAGAGGTTTCTACGAGGGGAGGCAAATCTAGATTCAGATTTAGATGGGTAAATGAGCAATGTCAACAAAAATTACATGTAGAAAATGAAATGGAATTTTAAATCAATGAAAAAATGTCATATTAACTATTGGATCCATACATAAAATTACGAAGGCACAGGAGACACTATTTTTTATAATAGTTCGGATGAGGATAGGCTTCTGTACCAAAAAGAAAGACTGAAGGTATATAGTGACATAGATTTGACCTGCTAAGAATTTCAAACGTCTGTACAAAGATAACAATCAAGCACTAAGGCTATAAGAAAATCTAGAATTAAACAATGGCAAACGATATAATAGAAGTTCTATTTACAAAAAAGGTAACATAAAACAAAAAATGGTTATGAAGAGTGACTTCATGGCAGAAACACAAATGGTTAATAAATATTTTTTAAAAGATTTTATTTATTTATTTGTCAGAGAGAAGGAGAGAGAGAGCAGGCAGGGAGGCAGAGAGAGAAGCCGGCTCCTGGAGCCCGATGCGGAACTCGATCCCAAGACCCTGGGATCATGATCTGAGCCGAAGGCAACAGCTTAACCCACTGAGCCACCCAGGCGTCCCTAAATATATTTTTTTAAAACCTAAACTTTACTAGTTAAAATGCAAGCTCATTCACGATATCAATTTTTACTTACTAGGTGGACAATGATGAAATAGATTACACTATTAGATAAACATGTACATATATATAAATCTGTTTTTGAAGAACTAACATTAACTAAAAGTTTATAGTTAACCTAAGTATCATAAGCAAAGAATCTCTAAGAGTCCATTTTTGGTTAGCTTTTTTTTTTCTTTTTTTTTGAAGATTTTATTTATTTATTTGACAGACAGAGATCACAAGCAGGCAGAGAGAGAGGGGAAAGTAGGCTCCCTGCTGAGCAGAGAGCCCGATGAAGGGCTCAATCCCAGGACCCTGAGATCATGACCTGAGCCAAAGGCAGAGGCTTTAACCCACTGCGCCCCTGGTTAGCCTTTTTTATTTAAGAGTTAAGGAATTTCTCAGATGCCTTCTTTATAATTTCTAATGCTGCATCTAAACCACACACGATTTCCATTTTAGTGTGTAAGGAGGAGGAAATGATCTTGAGTAGATTCTGCTCCCAAACCCCATGCTTATTTAATCAAATAAGCTTCTACTGAAATTAATAAAGTTGTAGAATAAACAGATTTCCTATTAAGTAGTATTGACCCTGTCACTTCTTTGCTCAACATCCTTCAGCAGTTGTCTTATCACTTGTCATTGGAAGTTTTAACATCAAAACTTAGTTTGTATATACTGGAAGTTGTTAAACATCATTATCTCAGAGGGTAAATTTAAGATGGATTTTAAAATTTCAAAGTAATAAATTTGTATTTCTTTCTTTATCTGTTTATTGAGGGGTGGAGCAGTGGGAGAGAGAGAATCCTAAGTTGACCGCACGCCCAGTGGGGATCAATCTTACAACCCTGAGATCATGAGCTGAGCCCAAATCAAAACTTGGGACACTTAACCAACTAAGCCACCCAGGTGGCCCTGAAAGTAAGATTTTTATTTATTTATTTTTTATTTGACAGAGAAAGACACAGCAAGAGAGGAGACACAAGCAGGGGGAGTGGGAGAGTGAGAAGCAGGCTTCCCACTGAGCAGGGAGCCCGATGCCGGGCTTGATCCCAGGACCCCGGGATCATGAACCAAGCCCAAGGCAGACACTTAAGGACTAAGCCACCCAGGCACCCCAAAAGTAACAGATTTTTATGCAAAGGAAAGAATCAACAAAACTAAAAGACAACCTACTGAATGAGAAAAGATCCTTGCAAATGACATGTCCGATAAAGGGTTATTATCCAAAACATATAAAGAGCTGATATAACAACATGCAAAAACCAAATAATCCAATTAAAAAATGGACAGAAGACATGAACAGACATTTCTCCAAAGAAGACAAACGATGGCCAATAGACACATGAAAAGATTCTCAACACCACTCATCAACAGGGAGATGCAAAGCAAAACCACAATGAGATATCACTCACAACATAGACTATTTAGTCTATGACTAAAATTAAAAAACACGAGAAACAAGTGGTGGCAAGGATGTGGAGAAAAAGGAACCCTTGTGCACTGTTGGTGGAAACATAAACGCCTGCGGCTAGTGTGTACAAACAGTATGGAGGTTGCTCAAAATATTAAAAATAGAAATACTGTCTGATGCAGTAATTCCACTACTGCGTATTTATCCAAAGAATATGAAAACACTAATTCAAAAAGTTATATGCACTCCTATGTTTACTGCAGTATTTGTAATAGCCAAATTATGGAAGCAGCCCAAGTGTCTGTTGATAGATGAATGGATAAAGATGTGTGTATACACACACCAGAATATTATTCAGCCATAAAACAGAATGAAATCTGGCCATTTGCAACAACATGGAATGAGCTAGAGAGCACAATGCTAAGTGAAATTAGTCAGAGAAAGACAAATATGTGATTTCATTCATATGTGGAATTTAAGAAATAAAACAAGTGAACAAAGGAAAAAAAAAAAAGGCAACCCCCAAAACAGACTCTGACTATAGAGAACAAACTGATGGTTACCAGAGGGGAGGTAAGTGGAGGGATGGGTAAACTGGGTGAGGGGGATTAAGAGTCCACTTATCTTGATGGTCACTGGGTAATATATAGAGTATTTCAATCACTGTATGGTACACCTGAAACTAATTTAGCACTGTAGGTTAAGTATACTGGAATGCATTTTTGAGTATATCAAACAATCATGTGGGGGACAAAGTAGAGCCATACTTTGAACAGAAAATGATGGTGGCCAGCCAAAAAACCCATTGATTATTTATCATTTAACCCCCCCCACCTATATTTCATCATACACACACACACACACACACACACACATATAGTCATTTCATCACATAAAACAAAACAAAAATGCAGCCCAAAGACATTTAAAGCAGAATCTTGGAACAAAGGAACCACAAAGGGAAAGATCATATACACGTATAAATCCAGGAAAGATCGTTCGAAACCTTTTGGATATTTGGTTACTCCTTTTCCAAAACTCTGATCACCTCAGACCAGAGGAGGCAACAAAATATTCACTTATATAAATTGTAGATGTTCAGTGCCACCTCTGTTCTACGGACCAATATATAGTCCTACAGAGGAGAACCTACGAACTAATTCCTGGTGGGAATTGATCAGGCATGGGAGCCATCCGGGGAGCCTACTGCTTCAATCTTCTCCCTACTCCTGCCACCACCCCAGAGGCTCTATTGTAGTGTGTGTGTGTGTGTGTGTGTGTGTGTGTGTGTGTGTGTGAGAGAGAGAGAGAGAGAGAGAGAGAGAGAGAGGTGGGAGTTAGTGGTATAGGGAGTTAATAGAGCCTGCTGGATTCAAGAAACTACATCGTTACGTCCAAAGTACAACCTTTCCCCCCAAATCTACTGAGTAACAGGATAACTAGTCCCTGACAAGACCCACAGTGACAGCAAAGAGTCAGAAACATCTACCAAAGACCAACAATTATGGGGGAGTGTTAATGACTACCTGGCGAAGAAAACAGTGTTAAGAGCAAGGGCAGAACAGGGTGAGCCTGGCTCAGAAAGTTGTGCTGCCCAGTTCGAATTTGCTGTTAGGCTTTTGTGTGCGACCATTAAAAAAAGAAGCAATAAGCCTCTTCTTCAAGAAAAGAAGCCAAGTACAGCATAATAAAAACAGGATAGAAATCAACCCCTGTGAACAAATGGGAGCCTGCACGCAGAGCCAAAGAAATTTACACAAAATTTTAGGCTAATGCTTAATATCAAATACATAACAAATAGATACTGTGCAAGATGCAAAAGAAATCTGGAACAATGCAACCCTCTAATTAATTGTTTACTGGATTCCTCAGTTTACTTCCTCTACCCTTCCCCATACTTCATTCCTGCATAAAATATCCATATAGGAATTATTCTAGTGCTATTCAAAGTAATCTGTTATGAAATCCTAAAAAGCATATAGACCATGGAGACCTAATCCTCTCTCCACCAAAAGTTCAAATTTTTGATGGACGACCTTATCAATTGTAATACTCCAAGTTCTGCCTTCCTCAGAAAAGAGCTAACCGTGAAAACCACAGCAAAACTATTCTAAGATACCAACTCAAATTCAAAACATTCAATATTCTGTGTTTTTTAAAAGATTTTATTTATTTATTTGAGAGAGAGATAATGAGAATGAGAGGGAGAGATCAGAGGGAGAAGCAGACTCCCCGCTGAGCAGGGAGCCCGATGTGGGACTGGATCCTGGAACTCCAGGATGGTGACCTGAGCCGAAGGCAGTCGCCCAACCAACTGAGCCACCCAGGTGCCCCAAAACAATCAATATTCTAAAGCAGTTTTATTTACGCTCTATATTCCTTCACTCATCAAAAACTTATTCAGTGTTGACAATGCGCTGGGCAGTGCTTCGGGCACTAGCAACAAACATATGAATATTTTAAATAACTTGGAAAGTTTCCAAAAAATAAAGTTTGATGAATATTTTGATTTTTCTAACATATAATCATATAGGACACCTAGCTTTTTCACAGATACAGGAAATAAATTCTTGTTTTTTTATAAATCAAGATTATACTTCTGACTTGTCACTAGAAGATATCAAAATTTTCATTAAGTTGCTTAGCAACTGTGCTTTACATCATTCCTTGTCTTTGGATTGTTTTTGTATTTGTGAGAAGTGCCAGATACATATTACAACATATTGAAATGTTCTATTTATTCTGAAAGAAATATTGCAAAAGGGAAAATAAGAAAGTAATTCTGCCACTGCTGTGTCATGGAAAATGCTAAATACTTTTTTCTGCCTAAGAAACCTTGAAGACTTGGAGCACCTGGGTGGCTCAGTGGGTTAAAGCCTCTGCCTTCTGCTGAGGTCATGATCCTGGCATCCTGGGATCCTGCCCCAAATCAGGCTCCCTGCTCAGCAGGGAGCCTGCTTCCCCCCCTCTCTCACCTGCCTCTCTGCCTACTTGTGATCTCTCTTTGTCAAATTAAAAACAAAAAACAAACCTTGAAGACTTAATAATAGCGACAGAAAGTTGCTACCAAAATCTCTGAACTATAGATTTCATATTGTCTTCATAAAAAAAAAAAAAGGTATACACTAAATTCTACTGGTGTAATTATTACTACATAAGAGAAGGTCTGAAAGGCAGGAAGGAAGAATCCTCCAAAATCCCACTGCTTATCCCAAGCTACCTTACTCTCTTGGATCACTTACTCTAGGGAGAGCCAGCTGCCACATTGTAAGGAAATTTTTACCCTTTGATACTTAATGGACAAGAAAGTAAAGGATTCAGAATTAACAGATACAGATTAATCAATTTATGTCAACTATCAATGCCAGATATTGAGAACCAATCTCTGCTATTTATTTCAGCAAATGTTCAAGGTACTATATAAGGGCAAGATAGAAAAGAATGATGCACAACAAAATACTATACTGTTGAGAAGCATGTAAGTGGAGGGAAAAAGCAAGAAAAACACTTTTTTAAGGTTATTTATTTATTTGAGAGAAAGAGAGAGAGAACATGGGCCTATGTGAACAGGGGGAGGAGTAGAGGGACAGGAGAGAGAGAAAATCCCAAGCAGACTAAGCATAGAGCCCAGTACAGGGCTGCATCCCACAACCCACAAGATCGTGACCTGAGCCAAAACCAAGAGTCAGAACCATAACCGACTGAGCTACCCAGGTGCTCCCACACCAAGAAAATTACCACAAAAGTCAGGATGGGAAGTTCTCAGGGCTTCTGGGAATCTAAGAATACTCAATTTTTGACCTGGGTAGTTGCTTCATGAGTATTTTCTTTATAATTATAGTTAAGCTGTACATTTATTTATTTATTTGTTTGTTTGTTTATTTATTTACTTATTTTTAAAGATTTTATTTATTTGACAGAGATCACAAGTAGGCAGAGAGGCAGGCAGAGAGAGAGGGGGGAAGCAGGCTCCCTGATGAGCAGAGAGCCCTATGCGGGGCTCGATCTCAGGACCCTGGGATCACGACCCGAGCCTAAAGCAGAGGCTTTAACCCACTGAGTCACCCAGGCGCCCCGGTAAGCTGTACATTTATATTGTATGAACTTTTCTGTTGATTATGTCTGTTGACATAATGGAAAATGTTAATACTATAATAGTATTATAATACTATAATAATAACTATTATAATACTATAATAGTTAATACTATAATAGTTAATACTATTATAAAAATAATAATTTTTAATACTAATTAAAAATGTTAATACTATAATACTATAATAGTTAATACTATAATATTTTGTGAATAAAGATCCACAAAGGACTTACTCTTTAGAAAAAAAATAGGACTAAGTGAGATAGATTAGATATATGTTAAATATTATATATATTGATTTTTATGAAGATTTTATTTATTTGAGAGCCAGAGAGAATGAGACAGAGAGCTGAGCAGAAAGCCTGATGGCAGGCCCAATTCCAGAATCCCAGGATCACTCGGGACCGGAGCTGAAGGCAGACAGACCGTCAACCAATTGCACCAAGTAGGCGCCCCAAATATTAGATATACTGGCAAAGCTGAGATAGGTATGTTGTATGATGCTAATGCAGTGTCCTTAACATATTAATATTTTTAGTGAAGAAGAGACATGGAATTGTGTTAGGCACCTCCAAGATGTCCCCAGGGACCGCCACCGCCTGGTATATACACCCTTGCATAGAACTTCCTATGCTGGGGGTGACTGGGTGGCTCAGTCATTAAGCTTCTGCCTTCCACTGGAGTCATGATCCCAGCTTCCTGGGATCAAGCCCCTCATCGGGCTCCCTGCTCAGCGGGAAGCCTGCTTCTCCCTCTCCCACTCCCCCTCCTTGTGTCCTCTCTCTTATTGTGTCTCTCTCTGTCAAATAATAAAAACAAATAAAAAATAAGCGTCACATGTGCAGGGGTGCCTGGGTGGCTCAGATGGTTAAGCAACAGACTCCCAGTTTGTCTTGATTCTTGCTCAGGTTGTGAGATTAAGCCTTGATTTGGCTCTGCACTCAGCAGGGAGTCTGCGTGAGGTTCTTTCCCTCTGCGCCCCTCACCCCCAGTCCCTGCTCCCGTGCTCGCTGTCTCACTCTCTAAATAAAGAAATCTTTTAAAAAAAAAAAAAAAAAAAAAAAGTCGCGGGGCGCCTGGGTGGCTCAGTGGGTTAAAGCCTCCACCTTCAGCTCAGGTCTTGATCCCAGGGTCCTAGGACCGAGCCCCCCATCGGGCTCTCTGCTCAGCGGGGAGCCTGCTTCCTCCTCTCGCTCTGCCTGCCTCTCTGCCTACTTGTAATCTCTGCCTGTCAAAGAAATAAATAAATCTTAAAAAAAAAAAAAAAAAGTCGCATACCCTACTGAATGAGCCAGCCAGGTGCCCAGCTTTCAGATTCTTGCCAACAAAAACTCTGAGATGTTTATCGTTCGAAGCTACTGAATTTGAGTACTTGTTAAGCAGCAACAGATAACAGATTGTCAGTTAATTCCTTAGAAGGCTCTTTATAAAACCTAAACCAGATAGAGAACATCTCCCTAATTAAAGTGCTTCAAGGCTTCATGTTCATGGACAAAAACCTAAACTCCTTGTATTAGTGCACTCACACTCTGGCTTCTGCCTACACCTTTTTACCCTCACCTGGTTCTACTCTCCACCTACTTAAAATCACAGGACTCCTCTGAGATTATTAAAGAATATAATCTCTTTTTTACTTTTGTATTTGCTGTTTTCTCTGCTTAGGAATGCTCTTCCTTGCCTTCTAGAGAGTTTTCTGGCATTCTTGGCTCCCTTTAGTCCCTCAGTTCACAGCTTAAATATTCCCTCCCCAGAGAGGCCTTCCCTGATGACCTGATCATGAGAATGCCCCGGAAAGTTCCCATTAAACAGAGGAACAAGATAAGGAGGCCCTATTCAAAGCCATATAAAGCTGGAGTTAGTCTATTTGACTATCTGCATTAAATGAAAGAAAGAAATTAATAACACAAAATTTGGAAAGGAGAATTAAACTTGTCACTATAGACTACATGATTGTACTTCTTTTCTCTTTTTTTTTAGATTTGTATTTATTTGTTAGAGAGAGAAAGAGACAGCACAAGCAGGGAGAGAGGTCGAGGAAGAGGGGCAGAGGGAGAAGCAAGCTCCCCACTGAGCAGGGAGCCGGACACAGGGAGCAGGACTCTGGGATCCTGACCAGAGCCAAAGGCAGACACTTAACTGACTGAGCCATACAGGTGCCCCCGACTGTACTTCCAATACACAAGAAAAATAAACTGAAAAACCAGAAACATGTAAATTCTAGGAACAAAACTTCAAGACACCTCTGAAGGAGGGGCATGGGGTTGGCTCAGTTGATGGAACATGTGACTACTGATCTCGGGGTTTGGAGTTCTCTACATATTGAGTGTAGAAATTCCTTAAAAAACGAAACAAAAAAACAAACAAACAACAACGACAACAAAAACACCTCTGAAGGACAAAAGAAGGCATTAGCCAATAGAAAAGTATACTATCTAGGATAGAAAGACCAAACATCAAAGAGAATTCAATTCCCCAAATTTTCTGTGGAATGTGGTTCCACTAATAATACCAATAGGGCTTTATTCTTGCAATTAGACAAGATGATTATTAACTCACAGAAAAATAAGTCAAGAAAAGTCAAGAAATTTCTGAAAATTAAAAGGAAGAATTACCTCTATCAGATATGAAAACATAAAACCTAAATAATTAAGAGTTATTTGATGCTTATACAGGAGACACATAACATTGGGATAACAGAACTGAAAAAAAAACATAAACAAATACAAATCAGTGGAGAAAAGATGGACAATTAAGTAAGTGGTGTTGGATGGCTGGGTAGTCATCTGAAAAAATGTAAGTTGTTACCAATATTCTACACAGACAAAGTGAATAAAATAGTTAAATGCAGAAAAATGAAATTAAAATACAACAAAAAGAAATGGAAGATTTATAAGCGAGAACTGGTAGATTTTTCTAATTAAGACACAATATACTAAAATCATAAAAGAGCAGATGAAAAATGTTTTTCATCTTTCAAATTTTTTTCTCAACTTAAAAAAAATTTTTTAATGTAAAATTTAATTTAAAAAAGCTGGATGTTAAAAATAATGACAAACTGGAAATCTATCTGCAACTTTTATCACGAATGTCAATTTTCTAAAGGGGCTCCCATAAAATCAATAGAAGACTAAAAAATGGGCAATGTGTACATTATTTCCTACTTTAAAATGCTCTGAATAAGCCATATTATTTTTTCAAAAGAGTGAATGAAACAAAAAAATAAACACTCTGGCCATTGTTTAGGTATTTCTTCACCCAAACTATTACATATAGAGTCTGACTGATAAGAGTGTTTTGTGGGGACTGAGTAAAGGATGTATCTTCATAGCTGAGTTAACACAGAATGAAAATCAGTGCATGATAGGACAAGAGACTGATCCATGAAATGAGGAAACAATAGTTCAAAACTAGTTGCGAAGCATATTAAGGAAATTTTATTTAGTTCTTGAGAGGCAAGGTGACCCCAGCAAACATTATGTGTCCCTGGAGGGTAAAGCAAACTGTTCTCAGCAAACCTCTGGGCCAATTTCTTTCCGTCTATAAAATGAAATGTCCGGTAGGTTTTAATTCATGTTTGCATCCCCAATACCTAGCCTAAGTCCTGGCAATCAATAAAAAGTATTCAACAAGCACGAGTTTCTTCACTTATTTTTCTCATTCTAAAATTTTTTTTTTCCTTCTAAAAGTCACCCACATTGTAATAAATTGAAGGCAGTTTATCTTAATTGGTAATTGAGTCTATTTCATGTAACAGAAAACCCGCAAATAGCAGGTTTTAAATAAGTAAAAAAATAAGTAAGTAGAAATCTCATGTTAAAGAAATTCAGATTTAAGAAGGGCTGTGGTTGGTATGGCAGCTCCACTGGTATCACCAAGAATGTGGGTTCCTATATTTCTTCCCACTATCTTAGTATGTATCTCCCACTATCAAGTCAATCTAGGCTTCCAGGTAGCTATTGGAGCTCCAGGCATTAAATCCAAGTTCTACAAATGTTGAGTGAAAGGAGACAGACACAAGAGAGCATATGCTATATGATTCTAGTTATATGAAGTTCATTCGAACAAAAACAAACGTAATGGAGGTAAGTATCAAAATAGTAGTTATCATTATGTGGACTCATGGCTTGGGAAGGACCATGAGGAAGGCTTCTGGGTGGCTGAAATGATTATATTCTTCTCCGTATAGTGTTATACACATGAAGAATAACCCTGATACATACATTTATGATTTGTGCACTTTACTCTATGTAAGATAGCTAAATGAGGTAAGATCCAGATCTTTGAGCTCATGTGTATTTTGACAAGACTAGACTTAGATCTAGATTGAATAAACGAAGCATTCTAAAGTATTTAGTACTCATTGTGTAGCTCTTTGTGCTTGTAACTGTGGTCACCTCCCAAAGCTGGACAAATAACTAAGACGAACGGTCTGGTACTAGAGTAGCTATGGGTGTGGCAATTGTCTTGCTTTAGGAATGAATACATGAATTTAAATCCTACCTCTGTTTTGCATTTACCGTTTTGCTCCAGAAGAGGTACGAAACTAATGATCTTTCCCTTATTCAAAATCCTAACAGAGTCCTTGTAGAAGGATTTATGAAGCAATGTATGTCAAGTTCTTAACATAGTGTCTGATATGTAATAAAATGTAGTTGCTATTACTTTATTACCATTGTTACCATCATCACTATTAAAAAAAATTTTTTTTTTTTACATCATCATCGTTATTAAGAAATGATGGTATAGGGATCTCAAATGATTCTATGGTCAAAAATTCCAAATCGACTGGTTAATATCCTTGTAGATATGAATATCCTATTGAAAATACACATTTGGCTATGAACTTGTTTTCCACATGAGAACTTCCTAAAGAAGCAGAATCCAGTTCTTCTTATGGTTCTCTATGTTTAGAAAACTCAAAGTACTTATGGAAACTGTTTTGGGAGCATGTCACAAAAAATTTAGTTTGCTTTCAGAATCGTATGACCCTCATTAAGGTGCTCCTGTGGATAATGATTTGGAAATAATCACAAAATACAGAAACAGATAAAAGTTAGGAAACAGTATGTTCAGTTTAGTACCATTTACTTATGCTATCCAGTTATAACTGCATTAAAAGATCCTGGAAAGTACACAAGATACTGGTAAAAGTGGTGACCTTAGGGAGATGAAGATCACTTGGTAATAACTGAGAACTTCTGTTCATAAAAAACCCAGGCCAAGATAGTTAGCTGCCTTATTATTTCCCAGGGAATAATGAGAGTGGATAATTCTCTAGTCCACATTTTCAGGGAAAATAAACTGATTGATTTTATATGTGGAATAAACTTGTTTTTGAAAAACGCATAAGTACAAAATACTTACCCACTTAGCAATTGGACACCCATGAGAGCTTTTTCCTTCTTTTCCTGTGTACACTACAATTTCTATCCTTACTGCATTTCCTTTTTGACCATACCTGAGTACAAAACACAGTGAAGGGAAAATAACTGCAATTAATTGCGATATACCCTTTTAGTATCTTAAGGTACAGAAGATACAGGCTTACAGAAGTACATAAAACCCAACACCCTGTTTGTTAAAATTTACATTTGTTTGAAATTTACTTTTGTGTGGCAGATGTTTTTATTTGTTAGCCCATTCTCCTTACTTATCCTTAGAGATCTCTCGTTTAAAAAAGGACTGGCTCCAAGATAAGCATTAAGGAATGTGAACGCAGTGTGGTTGGAGGTAATTTTAACTACTTCTATCATTATACAAGGATATAAAAATAAGTATTTCTGGATTTAACAAAGACAGCCTTGCTTTGTGACTTAGTGGGTACACCAGGACACTACTGTCTTCCTGGGCCCTGAGAAACATCCGACTTATACTCCTGAAGGCTTTCCATTCACTTCTCATTTGTTCCCAGAGATAGTCTCTGCATTGAGTCAGGTGCACAATAATGAATGATTTTTAACAGGGAAGGGAATTTCCTCACCTATTCTCCATGATTTCCCTGACAGCAGCAACACTTGGTCCTGCCCCAAGGTGTGTATAATATGGGCCTTTGTCTTTTTGTATAACTCGATCTGTGGAAGGAATAAGATTATTAGACCCAAAGCTTACAGAATCGCACAGGGGCAAGGAGGAGCTATTTTTATTAATTCTTTTTTTTTTTTTTCAATTCAGAACAATTTATCTTGACAAGGTTTTGGTAAACTTTAATAATTAAAGTCTAGGACAAAAGGCCCTAGAATTTAACTTGTTCCTTTCTTACAGCCCCTAACTATTTAATTCTTCCTCTAAGCATCAGAGGAGGAAAACAAAAAATATTAAGATGTGGGTCATATTTCTTCTCCTATCTCCTGCTTTAAAAGAAATCTATTAATAATTAAGGTGCAAAATTAAAAGTTTTCTAAGAGCAATACATCTCTAAAAGCTTGGCCTCAGAATCTGAATAAAACTGAGCCCAGCAACTGCACTGCTAAGAGTTTATTCTACTATACACTCACATAGTTATGTATCTGTAAAGCAAATGTACAGAGGAACGTTACTTGTCACAATTATTTGTAGTATCAAAAAAGAAAGAGAAACACACTTGGCACCTGTCACTAAATGATAAGTTGACTAAATTAAGGGATGTTTATATAGTGGAAAACAATAAAACTATTAAACAAGTATTTACAAACTTTGGGATGCCTGGGTGGTTCAGTCAGTTAAGGGTCTGCCTTCAGCTCAGGTCATGATCTCGGGGTCCTGAAACAGAGCCTGGGTCAGGGTCCCCGCTTAGCAGGGAGTCTGTTTCCACCCTCTCCCTTTGCCCCCACCCCTGCTCATATTCTCTCAAATAAATAAATAAAATCGTTTAAAAAAACCCCAACCCTATTATTTATAAACATAGAAAAACCTGAGATTTCATTAAATTTTTAAAAAAGCAAATTGTGAGCATAGTATATTTTAAAAGGCCTAAATTTTCTAAAACTGCAAGCAAAAATAAAATAATAACATTAAGGATGCCTGGGTGGCGAAATCAGTTAAGCGTCTGCCTGCAGCTCAGGTCATGATCCCAGGGTCCTAGGGTCAAAGTCCCGCTGTAGGCTCCTTTTTGAGCAGGAAGCCTGCTTCTCCCTCAGCTTGTGCGCTTGCTCTCTCTCTTTCTTTCTCTCTGACAAATAAATAAAATCTTTAAAAAATAATAATTAAAAAAAGAAAGAAGTGGGGCGCCTGGGTGGCTCAGTGGGTTAAGCCTCTGCCTTCAGCTCAGATCATGATCCCAGGTCCTGGGATCGAGGCCCGCATCGGGCTCTCTGCTCAGCAGGGAGCCTTCCTCCCCCTCTTTCTCTGCCTGCCTCTCTGCCTACTTGTGATCTCTGTCTGTCAAATAAATAAATAAAATCTTTAAAAATAAAATAAAATAAGGGGCGCCTGGGTGGCTCAGTGGGTTAAAGCATCTGCCTTCGGCTCGGGTCGTGATCTCAGGGTCTTGGGATCAAGCCTCACATCCAGCTCTCTGCTCAGCGGGGAGCCTGCTTCCCCCTCTCTCTCTGCCTGCTTCTCTGCCTACTTGTGATCTCTGTCTGTCAAATAAATAATTAAAATTAAAAAAATAAAATAAAACGCCAGCAGTGCTCAAATTGAGGAACCATGATCCAGAGGTTAATCACACTCAGTCTGCTATAACACAATACTTCCATGGAAATCTTTTTTTAAAATTAAAGACTGTTATTTATTTATTACATTTTAGAGAGACAAGAGTGAGTGTGCAGGGGGAGAGGCAGATCTCAAGCAGACTTCAGATCAAGACCTGAGCTGCACACTTAACCAACTGAGCCACTAAGGTGCCCCTCCAGGGAAATCTTTTACACTTAGAGATCATTCCACTTGGGAAGATTTCTGAGTGGCTTTTTCAGCTTTGTTGTTGTTGTTTTAAAGAAGGCTCCATTCCCAGCATGGAACCCAAGGTGGGGCTTGAACTCATGACTGCATTTCAAGACCTAAGCTGAAATAATCGGGTGCTTAACTGACTAAGCCACCCAGTCAGCCCTGCTTTTTTGTTTTTCTTAAGTTCTCATTTCTACACAATGAGCTCAATTACCTCACATGTAATGATTATAGGAAAACATTAACAATGTATAAAACAATCACAGGTCCACTGCAGATGCTCAATAAATTTTCAATGCCTAGGTGTCTCAACTCCTACAAGGTGACTAGTTATAATGTAATATATAAGGAAAGAAACTAGATTGTCCTGAAACTAGACAATCATTCTACTGACATTATGCACAGAGTAAAATTAGACTAGCTCGGGTGTATACATTCTTTTTTTTTTTAAGATTTTATTTATTTATTTGACAGACAGTTCCTTTTGCAGGCATGTTATAAATATAACAAGTCAAGGTCATGGCACAGTATCAGACTTGCAGTAACAGATCTGGAATAGGAGTCATCATTACTGTACTCTTCTGTCCTTGCTCAAAGAACCTCTCATTCTCCCAACTCAACCCCACTCAGCACTGTCACCCTTTTCAGATTATGAGATCCTTCTAAAAAGAGCCTATCCCTGGGACCTGGCACACAGTAGGCTGTCAAAACTGTCCAATGATGCGTGGCAAAGTGGAAGCCTTGATTTCAGAGTATCAAATGTACTTTAGATAATCGAGAGCAAAAAGTCACTGCTACACTTCACTATTTTTTCTACTGTTGTTAAAAAAAAAAAAATCAAAATGATATAGTTTATCCTTCCAAACAATCATTTACCCATTCTGGAATGTACTAATGAACCACCTACGTCAGGCAAAAAATTTTCCTTTATGATTTGGGGCTATATTTTAAGACTTTTAAAAATAAGACTGTTTTATTTTATTTTAAAGGGTTTTTTTTTGTTTGTTTGTTTTTGTTGTTCTGTTTTTTTGACAGAGAGAGACAGCCAGAGAGGGAACACAAGCAGGGGGACTGGGAGAGGTAAAAGCAGGCTTCCCACAGAGCAGTGAGCCCGAAGTAGGACTTGATCCCAGCCCTGGGATCATGACGGGAGCCAAAGGCAGGTACTTAACAACTGAGCCACCCAGGTGCCCCTAGAAGACTGTTTTAATAATTAAACCTATTTGAGTTCAAAATAGGATATTTCACAAATTCTCTCCTAATAAGTTGTATGAAACCTGAAATAATGAGGACATCAAGCAGCCTAACAAACTTTAATGACAAATCTCTTTAATCTCCTAATTACAGTTGTGTTAGAGTAAATTTTTTTTTTTAAAGATTTTATTTATTTAATTGACAGATAGGTAGAACACAAGTAGGCAGAAAGGCAGGCAGAGGGAGAGGGAGAAACAGGCTCTCCGTTGAGCAGGGAACCCGATGCGGGACTCGATCCCAGAACCTTGGGATCATGACCTGAGCTGAAGGCAGCCGCTTAACCGACTGAGCTACCCAAGCGCCCTGTGTTAGAGTAAATTAATTCTTCTTTTATTTGAGCACTTACATGAAATTTGACCACAGACAGTGACTAATCACTACAGGGTTCAAATTTAACTTTCATGTATTTCAAATACCGAGCAAATTTCTTTTAAGGACTGCCTAAGAATCATTAGTCCGGTTAGTTTTCCCAGGGCTTTTAACACATTGATTAAAAACTTCAATAATTAGTTCCTAGCTGTTCTCTTTCAATGACTCCTAAGGCACAAAATATGTATCAGCTATAAACTGCTCCATAAATCAGCTACTACCATATCTATTTGTTTTTTTTTTTTTTATATAGGCAATCAGTATTATACAATGATTTCTTATTTTAAAATTCCAAAAGGTTTACAAATTCTTCAATGGCCAAGACTGGAATTTCATTTATAGGGACATTCTTTGTATCACAGAGCAGAAAAGCACCAGGCATTGAAAAAGAAACAAACCCATTCCGGTTCTTGAATGGGGTGGTAATTACAGACACTTCTTATAGCTATTTGTTAATTTGCACATATGTTTTACATTCTGTGTATGTATATCATATCTCACAATAAAACACATTTTTTAAACAAAATGCTTATAGGTTGAAATTCTTTTAAATAGGAAGAATAAACTCTAATAGAATACTGAAGGAATTCAATCTTATGATATGCACAAGAAATAATTCAGGAGACATTTTGCCAAGAGAAATCAGCAAATCTTCCACTTGAGAGAGTCTCCAAATTATGAGTTAAAAATTTCCCAATTAATTGAGCAAAATCAATAAGGGTGCAACAGAAAAACAGGTATAGAATTCAGTCCATTTTTGCCAGAATACGAATGGGGCAAAAATGCCACATATAAAAGATAACCCAAAATTGGATATGGTCACGACAATTAATGGAGGTAAACAAAGAATTCATGTGCGCGCGCACACACACACATACACACACACTCAGGCACATGTGCACACACTTACCAAGACAGTTGCAAGTTGGCAATTCAGAATCTTTCGTGGTGGACACCAGGTTTTTTGTAGGATTGGTAAAGAAGTTCATGGCATAATCATTAAAACTTTTCTGTGCACTGTCTACCGGGGAAAATTCTGATGCTCCAACACTAGATGAACAGACGTCCTCTTCGCTCTTCGTCGAAACCACCGTAATCCCACCTGAACATACTACATTGACATTCCTGAGAATTTGTGCTGGGTCTGGTAAAGGGGTTTCATGGGAGATACCAGGCAATGTTGACAGTTTCTGATGCATGAGTTGTTCTTGAACATCCCCCTGGATCTGTGTTTGGTCATCGCCAGCCATTACGTTAGCACACTGGTTAGCAGGAGAGGAGGGCTGGAGTAAAGGGTGAGCTTTCTGATTGACATTCACTGTTGGCTGTACCTGAGAATTATAAACTTTTTCTGTAAACGCCTGCCCACTGGATTCTGTTTTTAACTGGCATAATGGGAGAGAATCCAATGGTTCAACCTTCATGTTTCTTTCCTGTGCTAATTCGGGATAATAACGCTCAAATTTTATCTGAGTGAGTGGAGGAAATAATTTTTTGTGTTCTAATGCTGAACTCCTTCGAGTCAGTGGTTTCCATACTTTGGTTAGGGGAGGAATTTTCCCCAACAGAATGGGAAAATCATGTGGACCAAATTGACCAAATCTTTGAAACTTAGATGCTATCCAAATGTCATGTAACTTACTATACTCATATGACAACTGTTCCTGTTTTTTCTGGTCATTTTCTTGACAACTTATGACTACAGGCTTCTTTTTCCGCCGATCTCTTGATGGGGTAGCTCTTGTCTTTTTCTGTGTTGTGTTCTTTTGCTTTGTCAATGATGAGCTATGGTTATTTTGTACACTGGAAGATTGTTTCTGTTGTATTGTGACCTTCTCCTGACTACACTTTTGCTGTACATTATATGCAACAAGGCTTGTTGGTGTACTTTCAACCTTTTTGTCTTCTTGTTTTATGTAATTGAATTTAATTATTGACGCAAGTTGTGTTAACTGCGTTGCAACGTCCTCCTCTATTTTGCTGTGTATTGTATTCAGACACGATGGATCATCTTTTAGGTCTATCTTTTTACTGCTGGCCAGTGACTGGTTACAATGCCCCAATTTATCACCTGTTGGTGGCAACTGATGCAAGTTCTTAGAACTATCAAGAGTAATTCTACCTTGAGCAACATTTTTACTGGTGTCAATTTTAGATGAATTTGAATTTGGTATAAAATGAGGGACTGAATTTGTGACTTTTGAATATTCCTGCGATTTTGAAGTTGTCTGGTTAGCAGCTGAGCTGTTGTGTGACTTGGAAATGTTTTGCCCATTGAATACCACCGTGTTGCATGAACTCTGCTTTTCCAAAGATGGATAGTGATGAAGGCTTTCTGGCACCCCTTGTAAGTTTGGGTCTTGGAGGTCTTTTCGTACAGAATAGAGGATAGCTTTACAGCTATTAAGCAAACTCGCTGTTCTGTGTTCTGTTTCTTCATCCTTCTCTGACTTTGATGGTGAGGAATTTTCTGATGGGGCTTCTGACAGTTGGGTGAGAGCTTCTATGGCCACGACTTGCTCCAGCGTTAGTCTCCTATCTTTCATTAGGGATAGAAGACTTGGTTGAACTGGAGATCCATCTTTTGGTTCTTTACTTGGTATATTTTCTAGAGATTTGGGTTGATCACTTTCATTGTGTGTACTAGTATGACTATTTAAGTTGAACGTTGCAGGATCTGGAAAAGACTTGCAGTTAAAGCCAGATTTCTGGAAGACTGAAACATTACCTCTTCCTTTGAGATGATCACAGCTCGCACTAGTGGCAACAGAACTCATGGCATTATGGTTGGCAGTGTCTTTCAGGAATTTACAGGAGTTGTTTTCAAATGCCTTGCCAAATTCTTCAATATTGAATTTTTTAAAAGACACATTTGTTTCAGTTGGTAAATAGTGTACATTTTTAATGCCATTTCTTACGGTTTGTGCAAACAATTTCTGAGGCTCAATTAAATCAGTAAGTAGGACTTTTTTCCTGTCATCTTCAGCATTTTTTAATTTTTCAGCTTCTGTCACAATTGCCTTAAATTCACCTTTGACATGATCGGTTAAATGTGATTTCTTGTTTTGCGTCCACTTCTCCACTTCAATACCTGTCATACTTTCTTCATTTTTAGTCACATTTTCGAGAGGAGGTGGGTTTAATTCCAATCTCTGTTCCCCCCCATAGCTCCTCCTGTATTCCATGGATTCTGACTTGGGGCCATTTACTAGTTTGTTGACAAAATCTGCCTACAAAATAAACACAGAAATATCTCATATTATCTATGCAAATATTGGAGTAAGAGCCACAGGAACGTTTTGATTTAACATGAACGAAATGTAAAGCCCCTGAAAAAAATATTAATTTTTCTTTTTATGTTTTCAATAAAATACCAAAGGAGTGTGTAGGGAAAAAGAAAAAAGTTGAAGTAAAATTTCATTAACTCATACCTGTAAAGATTTTGGTAGACTCATTTGTTTTTCAAAATAATGTGTGTCGTTTTTGTTTTTTGTTTTTAAGAGAAAGAGAGTGAGGAAGTGTTGGGCGGGGGGTGGTGGGGTGGGGGCTGACAGGGTTGTGAGGGGCAGAAGGAAAGAATCTTAAGCAGGTTCCTTGCTCAGGGCAGAGCCCAATGCAGGTCCAACCTCATGACCTTGAGATCATGACCTAAGCAGAAATCAAGAGTCTGGACGCTTAACTAAGTCACCCAGGTGCCCCTCCAAATAAATCTTTAATATTTTTACACTGGTACCATTTGATGGCCAATATCTATTATCTTAATGCAAACTGTACTGAAATACAAAATACACACAAAAAGGTGAACAAATCCCAAGTATAGAGCTTACTAAATTTTCACAAATGAACCCCCAAGTGCCCAGATTCCAGCCAAGAAACTCCCATCTAGTCATCATTCCACTGCCAAAGGGTAACCATTATTTTGACATCTATCACAGATTTCTAAACTTGACAAAACTGACTTCCTTTCATTCAAATTATACTTGTGATTCATACATGCCTCAGTCCATTGATTCATACTATTTTTTTTAAGGATTTTATTCATTTATTTGACAGGCAGAGATCACAAGCAGGCGGAGAGGCAGGCAGAGAGAGAGGGGAAAGCAGGCTCCCCGCTGAGCAGAGAGCCGGATGCAGGGCTCGATCCCAGGATCCCGAGACCACGACCCGAGCCGAAGGCAGAGGCTTAAACCACTGAGCCACCCAGGCTCCCCTTAAGGGTGGTTTTTAAACATATTTACAATGTTATGCAATAATCACCTCTATCTAATTCCAGAACATTTTCATCACCCCTAAAAGAAACCTTGTACCCATTAAGCAATCACTCTCTATTCCCCCTACAAATCCTTATTTTTAAAACCCAACAGCTCATCTAAAATTACAACAGAGGAATTGAGACAGTAGGGGCATTTCCAACTGCTGTTGCGAGCGAATGTAAAGTTAACCTCCACCTCCTAATCTCTAATGTGGCTCTGGACCTTCTATTCAATGACTCAGGGAGAGAAAAATATAAGATCAGGAGACTTCCTATTGAATGAAGGTGATATACCTGGGTCCAGTACTGACTGAAAAACTAAACCAAAGTTCATAATAGCCATAAAATATGTAAGCATTACCCAATTGTATAATTAAACATTAAACAATCTTTTCTTCACATTAAAAAATCTTAGTAGAAATAAACTATATTTAACTTTTTTTTTTTAAAGATTTTATTTATTTGACAGAGATCACAAGTAGGCAGAGAGGCAGGCAGAGAAGAGCAGAGCAAGCAGGCTCCCTGCTGAGCAGAGAGCCCTCTGTATGCAAGGCTCCATCCCAGGACACTCAAATCATGAGCTGAGCTGAAGTCAAAGGCTTAACCCACTGAGCCACCGAGGTGCCCCTATATTTAACTTCTTGATCAAGGTACACAGGTTACACAGTTTATGTTCAGCTTATCAAATTTCATCAAAATATACAATTATCACACATACATATTTTGTATGTATATTACATTTCAATAATAACTTTAAAATAAGAAAAAGTAGAAAGCAGAAACAATAGTCCCAAGCAAGAGTAAGAAATGAGAAGCCAGAAAGGAAAAAAGTATTTTCACTACATATAATATGAACAATTACTTTAAAAAGATTTATTTATTTGACAGAGAGTGAGAAAGGGAACGCAAGCAGGGTGAGTGGAAGAGGAAGAAGCAGACCCTGAAGGCAGACGCTTAATGACTGAGCCACCCAGGTGCCCCTATATGAACAATTTTTAAAGCATCATAATATAGTTCTTTGCAAACTGCTGATCAAAATGTACAAGTTCCAATACCAATTTAGTGCTTTGTAACAAGAGCTTTTTCTTAATGGCATAATACAGAAAAATATAAATGCATTACATTTAGTAAAAATAAATATTACAGTGTCGTTTTTTTTTTATTATTTTTATTTTGTATTTATTTAAGTAATCTCTACACCCGATGTGGGGCTTGACCTCACAACCCCGAGATCGAGTTGGATGCTCTTCAGGCTGAGTCAGCAAGGCTACCCTACGATGTAAATCTTTTATGTAATGTGTGTGTATGTCTCTGTGCATTGAATCAGGATGTAAAATGTATTTATTTCTTCATATATAGTTGTAAAAAAGGCAGGAGAAATATTGCCATTAAAAAAAATAAAAAGTCAAAAGATAGTCTGGGAAAATATTCCTACTACATGTAAATAGTTACTATTCTTTTTTTTTTTTTTTTTTTTATTTATTTGACAGAGATCACAAGTAGGCAGAGAGGCAGGCAGACAGAGAAAGGGAAGCAGGCTCCCCACTGAGCAGAGAGCAGGATGTGGGGCTAGATCCCAGGACCCTGGGATCATGACTTGAGCCGGGGACAGAGGCTTTAACCTACTGAGCCACCCAGGCGCCCCTAAATAGTTACTATTCTTAATGTAAGAGCTTCCACAATCAACAAGAAAAGGTAAATGACTCACTAGAAGAGTGAGAAAAAGAGAGGAATATGTCCTTTGCTTAAGTGGAAATCCACAAGATCAAAAGCTGTTTGACTTTCCTAGAAGACAAGCAAATGAAAATAAATGTAACTTTTTAATCCACCCAAATGCCAAAACTAAAAATGCAGAAATGTAGGTAAGCAAATTATAATGTAATAGGACATTTATACTAGAGAAAGTATGAAATAAAGACACTCATACTCATACTGTGAAATAATGTGCAGCCATTACTTGTATTTATCAGTCTAGTGATTGCCTGGCAAGAGATCCTAAATAAACAAGAGGCTGAAAGCCAGTAGGTAAAACGTTAATACCAGTTACCATGGGGAAACAGAAGGGAAGTTTTTTTTGTTTGTTTTTTTTAAAAGATTTTATTTTATTTATTTGACAGACAGAGATCACAAGTAGGCAGAGAGGCAGGCAGAGAGAGGGGGAAGCAGGCTCCCTGCCGTGGGGAGAGCCCGATGCTGGGCCTGATCCCAGGACTCTGAGACCATGACCTGAGCCGAAGGCAGAGGCTTTAACCCACTGAGCCCCCCAGGTGCCCCAGTTTTGTTTGTTTTACTTGATGCTTTTAATTTTACAAATATGCATATCTAAGATACTGGGACTTCAACGTACACATCACTCTAAAGAGAAGATCCTGAGAATCTTTTAAGATTTATGTACTATTGGGGCACCTGGGTGGCTCAGTGGGTTAAGCCGCTGCCTTTGGCTCAGGTCATGATCTCAGGATCCTGGGATCGAGCCCCGCATTGGGCTCTCTGCTCAGCGGGGAGCCTGCTTCCTCCTCTCTCTGCCTGCCTCTCTGCCTGCTTGTGATCTCTCTCTCTCAGATAAAAAAAAAAAAAAAAAAGATTTATGTACTATAAACAGAGAACGTTCTCATTAAATAATGAGCTTAATTAAAAACTGACCTTTATCATTCAGTTATATCTCATGTAACTTTTTTTTAGAGAGGGAGGGAGACGGCGAAGGAGCAGAGGGAACCTTCAGCAGGTTCCACAGCCAGCACAAGGCATGATGTGGGGCTCTATTTCACCACCCTGAGATAATGACCTGATCTGAAGTGAGAGCCAGACGCTTAACTGACTGAACCACCCAGGCACCCCTTATCTCATGACTGCTTAAAATCATGCGGTTTGAAAACATGGGGTCTATAGGTACATGAGAACATGCTCTACACAATGCCAACTACCAAACGTAACCTTTAAGAAAAAACAACTTGACATATGACATTTCAGCAGGGACTAGTAAGATTTTCTCTGTCCTCAGAAATCAACCAGAGCTCTTACAAGCAGATACTATTAAATGTAATTGTCTGTGTATGTTTGTATGTGCACTAAGAAAACAGTTACTCAGTTTCACTTGCTCTTCATAGTGAAACTGAGTGGTCAGAACAAACATTTACTGTTACTTGGGAAAAACCAAAAATTCAAGTTCCTGTTGTTAAAGGTGAATCAGCACAACAAACTATATCTTACATGTAGTATTTCAATAAAGCTGTTACAAGAAAAAAAAAAAAAAAGAAGAGGGGCGCCTGGGTGGCTCAGTGGGTTAAGCCTCTGTCTGTCTGTCAAATAAATAAATAAAATCTGTTTGTTTTTTTTTTTTTAAGATTTTATTTATTTACTTGACAGAGATCACAGGTAGGCAGAGAGGCAGGCAGAGAGAGAGGAAGGGAAACAGGCTCCCTGCCGAGCAGAAGCCCAACGCGGGGCTCGATCCCAGGACCCTGGGATCATGACCTGAGCCGAAGGCAGAGGCTTAACCCACTGAGCCACCCAGGGGCCCAATAAATAAAATCTTAAAAAAAAAAAAAAAAGCATGGATGAGTGAAAATGCAACTTGAAAAATATGCAACACTGCCTTATGTTTAAAAAGGACATCTAAATAATGTATAAACATGTTTATTTTTAAACAGAAGTGTGGAAAAGAAAATAAACCAATCTAATTTCTATTACTGGTTAATCTTTTTTTTAAGACTTTTTTTTTAACGATTTTATTTATTCATTTGACACAGAGAGAGAGAGATCACAAAGAGGCAGAGAGAGGGGGGCGGGGGGAATTTGGGAAGCAGGCTCCCTGCTGAGCAGAGAGCCCTATGCCGAGCTCGATCCCAGGACCCTGACACCATGACCTGAGCTGAAGGCAAAGGCTTAACGCACTGAGCCACGCAGGCGTCCCTTATTTACTTATTTGACAGAGAGAGGGAGAGCACAAGCAAAGGGAGTGAGTGGCAGGCAGAGAGAGGTGGAAGTAGGCTCCCTGCTATGCAGGGAGCCCAATGCAGGGCTGGATCCCAGGACCCCGGGATCATGGCCTGAGCTGAAGGCAGATGCTTAACCCACTGAGCCACCCAGGCGCCCCTATTACTGGTTAACCTTGAGCACTAAGATAGGGAAAGAGCAATTCTTCGGAGTTGTCTGGTCCACGAGATGCCATGTAGCCTGAACTATCGTGTCCTCCTTTTTTAAGAGGTCAGGTAGATTGTGATGGGGATTCAATGAGACCATATGACCAAAGCTGTTAGCACAGTAAGGACGAGGTATCACTATGAGGGAACACTAACAATTTCATTATAATAGTTACAATCCAAAGAATGTTACCTATATTATAATATACACTCCTTACTGCAATAACTCATTTGACCTTCACTTTAATCCCGAGGTGGACACTATAAAAAGGTGCTCAATTCTAAGAAAAGTGTAAATTAAAAATGGCACAGATAACATTTTTCACTGATCAGAACAGCAAACATCAAAATGTTTGAACACCTAGCTAGGCCCTTGGGGAAGTTGTGGGGATATATATTCTCATATAATGCTGGTGGAGTGCAAAATCTTATCATCCCTCTGGAGGGCAATTTGGCAATAGCTATCAAAATTACAAATTCAACCTCTCCTCTGCTACAGCATTTTCACTTCTGAGAATTTATCCTAAAAGTTACACTTGCACTTAATGATATGTTTTGACAGCTTTGTATAGTTTAACAAGTAACTGATAATACCCAAATGTCCACCTGTAGCACACAAATTCGATTATGGCATATCTACATATTACTTTGCAGCTATAAAACAGAATGAAAAGATTCCATTCCAAATAGGCAGATGTCCAGGATTGAAAAAAAAAAAAAAAAAGGATCCACAACCTACATCTACCGGTTTTCTTTTATGTTAATAAAAAGTATGGGGAACTAATATATATATTCCTATTTTCATAAAGAAACTCTGGAAGAATACAAAAGAAACTTAATACAAGTAATGAGGAGGAAAAAGTCCAAAACAATACAGGAGCTTGGGAACTGTTAAACCCAGACCAGATTAAATACTGTCTTGATTTTTAAAATATACTTCCTTTAAATTTAAACCAAAATTGAAGCGGTCTATGGAAAGATTTCTAGCATATAGTAAGTGAAAAATGCTAAAAGTTTGAGTAGTACCAACTCACAAACATATCAGAGCATAAAGAAAGGGTGTGGAGTACATACACATTTGTTAATACTCAGGAAGGCTACATTTGTCCTACAGAAACTTTACTGGTACATATTTAACAACCAGGCTGGAAACTGAGAGGGGAGGGAACCCTGTTTTGCCCCGTAGGCCGATTTTTGTGATATAAATACATCCTCCACAGTGGACTGTAAACTATCAGTGAGACACCTGTGCCAGTGTTAGGAAGAAATGCAAGTAATTACTGACCTGGAAGAAGCGGACTCCTTCCTACTACTGAAGGTACAATCCCAAGGTACTTCGTCAAACAGGCTCCATTAACTACATTACGAATGTTTATTTTTTTAATGAAGATTTCCTTGACATTTAATCTGCTTAGGTGTACTGCATCCCCAAATATCCATTCTGAATCTCAAAATATTTGTTAACATCTGCCTCTCTAAAGAGATGCGAAGTCTCTGGGGCGCCTGGGTGGCTCAGTGGGTTAAGCCTCTGCCTTGGGCTCAGGTCTTGAGCTCAGGGTCCTGGCATCGGGCTCCACATCGGACTCTCTGCTCAGCGGGGAGCCTGCTGATCCCTCTCTCTGTCTGCCTCTCCGCCTACTTGTGACTTCTCTCTCTGTCAAATAAATAAGAAATCTTTAAAAAGAGAGAGAGAGAGATCTTAAAAAGAGAGAGAGAGAGACGTGTCAATTTTCTGAAGGAAATATTTCACAAAAAACTGGCTGTTTTACCCTCTCAAGTGCCATACATACTCTGGGGACCTAAGCTCATGCCCACCAGTGTGTCTTCTCTTCCTCCTCTACCACCCCAAAAGTGCCCAAGTGTATCATTTTAAGGACAGTAATTCAAATTCTCCCAGTCTCTGCGTTGCACTCTATGCTAGTCACAAGACTATGTTGCTCTGGGCCCCTCTTACCCCTTCTAAACCGACAGGAATGTTGATCTCCTTAGACCAGGTCTGGGCTCAAAAGCTGTGAAGGACCCTATCTTCTCATTTTTCCACATTCCTATCAAGCACCCTGTTTTCTCATTTCTCCACATGCCTATAGTAGTGCTACTCACACCCACTCTTGAATGAATGAGCTCAAACGGCACCAAGCAGAGTGGTGTTTTATTCTGAAATGACTATGCCCTTTGGACAGAATCTGTCGCCTCTCCCAACACGCACATTCCATACATGCTGTATTTCCTGTATCTAGAAACAGCTGCTCAGATCACATGGAAAGTCTTTCAAAGCGTGTAGAGAGACATGATCCACAAGACTATGACCTTTACTGCAGGCAGATCAGTTTCTCAACCTGCCTTGATGGTTTTGTGTTCCGTTTTGCTTTCGTTTTTCAGCCCCCACCCAGTAGTCTTTTAAAACATTTTTTCCCTAATAGCCCTCCTCAGGAAATTTGAATTCCACAGATATAGGATGTATCTGCTTATGCACTGTGGTCCCATCATAATATCTAAGATTTTTTTTTTTTTTACCCTCTCTGAGCAACCGAGAGCTGATCTTAATTCCCTTTGAGGAATTCAAAAAACTAACATGTAGAAGGGGTGCCTGGGTGGCTCAGTGGTTAAGGGTACGCTACATCTTGGTTTAGGCTCAGGTCATGATCTCAGGGTGGTGAGGTGGAGAGACCCCACGAGAGCCCCACATTGGGCTCCGTGTTAAAAGAGTCAGCTTCTCTCTCTCCTGCCCCTCCGCCCCCCCAAATAAATAAATAAGCCTTAAAAAAAAGGAAAAAAAGAAAAAGAAAAAGAAAACTAACATCTAGAAGACAAAGAGCAACCCACAGAGTATTTATACCTGATTAGAAGGGACACCCTCAGGCCCTATGTCCTCAACCAGAAAAATTAAGTGTTTGGATAAAAACTTAAGGAGAATCACTAGCGGCTCCATTAATGCTGACTTGAATATGATGCAATCATGCCTGATGCGGTATTTGTCCTCCCACATTCCCACAGAAGCATGGAGGTCAGACCTTGCTTTGCACAACTGCTTTCGAACAAACCCAAATTGAAATCAAAAGAAAGATAAACCAGCCATTCACCAAAGCTAAAATAAACATTGAAAACACACACACACACACACACACACCCTTCTTCAAAGGGGACCTGCAAAACAGTTGCCTTATTTTCCTACAGCAGTACAATGGTCTAGCTCTTTTCCTTTTTGAGGCATAAAAAGAGGACACCTACCCCACCACATTTTGTAGCCCTAATATTTGAGCTTTGCCTCTGTTCTGTTTTCTCCACTTTGCCTACAGGCACCCTGTTAGATGTTCAAAGTTCATAGAAAGGCAGGGGGGTAGGGTCAAAGGGACCAAATCTGTCCTTATCCCCACTTGTCCTACCTTGGTGCCATAAAGCCTAATGGCTCTTCCTTGCCTGGGCTGAACAGAAGCCATCCCAGAGACTCTGAAAGTTCCTTTCCCACTTTGATCCACCACATCCAGAGTTCTTTCCTATTCTAACTTTTTTACTCCTATCACCAACAAAAACTCCACCCTCATTTGGCCACAGGGTCTCAGAATCCAAAGTAAATCCTTTGGGAGGGGGGGTAGGGCAGAGAAGGGGAAGCATATTATTAGCGGGAGGGACAACTTCTATTTAATCCAAAAACATGTAAATTGTAGAATGGTTCTGAATGTACACAAAACTGACCTAGGAACCAATCTCTCTAGTCCCAGGTGTCCTCATTCCTGCCTTCTTCCTCGGAGCTTTGAGCCAGCACAATTCATTAAGAGTCAAAAGACAAAAAACCTTTTCAGACACCAAATTCGCCTCAAGCTATCATCCTATCAAATTCCCTCCTCATTCAAGTATCTTAAATGGCTATCCAAAGTTCTAGGCGAGCCCTCAACTGCCAAATTCCATCATTCCTTAACGAGCTCTTTTGTAGACCTCCGAGGAGAGTCTCAACTGAAACGCTGAAATCTCGGTGTCCCTGGGAGCTCCACACTTCCGAGCCTCTGTCCCCAGGCTGTAGGTGTGTCCCCCTGAGCCTACAACTTAGAGGATTCCAAAGCCAAATGCAATGCCCGTTCCTTCACCCTTTCTCGAACAGCCTTCCCTATGCTTAAAGTTCACAAATCTTAGTGCCCAGTGTAGTTAATATTTAGTCTTTTTGTGTACCTTGCTACATATAGTTTTCAGAATTGGGGCTTTACTGGAATCAGACAAATTTCGGCCACTTTCCCTTCTCCATCACTTACCAACCATGGGGCCAAGAGTGAGCGATTGCTCTACAAAGCCTCATTGAGCCTCAGTTTCCCTAAGATAAATCAGGATGAGTAACAGCATTCACTGAACCAGTTTATTGTGAAGATTAAATGAAATAATGCATTTACACATATTGTTGAACCTTACTGTGTGTAGAAGTGAACTATTTAGGGGAAAAACACCTATTAGGTAGTTCTCTTTTTGTTGTATATCCTTCAACATAGAGCAAAAACCTACTAACTCCAGTCTCAAATCCACAACTAAGGAAAAAAAAATATTTATCAGAAGCTATTACTCATGTATTGACCACTGACTCCTTGCCAGACATCATCATTGACGTTTTATAGGAATTACCTCCTTTGCTTTTCCTACTTAGTATCAGTATCTCCATTCTTCTGATAAGATTTAGAAAGGTTGAATAACCAGGCAAAGTAATTTCAATACTCTCAGAGCCAAAATCAAACCAGAGGTCTCTCCCAAGGCACTGCTCTTTAAGTAATAATTAACATTTACGATGTATTCCATTAGTTGCTAATATTTAGTACTATTTACTGACCTAACATTACCGTCAATGCTTAAAACTTAGGAGAACAACTCAATTCCTATGGTTGTTTCTTTTCCTAGATTGTGTGAATTATTGTTTTTCTGAACCCACTGGCCTACTTTCATTCACCCGTTTTTTTAGTTTTAACACTGTAGCATTGCTATTCAAAATATTCTCACCTTTCGTGCAAATTTTGTATATGCACACTGGGTTCACACCAAGTTATGAAGGAGAGTTGGGTGAAATTAAAATTCAATTTACATTCCAACTCTTTGGGATATGATCAGAGGTCATTGTCTATTTTCTCTTCAAATATTCCCTAGACTATAACTCTCCTTACTTCCAGATAAATCTGATTTGCTTTACCTTTTTCCTAACTTTTTACTCAAAATTTTCAGGTTCATAGCATTAGAAGGCTCAATGAAAACATACTGGGTTGGGGTTTTTTTGTTTGTTTGTTTTTTTAAATTTTAAGTATGCTCCATGCCACTCTATACCAACTCAGCCAGCCAGGTGCCCCGAAAACTTACGGGTATTAAATAATACCACAACATGAAGTACTACATTAATTCTTTAAAAAACAAGGAAAAGAACACAAAAATTGCCAATTATCTAAATCAATCAGACTAAAGTCAATCGGACTATTTGACAAATGTAATTTATATGCACTCATACTGTAAAGGTTCATGATAGAAGGCAGCCTCCAAATATGTTTGTTTTTTGTTTAAGGGCATTTAAATGCTCCTCAAGATTTCAGGAAAAGTGGTCTTATGACAAATCCTGTTTTCCACTAGGATTTAGCCTCTATCAAGTCATTTTTGCCTAGAATGCTCCCTCAAGATGAAAGATCTATTCAAGGACCTTGCCTCACCAACTCCGTCCAGAAGGCCATCAGATAACTAGTTAATTCATGATCCTACAAGACACCAATAAAGATTTCAACTTTTAGTTCTTTCCAATATTGCTCATGTGGCCTTAGGTCTCCTTCCTCAATGTTTTTCCTTAAAAGAAAAAAAGAAGTACCTATTTCTGTTTAGGTTTTCTAAGAACATAAGCTCCAAGAATACTGAGTATTTATTCAGCACTTAGCGGGTGATGCTATGCACAGGGGTATTTACACATTCCTAACAGAAAAATCAGAGAGCATTCTGGAGCCAAACCATCAAGATCTGTAAATCTTTCCCTTCTAGCTGCTTCCCCACAGGCTATAACAAACTTAAGGCTTTTCTATCTAAAGAAAACAAAACCCTTGAGAAATATTTAGCTCTCTCCCTATCTCACTGCACCATTTTACAAAAAAGGAAAAAGAAAAAAAAGGTCTTCAAATAATTGTCTGCAATCACTATCACGCACTCTTCAGCCCGGTGTAATTAGCATTCTGTAGCCACCACCTCACTGAAACTGCCCAGGACTCACCAATGGAGTCCTAATCGTCAAATTCAGCGGACTGCCAGAGTATCTTTTAATACTGTTGCTCACATCTTTAAGGTTCTCCCTTTAATTCTCCACCGGTCATTTCAGTCTCCTTTGCTGGCTTTTCCGCACACTTAAAAATGACGGTGTTCTCCTCTGCCTTCTCCCCAGGCTCCCCATTTATCTAGATAGGGGCCTCCAGTCTACACCTATTTGCTGATGACTCACTCCCACAGCAAGACAAGATCTTTCCTCTAAACTTCAAACTCAGTCATCCCCCAACTGGGCATCTTCATCAGGCAATTAAAACTCAATCACATCTAAAAGTTGAGTCACCTCTATCCCAACCCCGCTTTAACCCCAAAACTCACTTAATATAATAACTCTTGAGTTTCCTTGGAAGCCTCCTCCATTCAACACCCCAATTCAGCCAGGGAATTTGGTGGTCTTACTTAAAACCTTTTCCTTTCATCCTGAGTTCTTCCTCTCTACTGCTTTTGCCTCAGTGTGTTCGTTCCACAAATATTTATAAGAATACCCATAACATGCTGCAGGCATGATTAGTGGGAGAGGTAACATGAGAGGTACCAGTCCTGACGGATACTACATTCTTTTTTTATTTTTTAAAGATTGTATTAATTTATTTGAAAGAAAGAGAGAGAATTGGGGTGGGGGTGGGAAGCAATGGGGCAGAGAGAGAAGCAGACTCCCCGTTGAGCCAACTCAAAGGACCCTGAGATCATGACCTGAGCCAAAGGCAGAGGCTTAACCTACTGAGCCACCCAGGTGACCCTGCATATTCCATTCTAGTGAATGTTAGGTAACAAGCATTTTCAGAACCTAACCTTTCACCTACTACCCTTAGTGCATTAACCTCAGAATTGGGATTGGTTTCCAGCCTTCAGGGTTCCCAAATCTTCATTTGCTGTAATTCTAAGGAAGCACTGTCCGATGGAGATACAATGTGGGCTACAGAAATAATTGTAAAGGTTTTAAAAAAGGTTTGTTTCTTAAAAGTAAAAAGAAACAGGTGAAACAAATTTTAATATTTCTATTTAAGCCATCATATAAAAAATATAATTTCAACTTGTAATATAAAAATTAATGAAGGGGGGCGCCTGGGTGGCTCAGTGGGTTAAAGCCTCTGCCTTCGGCTCAGGTCATGATCCCAGAGTCCTGGGATCGAGCCCCACATCGGGCTCTCTGCTCCGCGGAAAGCCTCCTTCCCCCTCTCTCTCTCTCTGTCTGCCTCTGCCTACTTGTGATCTCTGTCAAATAAATAAATAAAATCTAAAAAAAAAAAAATTAATGAAGGGACGCCTGAGTGGCTCGGTCGGTTGAGTGTCTGCCTTTGGGTTGGGTCAGGATTCCAGGGTCCTAGGATCAAGTCTCACATCAGGCTCCCTGCTCAGCGGGGAGTCTGCTTCTCCTGCCTCTGCTGCGGGCTCTCTCTCTGTCAACTAAATAAACAAAATCTTAAAAAAACAGAAAAAGGAAAAAAAATGAACGAAGATATTTTATTTTTGTATATTAAGTCCAAGAAATTCAATGTATATTTTATACATACTGCAAATTAATTAATTGCTAAACTTTCAATGGTTAAAGTAAAATGTAGTGGTACCACAACAAAGTTGTATTTAATTTAAAAATTTTCACTTTAATTCAGTTTTAAATTTTAAATCAATTAAAATTAAATAAAATCACAAAGTCAGTTTCTTCGATATACCACCCAAATTTCAATGATCAGATATGCAGTTATTTACAGAGACAATTTTAAATGCAAATCTCATTGCTTTAGGCTGCATTCCACAAGCACCTGGCTAAACATCAACATCACCCTAGGGGTTTTTAGAAAAAGAAATGCTAAACTAGCCCCAGTAAGGTTCTCTTAGTCTGAAGGTAGAAACTCTATACTCAAAAAGCAGCAAGGTAAGGGAACCCAGGAAGCAGGAACCACCAGAGCAAAACTCATATTTTCCACTACTGCCAGCAAGGCCTCCAAAATCCCAGCCTTGGCCAAATTTTACAGAATGTGTCCTGCAACAGCGGTGTCCTCACACCAGCCCCACCCCAGCCTGGCTTCCTCTGAGGCTATGTTAAGCTGCCCAGTCCTTCCTTGAGTAGCAGTTTTTAGGTAAAAGACCTTTCCTGATTCAACCCTCCCCCATCAATTTTGCCCCCAAAACACCTAAAACTAGAAGAAAGGTATCTGTAGAAATCAACTATTTTTAACACTCCCCCAGCTCCGCTCAGATAAAACTGAACACTCCTCCCTTTACTATCTAGACACAGATCTTTATCGTATCAATTGATTGTACCTACTTACTTGTTTGCACTGCGGTCATCCTGGACTTTAGACCCCAGAGGAGTGACCTTGGTGATTGTCCTCTAGGCTCACAAATGTGTTTTATTTTGGGAACAAATGGGAAAACCTATGATTGTATGGTAGAACTCTTAAAGACGATAACCTGCAATTTTCCAGTGGTTCATACACATACAAAGAGTCAAATACTGAATTGCATTAATGGAAATAGTGGTGTTCATTGCATTATTCTCCTAACTTGTTTTCTGCTTAAAATGCTTATTTAAAAAGCTGGATGAATATCATAAGAATGAGTGAGTACACAAATGAATTTAGAAAAAAAACCACAGGGTGGTTTAATCTGGAGAGATTTTCCAATTTAGTTTTACTGATTTGTAAATGTTATTTTAGAATAAAGGAACAGTCATTCCTTTCTAAGTGTCAACTTTTTTTTTTTTTAAGATTTTATTTTTTTCTTAAGCTATTACTTATTAGGGGTGCCTGGGGTGCTCAGTGGGTTGAGCCTCTGCCTTCAGCTCAGGTCATGATCTCAGGGTCCTGGGATCCGGCCCAGCATCCGGCTCTCTGCTCAGTGGGGAGCCTGCTTCCACCTCTCTCTCTGCCTGACTCTCTGCCTAGTTGTGATCTCTCTCTCTCTGTCAAATAAATAAATAAGATCTTAAAAAAAAAAAAAGATATTACGTATTAGAGAGAGAGAGAAAAAGAGCACGAGCAGGGTGGAGGGGCAGAGGGTGAGGACAAAGCAGACTCCCTGCTGAGCAGGGAGCTGGACACAGGACGCAATCCCAGGACCCTGGGATCATGACCAGAGCGGAAAGCAGCCGCTTAACCGACTGAGCCACCCAGGCACCCTAAATGTCGATTTAAAAAAACACTTGTTTTCAGGGCGCTGGGTGGTGCAGTTGGTTAAGTGTCTGCCTTCAGCTCCGGTCATGATCCCAGGGTCCTGGGATTGAGTCCCACATGGGCTCCCCCTGCTTATGCACGCACTCGCTCTCTCTCTCTCGAATAAATAAAATCTTAAAACAAACAATCAAAGAAACACACAAAAAAACCCAAACTTGTTTTCACAAGGTGGCTCTTCCAGAACCAGATACCTCACGTGGCAAGATTGTTTAGGACAAAGGAAAAGTTAATTTAGATAAACTTGTTCTAGTCTTTCCTTGCCTCCTGCAAAACAGGCTCCAGCACCTTCCATGACTAAACTGTTCCTTTCTCATCCACCACCACTCAGTCTGTATATAACACCTTTCTCCTTCACCAGAGCTCTGGTCTTCTTCTACCTAATTCACTTTTTAATGCATGACTCAGTCTTGGCAAGTCAAGAAGAGAAACCCAGACAAGCACTTTGAGGCAAAGCCATGAAGCTAAGAGGTATACCCACCAATACCCATCATGAGTACACTCCTTTTTTACCCCCTTTTATTTCCATAAAATAAGTACAATGAATGGTAATTTTGCCTTACTGTTCTCCTTCTATGAGAAGTAACAATTTTAAAATAGTTCCAGATTTAAATATTTCCTTAATACGGAAAAGAATTTTTTAAAAAGTATACAGAAATGTTTATAGGAGACTTGTTTGAGCTGCACTGTAACAGCATATATTTCAAAAACAATACAGGACTAGGTGAATAAAGTATGGTGTGATACGTCTATAAATGGAATTCTTGGTAGCCAACGAAATACCATGTACTGAAATGGCCAAAGATCCAAAACATTTCATGAAAAGACCAACTGATGAGGAACATATGATACAGTCTTCTGTCTGTGTATGTGGGTACAGTAGAGGGGAGAAAGTTTGACCTAAGCACAGATTTAAAACAGTTGAAGAGGGGCCCGACGGTGGCTAAGCCACTAGAGCTCGTAACTCTTGATCTCACGGTTGTGAGTTCCAACCCCATATTGGGTGAAGAGGTTACTTAATAATAAAATCTTTAAAAAATAAATTAAAAATAAAAAAATAAAATAGCTGAAGAGATAGACAATAAAGTAGTCCTGAGGTTATTGCTGTGAAATAAAAGAGATGGGGAGGAATGGAGAAAGAAAACGGGAACTGTAATTTTTAGCACTCACTTTGGTATTTTAACTTTTTTCAACTAGTATCTGTTCCTTTTATAATAAAGTTGGGGTTTTTTGTTGTTTTGTTTTGTTTTTAATTATAAAGGCATGGGGCACCTGGGTGGCTCAAACAATTGAGCATCTGATCTTCATTTCTGTTCATGTCATGACCTCAGAGTCCTGGGTAAGAGCCTCACTTCGGGGCTCTGTCCCTCTCCTCTGCTCCTTCCTGCCACTCTCTCTCTCTAAGAAATAAAATAAATGAATAAATTATAAATAGAAAAACTGAAATAAAATTGAGAAAACTACATATGCCAAATTCCAGTATTAAATTAATTTTCTACAAAAAACATATTTCACTTCATTAATAATAAATAAGATCAGGGTGTCTGGGTGGCTCAGTGGGTTGGAGCCTCTGCCTTTGGCTCAGATCATGATCCCAGGGTCCTGGGATGGAGCCCCGCATTGGGCTCTCTGCTTGGCAGGGAGCCTGCTTCCTCCTCTCTGTCTGCCTCTCTGCCTACTTGTGATCTGTCAAATAGATGAATAAAATCTTTAAAAAAATTAATAAATAAGATTAAGGACCTAAATAGATATTTTTTTCTAACAACTAAAATACAAATGGCCAAAAGGTACTGAAAAAGGTGTTGATCGTATTTTTCTTTTTAAATAGGCTCCATGACCAGTGTGAAACTTAAACTCCTGACCCTGAGGACCCTGAGATCAAGAGTCGATGCTCTACCAACTGGGCCAGCCAGGTGTCCCGGTGCCAATCATAATCAATCATCACATAAATGCAAATGAAAACCAAAAGGAGAGATCACCTCTGTGAGGTAGCAGCATTATTCACAATAGCCATGATAAGGCAACAACCTAGTGTGTCTGACAGATGAACGGGGTCAAGTATATGTGCATGTATGTATATATGTGTATACACACACACACACACACACACAGAGGTATATTTATTCAGCCTTACAAAAGAAGGAAATCCTTTCATTGGAAACATGGATGAACGTGGATGATCTGTATGAGTATTATGCTAAGTGAAATATGGCAGACAGAGAACACCAAATACTGCATGGAAACATTTATATTTGGAATCTAATATCTTAACAAGTCAAACTCACAGAAACAGTACAAAACTGCCTGCCAGGGACTGAGGCGCTGGAAGAAATAGGGAGAGGTTGGTAAAAAGGGTACAAACGTTCAGTTATAAGGTGAAAAAGGTCTGAGGATCTAATGTACAATATACGGTGACTATAGCTGATAACACTGAATTGTATAATTAAATTTGCTAAAGGAGTAGACTTCAAATGTTCTCACTAAAAAGAAAATAAAAAGATAAATCTGTGAGGTAATGAATGTGTTACTATGATGGAGGGAATCCTGCCAAAGTGTGTATGTGTATCAAATCACCACACCACACACTTTAAGTATCATACAAATCTGACAATTATACCTCATAAAGGTGAAAAACAAACCCTCAATAACAATTTTTTTTTAATTAAAAAGAAATGTAATCCAGGGGTGCCTGGCTGACTCTGTTGGTTAAACATCTGCATTAGGCTCAGGTCATGATTCCATGATTTCCATGATTTCAGCGGGAAGCCTGCTTCTCCCTTTCCCACTCCCCTTGCTTGTGTTTCCTCTCTCGCTGTGTCTCTCTCTATTAAATAAATAAATAAAATCTTTTTTAAAAAGTAATCCATTTAAAAATGTCATATCGACAAAGAATAATCGATAATATCTAGATGTGATAAACTTGTTGCTCTCGGATCAATTTTTAAATTTATAGATGGCAATAATCATGAGAAATTTAAATTTAAAATAGAAGCATATTCTTTTTTTTTTTTTTTAAAGATTTCACTTATTTATTTGACAGAGAGAGATCACACTAGACAGAGGCAGGCAGAGAGAGAGAGAGGGAAGCAGGCTCCCCACTGAGCAGAGAGCCCGAAGCGGGACTCGATCCCAGGACCCTGAGATCATGACCTGAGCCTAAGGCAGTGGCTTAACTCACTGAGCCACCCAGGCGCCCAAAATAGAAGCATATTCTATCTTTGTTTATATTTCTCTGGAATATTTTTTTTTTAAGATTTTATTTATTTATTTGAGAGAGAGTATGAGAAGGGGGAGGGTCAGAGGGAGAAGCAGACTCACCGCCAAGCAGGGAGCCCGATGTGGGACTCGATCCTAGGACTCCAGGATCATGACCCGAGCCGAAGGCAGTCGCTTAACCAACTGAGCCACCCAGGTGCCCATCTCTGGAATATTTTTGCCCACCCTTTGAGTTTCAAATCTCTTTCCTTTAGGCATGTCCCCTGTGGACAATAAATCATTTAATTTATAGACTTTGTTTTATTTACATAATCTGAGGCATTTCTTCTTCCTTTTTAAAAAAGATTTTATTTATTTATTTAACAGAGAGAGACACAGTGAGAGAGGAAACACAAGCAGGGAGAGTGGGAGAGTGAGAGGGAGAAGCAGGCTTCCCTGCTGAGCAGGGAGCCCAAGTGGGTCCATGTGGGTGTGCTGGGGGAAGTAAACTGTCCACTACAAATAAATTTACAGTTAATGAAAAAGATAATCTTACCTATGACTTGAACTTATGAGTTAACACTTGCATGTTCCTCTGATTAAGCCAGACAGATGCCCCAAGAAAGAGATACTTTTAAAGAGTGTCTAGAATGTCATATGCTTAGGGGTGCCTGGGTGGCTCACTCAGTTAAGCGTTGGAGTCTTGATTTTGGCTCAGGTCATGATCTCAGGGTTTTGAGATAGACCCCCCATTGGGTTCCTCACTCAGCCAGGAGTCTGCTTGAGATTCTTCCTCTCTCTCTTCCTCTGCTCCTCCCTGGTACACACCGGCACATGCTCTCTTGCTCGCTTTCTCAAATAAATAAATAAATAAATCTTTAAAACATTAAAAAAGAATGTGATCTGCCTGGGCTCACATTATGTGGAATGGAACACCAGCACATGTGTTATCATCATTTTTTTATGTATTTCATAGCACAAACAAAATGGAGGAGAAAATGAAGGCATTACAAAAACTTCACTGAACTTAGAAGTCATTACTACATTAAGGAAGAGAGCACTGCATTTCCCCCCACCCTCTATGTACTTCTTTGACAGGTATCACAGACAAATTCAAATCTGGGACTATATTACCTTTTAATTCTTCATAAATATCTTAAACATCATGGAATATAAATCCAAGTAAGAAACACAGGCATTAAAAACATAAATCAGAAAGGGACACGATTCTGAATTCCACAGTTCCCAAAAGACTGGTGTCATAAAATAGAAAAATGTCACATTTTACTATCATACAACTGATGATGATTGTAAAGACGGACAGAGCCAAGTGCAGAGCTTTTAATAAAAATAAACAAAAATAACACCAGAAAAAAGTCTCCTACTCTATGAACACTGAAGGCTTTCTGTTACCGCTGAATTTTTCTCACCTCTTTTTTTTTTTAAGATTTTATTTATTTTTTTGGCAGACAGAGATCACAAGTAGGCAGAGAGGCAGGCAGAGAAAGAAAAGGAAGCAGGCTCCCTGCTGAGCAGAAAGCCTGATGTGGGGCTGGATCCCAGGACCCTGGGATCATGACCTGAGCCAAAGGCAGAGGCTTTAACCCACTGAGCCACCCAGGCGCCCCTCTCACCTCTCTTTTATGAATTCCAAAGTTACAGTCTGACCCTAAAATACCTCTCTTCTGTACCTGCCTGGAAAGCTGCCAGGAAAACTTTTGTGGCCTGTTCTTAGAACCATTTGGATGCTTTAGGAACAACTGAGATGACAGCCTTGTGAGCTAAGAGGGCTTTTGAGAACACGGGGCTCCAAGCATGAAGAAGCCTCGCCAGATGTTGTTACACATTTGGACATTAATAATGAGGCAACTCCTACCAGGCCTCTTAGTATTGTATTTGCAAAACTGATTCAAACAAATGAGCTTGGGAAGAGCAATCAGTGGGACTAAAAGCTGGATTAAATATGGTAAACAGAGGATCCCTGCCAGGGGTGAGCAGTACTTGGCTAGTGGAGATTAAAATAACATCTAAGACCTGCTAACTCTAACAACTAATTGAAAAACACAGAAAACAGTAAAGTTTGGGCCACTAGTAAATTTATGACCAATGCTACTAGTTACTACAAGGGAGGAAAATTTCAAAATAACATTCTAAATGAACACCAAAATGTGGTTATCATTTTACAATACATATGTCTATCAAATAAGCATGTTATAGGGGTGCCTGGGTGGCTCAGTGGGTTAAAGCCTCTGCCTTCGGCTCAGGTCATGATCCCAGGGTCCTGGGATCGAGCCCTGCATTAAACTCTCTGCTTAGCAGGGAGCCTGCTTCCCACCCCCCTCTCTGCCTACTTGGGATCTCTGTCAAATAAATAAATAAAATCTTAAAAAAAAAAAAAAAAGCATGTTGTACTATAAACTTACATCTCTACTAGCCAAGTACTGCTCACCCCTGGCAAGGATCCTTTGTTTACTGTATTTACCTTAAACTTGTATGTCAAGTATATCTCAATAAAAGTGGGGAAAAAATAAATTTGAAAAATTTTTAAATAAAATTCAGTATTTTTTAGTGTAAAATAAATATAAGAACAAAAAATAAAATAAGTTTGTTAAAACGATTTTATTATTTCATGGAAATATTTCAGAAACCATGGAAACAAAGACAAGTTTAAAACTCATTTGAAAAAATGAAAATGGCTGGGGGTATAAACCAAGGCTAAGATTCTAAGGAAGAAGAGTTGAAACGATGTGAAGAACAACAGGCAGCAAATCATAAAACAACACAATGACACCAGCAAATAAATGCAATTATTTCCTTTACACATCCAAGAAAAAGCCACCTGGAGATAAACTTACACATCATTATGTTTAGTTCTAAGAAGTAAGAACCCGCCACATGAAAGTGATGGAAACTGTCAGGTCTGGCATTTTTAGAGTATACACACTGAGGTTCCACACACCTTACCCTTTGCCGGGGTGCTGGCTGGGTTTTACAATTTACACAACAGATATACCAGAGGCTAAACACGCTCTGATATAAAACCCTTACTACACAAGCTTAGTAGTTAAGTAAGCTATGAAGTGACCATCTGTGTTTTCTGCTTAAGCAGATGAGAGGATCTCAAGGTTAGAACAGACCTTCAAGGTCATGGAATCCACCTCCTTATGCCAAGCCCAATCTCTGCATTACCTTTATTAAGTGATTCATCCACCTTTGCTTAAGTATCCAAAGCAGTAACAAACTACCTCTATTTTTTTTTTTTTAAACAAACTACCTCTAAACAGTTAAATACGCTGTTTCTTTCTATCCTACACTAATCAGTCTTATTTTTATGCTTGGAACCTGATATGGTATGTCTTCCTTAACCCTTCACTGAATGATTAGTGATGGATTATAGCCCACAGAATTAAATAAATAGCTCTGAGTCCATACTGATAGAATAAATAATTGAATGAATACGTAAGTGGGAGAAAAGGGAAAAAAGATAAGGGAGGTAAGGGAGAAAAAAGAAAAGTGTTTTCTTACAGTACAATTCCTATTAATAGATGGAGAGGAATGGTAGAACATGACCATTTGGTAAGCACCATATAAATCATTGTTGGAAACAAGAATTATATATGAATACTAAAATTAGCAGGTAGGTAGGGGCACCTGGATGGCTCAGTCAGTTAAGTGTCCAACTCTTGATTTTGGCTCAGGTCATGATCTCAGAGTTGTGAGACTGAGCCTCATATCAGCTTCAAACTGGGCATGAGCCTACTTCTCTCCCTCTGCCTCTCACCCACCTCTAGAAATATAACTAAAGTAAAATTAGTGGGTAAAAATGTGATGGGAGACAGGATATTTGCATAGTGTCCAAGTATCTCCCCATAAGCTACCTTTTAACTACAAAAGGAAACAGTAAATTTATAGAGAAGAATCCAGGCAGACACATAAGCCAAGAGATCAAAGTTAATTCAGACATGAGACCTGATATTATACACTGAGAAAGACACATTGCTTCTGTGGATTCTTGCCAAAAATGCATATCCTAAATTTAATTATGAGAGAGCATCACACAACCTAACATGTGGGTCATTCTACAAAATAACCAAACAGGATTCTTCAAAAGTCCCAGTGCCATGAAAGACTTAAACACTGAGAACTACTACAATTTGGAGACTAAGGCAACATGACTATTAAATGTGGTAAGAGATCTTAGATTGAACCCTGAGCCCCCTCCCCTCCCAAAAGGACATTGGTGGAGAAACTGAACAAATTCGAATTAGGTCTTTAGAATAGTAAACAAAATTGTGTCAATGTTAATGTCTTAATTTCAATCCATAGTATGTTAAGATATTAACTTTTGGGGATGGTCATCATCAGGGAAATGCAAATCAAAACTTCAATGAGATACCAACTCACCTCCCTCAGAATGGTTAAAATCAACAATACAAGAAACAACAGGTGTTGGTGAGGATGCAGGGAAAAGGCACGGTTGGTGGGAAGGCAAACTGGTACTGTGGAGAACAGTGAGTTAAAAATAAAACTACCTTATAACCCAGCAATTGCACTAGTGGGTATTTACCCAAAAAATACAAAACCCCTAATTCAAAGGGATACATGCATCCCTATGTTTATAGCAGCATTATTTACAAAAGGCAAATTATGGAAGCAGCACAAGTGTCCATCTATTGATGAAGGGGTAAAGAGGATGTTATAAACTTATGTACAATGGAATATTACTCAGCCATATAAAAGTATGAAATCTTGCCATTTGCATCATGGATGGAGCTAGAGAGTATAATGCTATGTGAAGTCAGTCAGAGAAAGACAAATACAATACAATTTCACTCGTATGTGGAATTTAAGAAAACAAAGAACAAAGAGGGGGAAAAGATAAAGAGACGAATAAGAAACTCTCTTAATTATAGAGAACAAACTGATGGTTACCAGAAGGGAGGTAAGTGGAGGCAGCAGGGTGGGAATAAGTGATGCGGATTAAAAAGAACATATAATGTCATAAGGACTTGGTCATGAATAGATCTGTAGAATCACTATCATTATATTGTACGCCTGAATCTACGATAACACTGTATGTTAACTATAATGGAATTAAAATAAAAACTTAAACATCTGGGAATGTTGGGTAAAGACATTGTACTATTTTGCAATATTCTTATAAATTAGAGTCTCTTATAAATTAGAGTCTCTCCCCAAGATTTTTCTGCCCTCACAGCTTTACAGAACGTTTACACAGAAGGAATGGTTTTCGCAATGTTCAGAGTGGTAGTTGGTGCTCTTTAATCACAATGGTAAGGTCTCTTGAATTTTTATTTTAATTAAAATTTCTTTGATTTTATTACATTCTCATATGGGGGAAAAAAGAACAAAACAAAATGAAAACTGGCAGACAAGGAAAATTATAAGGACTACAAATCATTTGCTCAGGGGAAACTAATATGTAGTCTCCCAGATCCCTTCTCATGTATATTATATTTGATGCACTGTATTTTTAAAACAAAAGTGAAATCTATACCATGTCATATTGTAACCTATTTTATTCAATTAAAAAATGTAGACACAGGGGTGCCTGGGTAGCTCAATGTCTGCCTTTGGAACAGGTCATGATGCTGGGGTACTTGGATTGAGTTCCGCCATCAGGCTCCCTGCTCAGCGGGGAGCCTGCTTCTCCCTCTGTCTCCTCTCCTGCTCTTGCTCTCTATCTCAAATAAATATATAAAATCATTAAAAAATATATAGATAATTCTCTCATTTTTTTTAAAGATTTTATTTATTTATTTGTCAGAGAGAGAGAGGGAGAGAGAGGGAGCACAGGCAGACAGAGTGGCAGGCAGAGGCAGAGGGAGAAGCAGGCTCCCTGCTGAGCAAGGAGCCCGATGTGGGAGATGTGGGACTCGATCCCAGGACGCTGGGATCATGACCTGAGCCGAAGGCAGCTGCTTAACCAACTGAGCCACCCAGGCGTCCCAGATAATTCTCTCATTTTTAAGACTGATGTAGGTATGCGTACTTTTTTAAAAAAAGATTTTATTTATTCATTTGTCAGCGAGAGAGCGAGAGAGCACAAGCAGGGGGAGCGGCAGAGGGGAGGAAGAAGCAGCCTCCCCACTAAGTAGGGAGCCCGATGTAGGGCTCTATCCCAGGACCCTGGGGCGGACACAACCGACTGAGCCAGCCAGGCGCCCCAGCATGCATACTTTCAAGACTCTAAGCCAGACTGCTCTCCAGAAAGATAGTACCAATTTATTTTTCCCAGAGTGCTAAGTGTCCCATTTTAATTCTAATTCTCATATTTGCTAATCTCATCCTTTTCCCTTTCCAAATTCACATATAGAGAAAAACAAAAACAGAATCTTAATGCACATTTTCTTTCTTTCTTTTTTTTTTTTTTAAGGATTTTGTATTTATTTATTTGAGAGAAAGAACACAAGAAAGGGGAGCAGCAAGCAGAGGGAGAAGCAGGCTCCCCCCTGAGCAGGGAGCCTGACGCGGGGCTTGATCCCAGGACCCTGGGATCATGACCCGAGCCGAAGGCAGACACCTAACCGATTGAGCCACCCAGGCCCCTTAATGCACATTTTGAAACGATTTTAGAGACTGATCACTGAAAAACTATTTTTTGGATGTTTATATTTCTATTGTGATGTTGACCACTTAGGAAGTTTTTTTGTTTATTTTAAACTTCCAGACAACACCTTCATTCTCCATGCCACCATAAACATCACTGATATTATTTAGGTACTCTTATTTCCAAGTACTGTCATTATTATGGGATGCCATCTATCTTAAGTAGATTGTGAACACTTTTGGACCAACTATGAGCAAAATTTTGTACACTATCATCAAACATCCTGAACTTCAATTCCTCTTTTGGATGTTCTATCTATGCTTTAATCCAAAGATTAAAGGCAAATGGTAAAAATGCAAGATAGGTCCTGCTTCCTCTATAGAAGAATTACCAAAGTTCACCACCAGTGCTTAGAATAGTAATAATTTTTAAAAATCCACTGCACTGTGCTTTTGTTTTTTTGCACTGCATTTTTACTATTTTTCTTCATCTTGTTATGACATCTTCAATATTATGATAGGTGCATGGATCATATACCTTTATTTTTTTAAAGATTTTATTTATTTATTTGACAGAGAGAGAGAGCACAAGTATGCAGAGCAGCAGGCAGAGGGATAGAGAGGGGCAGGTTCTCCACTGAGCAGAGAGCCCAATGCAGGGCTCGATCCCAGGACCCTGGGTGGGATCATGACCTGAGCCAAAGGCAGCCTCTTAAGCGACTGAGCCACCCAAGCGCCCTGGATCATATACCTTTAAAAATCTGTGTTTAGGGGCGCCTGGGTGGCTCAGTGGGTTAAAGCCTCTGCCTTTGGCTCAGGTCATGATCCCAGGGTCCTGGGATCAAGCCCCACATAGGGCTCTCTGCTCCGCGGGGAGCCTGCTTCCTCCTCTCTCTCTCTGCCTGCCTCTTTGCCTACTTGTGATCTCTGTCTGTCAAATAAATAAATAAAATCTTTAAAAAAAAAAAAATCTGGGGACGCCTGGGTGGCTCAGTTGGTTAAGCCGCTGCCTTCGGCTCAGGTCATGATCCCAGTGTCCTGGGATCGAGTCCCACAATGGGCTCCTTGCTCCGCGGGGAGCCTGCTTCTCCCTCTGCCTCTGCCTGCCATTCTGTCTGCCTGTGCTCGCTCTCTCTCCCTCTCTCTCTGACAAATAAATTAAAAAAAAAAAAATTAAAAAAAAAAAATCTGTGTTTAGCCAAGTATGCTTATTTTAATAATAACTATAATGATGAAAAACTAGGAGTGAATTAATTCTCCTAGATGATAGGTTTTTCCCAAAATACTAATGTAATTTAATAATGTTACTATTTTTAGGTAACGTACAGAATAGTGTTCAAAAATATAGTTATAGAGCCTTATGATGGGTAACATAAGAATGCAGCTATCATGAGTATGACTAAATTTTAAAGGTGCCAAACCAAATGTTGGATAAGATGTGAAGCAACTAAGAATTCTCACAATCGCAGTGTGAGTATAAAATGACACATTCACTTCAGAAAATCATTTGGAAGATTTTTAAAATACTAAACATACACCTGCCCTATGACTCAGTAATTCAACTCCCTTAGAGAAATGAAAACACAAGTTCGCCAAAAAAAATCTTATGTAAGAACGTTCATAATAGCATTACTCGTTAAAGCCCCAAACTGGAAATAATCAAAATGTCCATCAATGAGAGAATAAATAAAGTGTGGTATATTCTTACAAAGGAATACTATTCAGCAATAAAAAGGAACAAAGTACTGATACACACAACAGCATGAATGAAATTAACAAATGTGATGACTTCCAAGGCAATTCAATGGGAAAATAATCTTTTCAATAAATGGTGTTGGGACAACTGGACATCCATTTACAAAGGAATTAAGTGGGACCCTGCATCACAACATATAAAAATCAACTTAAAATGAATCAAAGATTTTAAAGTAAAAGCTAAACTAAGAATCTCTTTGAAGAAAACTTGTGGGGGCGCCTGGGTGGCTCAGCGGGTTAAGCCGCTGCCTTCGGCTCAGGTCATGATCTCAGGGTCCTGGGATCGAGCCCCGCATCGGGCTCTCTGCTCAGCAAGGAGCCTGCTTCCTCCTCTCTCTCTGCCTGCCTCTCTGCCTGCTTGTGATCTCTCTCTGTCAAATAAATAAATAAATAATCTTTAAAAAAAAAAAAAAAGAAAGAAAACTTGTGTATATTTGTAAACTTGAATTAGGCAATTGTTCCTTAGATATGACAACAAAAGCACAAGCAACAACAACAAAAAACAGATAAACTAAACATTGTCAAAATGAAGAACTGTTGTGCTTCGGGGTGCCTGGGTGGCTCAGTTGGTTAGGCCACTACCTTCGGCTCAAGTCATGATCCCAGGGTCCTGGTATTAGCACAAATGGTGGGAGGGGCCCCTGCATTGGGCTCCCCGCTCCAGGAGGAGTCAGCTTCTCCCTTTCCCTCTGCCCTTCCCACCATTTGTGCTCTCTCTCTCTTTTTCTTTCTCTCTCTCAAATAAATAGATAAAATCTTTAAAAAATAAAAGTACTATTGTGCTTCAAAAGACACATCAAGAAAAAGATAACCTATTGATTGAGGTAAAATATTTTCAAATCATACAACTTGATAAGGTTTTTGAATATAGAATACACACATAGAATTACAAGTCAAATAACTCACTAGAACATGAAGAGATAGTTCTCCAAGGAAGACACACAAATCCCTAATAAGCACATAAAGAGATGCTTACTATCATTAACCATGTGAGACACCACTTCGCCTACCCACTGGGAGGGCTAAAATAAAAAAGACGTAGAATAATGAGTGTCAGCCAAAATGTAGAAAACTTGGATCTCTCATACAATTCTAGTGAGAACGTAAAATGGGGCAGCTGTTTTAGCAATGTTTGGCAATTTTTCTAAAAGTTAATCATAATGTTAACATACAACTCAGCAGTTCTACCTGTAGGTCTATCCCCAAGAGAAATGAAAACATATGCCCCACATGAAAACTTACGTATGAATGACCATAGCATCGTTACTCATAATAGCCAAAAAGTGGAAACGTCCCAAAATGGCCACCAAATGGTGACTGGATAAATAAAGTGTGCCATGTACAGACAATGCAATATTATTCAGGAAGGAAGGAAGGAAGGAATTAAGTACTGATACATGCTACAAGGATAAACCTTGAAAATATCATGCCAAATGAAAGAAACCAGTCACAGAGTACTGTGTATTGAATGATTATATTTATACGAAATGTCTAGAACAGGCAAACCCACTGAGATAGAGGGTAAGTTACCGGTTGCTCACGGCTTGAGACGATGGAAAGGTGGGGAAGTGTCAGCGAAGGGGAACCGGGTTACTCTCTGGGATAATTAAAATCTTCTAAAACTGACTATGGTAGTCCTTGTACAACCGTAAATATACTAAAACCCACTGAATTGTACACTTTCAATGAGTGAATTGTGTGGTGTATGAATTTTATCTCAATAAAACTGTTTTAAAAATAAAACACAGGAGTGCCTGGGTGGATCAGTGGGTTAAAGCCTCTGCCTTCAGCTCGGGTCATGGTCTCAGGGTCCTGGGATGGAGCCCCACATAGGGCTCTCTGCTCAGCAGGGAACATGCTTCCTCCCCTCTCTCTGCCTGTCTGCTTACTTGTAAATCTCTGTCTGTCAAATAAATAAATAAAATCTTTAAAAAATAAATAAATAAAAATAAAAATAAAAAACAAAAACAAAAAACTAAGGATGTTCAAATCTACCTACCGAGTACTGAGTGAAAGAAGCCAATTTATTCTATATAATTTCATATGTAATAGAAACTAACCTATGATGACAGAGAACAGATCAGTAGTTGCTGGGGTGGAGGGAGGGTAATATAAGGAAGAATCATAGGAGAACCTGCTGTGGTGACAGATATGATTGGTGTCTATGTATTCATCATAACTGGTTCAATAGCACATATAAAATTTGAGTATTTCAAAGTATATCAAATATTTCAAAAAATAATACCAGTATTAAAAAATGAGCTGATACATCTGTATATATACATCTGTATATATACATGACATATATGGAACTGTAAATATATATATATATGGAAAATACCCACAAAACTATTAAGAGTATGTACCTCTCCATGTGACAGTAAAGAGGCTAAAAAGAAGGGCTGGACAGTGAGTATAAGACAACTGATTTTTCACATTTCTGTTTGAATTTCTTTCCAGTGTGTTCTTTTTTGGGGAATTTCAAACTATTTTTAAATGAGTTTACTGGATTTTAAAAATCATACTGGTCTTTGCATTTTATTTTTTAACATAATTTTGACTACACTTTGATGTTTCCATCAGATCACTAACTGTATATAGGATTATGGCATACTTTTGTGATTATTATAACTTATTAACTCCACCAGAGGTGATTTTGTGAGTGTTGTTTCTTGTATATATTCTGAAGAAATCTCTAATGTAATTGGTTTCTTATCTGGTTCATAAACAGTCCTTTCTTCTTAAAGCTATTGGGTCCTTGATTGAGGCAGTGGGTTATCACTGGTTGATTATCTCCTATTTTACTTTGTCTCTGTGAGTTTCTGAGTTGGGCTTCTTTCTTTTGTATTAAGTTCTTGGTAAGATTGTGTGTTTGTGTGGAAGATAAGACATGGAAAGGGCAAGATAAAGAAGGAATGAGGTCTACGTCACATTCCCTTGGAATTCTTTGCCTAGTTAGCCTCATCATCCTGATATCTGCTTTTTCTCAACATCCCAGATACTCTACCCACATTTTTACCACACAGTAGCCTGAATCCAACATTCTTAACCAAAATTAACCATTTGCCTACAATGTGCATTAAATACAGCCAAAGGCATTTTTCGTTACTACTAAAATGTTTTATTCATTTAATCTTTAGAACTTAAAAGTTTTTAAGATCAACTTTTTTATGCCCCTCTCCAAAAGTCAGGGAGCTTTAAAGATAATCAAATAAAAAACAGAATGTTTAGATTAAAAATTGAGTACATTATAATAATATTTCATTCAGACAAGAATCATGAATGGCTCTAAAGATCAATGAGAAGAAACAGAATACTTACACAGTCCTAGAGTACCTCACTATAATAAATTACAAAAGGTAAGAATAAATTATAACCTGGCAGATACCACCCTAATTAAGTGATCAATGTTAAGATCATAGTAATGGAACAAACTGGTATTATGTGCCTCCAGGTAAGATCCACTGAGAAGAACACAAACTCACTTCTGCGGCATTCTTGTTAAAAATACATAACCTGAATCTAATCATGAGTAAACATTGAATAAACCCAAATTAAGTGACATTCTACAAAAATAACTGACCTGCATTCTTTGAAAACATCAGACTGGCAAGATTAAAGAGAGAACTCAGAGAAAGACATTATATGATCTCACTCTTATGCGGAATTTAAGAAACAAAACAGAGGATCATATAGATGAAGAGAGGAAAAAAGGAAATTATGAAATCAGAGAGGGAGACAAACCGTAAGAGATTCTTCTTAATCACAGGAAATAAACTGAGGGTTGCTGGAGGGGAGGGGGTAGGCAGATGGAGTAACTGGGTGATGGACATTAAAGAGGACACGCAATGTAATGAGCACTGGGTGTTACATAAGACTGATGAACCACTGTGCTCTACCTCTGAAACTAATACATCATATGTTAATTAATTTAAATTAAAAATTTTTCAGGGCGCCTGGGTGGCTCAGTGGGTTAAAGCCTCTGCCTTTGGCTCAGGTCGTGGTCCCAGGGTCCTGGGATCGAGCCCCGCATCCGCTCTCTGCTCAGCGGAGAGCCTGCTTCCCCCCACCCCCCACCCCCCGCCTCTCTGCCTATTTGTGATCTGTCAAATAAATAAATAAATAAAATCTTCTTTAAAATTAATTAATTAATTAATTAATTAAGAAATTTTTCAAGATAAAATATGCTAACCTAAAAAGCAAAACAAAACAACAACAAAAAACAGGGTGCCTGGGTGGCTCAATTGGTTAAGCCACTACATTCTGCTCAGGTCATGAGCCTGGAGTCCTAGGATCGAGTGCTACTGCAGGCTCCCTGGGCTTCTCCCTCTGACCCTCCCCCCTCTCATGCTTTCTCACTCTCTCTCTCTCAAAGAAATAAATACAATCTTTAAAAATAAATACATAAATAAAAATTTTAAAAAATAAATTAATTGCTTCAGTTTTTAAAAACTTTGATTAAACTACTTGGTTGTTTGTTTTTTTTAAATAGAATCTGTAGATTCTTTTGGATTTTCTATATATATTATGTCATATTCATCAGTTTTATTTATTCCTTTATACGGTTTCTATCTTTTGTCTCTTAGCTTATTGCAATGGCTTATAACTCAAATATAGTATTGAATACACTTAGTCTTGGGAGACAGCCTTTTAATTTTCCCAGTCTCAGGATAAAATTTAATATATAACCATTACAAAAAATGGCTGCTCTAAATGTTTTTAAACAAAATATATCAAATTAAGTACAGTTCCATTCTACCCAAAATTTTCTGTATTTTTGAACAGTTTTAAATGTGGGCTGAAATCTGTCAGATGCTTCCCCTTCATCTACTGAGATGAGCATTTGAGTTCTCCCCTTTATTTTTTATTTTTTAAAGATTTTATTTATTTATTTGACAGAGAGAGAGAGATAGTGAGGGCGGAACCCGGGAAGGAATGTGGGGAGGGAGACGCAGGCTGCCAGCTGAGCAGGGAGTTTGATGCGGGGCTCAATCCCAGAACCTTGGGATCATGACCTGAGCAAAGACTGAGCCACCCAGGCGCCCCACGTTATCTCCTTTATTCTTTTAATGAGGTAAGATGCAATGATTGCTTTGAATACTAAACCAACCTAGCATTACTACACTAGGACCCACTTGGTCACAATATATTATCCTCTTTATATGTTGCTAGAATTTATCTGAAATACTTTGTTTAGGCTGTATGCATGTACGCATGCATGTTCAGATACAGAAAGAGATTAACTTGTAATTTTCCTTTCTGTAATATTCTTGTTATGGAGTAAAAACTACGCTTACTTCTTATAAGTATTAGTGTTCCTTTCTCAAGAAAAATGCTTATAAAAAATGCTATTTTGCTTTTGGCCTATTTAGAAAAATTCACTAATAAAATTATACAAACTCTACTTTTTTGAGGAAAGGATTTTAAGGAGTTTCAATTTCTTTAATAGATATAAAATTCTGAATTTCAACTTGTGTCACCTTGGGAGTGACATATCTATATGACTATGTATACTATATATACATATGTATATATGTGCATGCATGTATATATGTATATAAGTAATCATAAAGCTATGCATAATAAAACAATACCTTTAATTTAAAAAAGAGAGAACTGGGGCGCCTGGGTGGCTCAGCGGGTTAAAGCCTCTCGCCTTCAGCTCAGGTCATGATCCCAGGGTCCTGGGACTGAGCCCTACATCGGGCTTTCTGCTCGGCAGGGAGCCTGCTTCCTCCTCTCTCTCTGCCTGCCTCTCTGCCTACTTGTGATTTCTCTCTGTCAAATAAATAAATAAAATCTTTAAAAAAAAAAAAAAGAGACATCACATTTGAAAGTTACACTAAAGAATTCACGGAGATCTATCTATGTGGAGAGAGAGAAAGCAAACAAGATAAAATGTTAACATTTGGGAAAACTCGCTGAGGGGTATAAGGGACTACTCTGTACTACTCATAGCTTTTCTGTTGTTCAAAAATATATAAAAAAACTTTTTTTTTAATTTTAATGAAGTTCACAAAAAAGTAGGGGGTAGACCGGATGCTTTCTCATTTCAAAGTTGAGCACCTTACACTGCTTGCCCTACAAGTCTGAGTATTCTGAATGAAAAGTGAAGTTGGAAAACATTATTTATATTGTCTTTTTCTTTCTGACCATGGGCAGCCCATAAATTAATCCTCACAGTCCATTTTTGTTAGAAATTATACTGAGCTGACGTCAGGCCCCCTATAACTGTATCATGTGTCCCAATGCATATGGGATCTTAGGCAATGTGGCCCAGGTAACTCAGCTTTCTGATGGTCCTAACTTGTTTTAGTGAAGAGATCAAATATCAGAGGCTTTAAATAAACCCCGGACAGCTGGATTACATTTCTGATGAAATGTTCTAACCTGCAGTGCGGTGATTTTACACCAGCCATTAAGTAAACTAGATTTCATGGGTGGAGCAATAAAATTAACATTTTGAAATACCTTCTATTTATCTGAGTCAAATAAACTTCAGATTTTTATAAGGTTCATCAAAACCTTTACTTCAAGCCAATAATACATTTGTAAGTCCTTCCCCATGGCCCTATAAATACTCCTACTTCACTTTTTTATTTCTTTATTTTAGTGAACCAATAACTAAGCTATCCCTTTCTTGTCCATTCCCTGCTACCACCAGGTGTAGATGCAAAAGAGCAATTTAATCTCTGAATTTACACTAATTTTTTTTTCAATCTGCTTACCTCCTCTAATTAGAAATTTAGGATCCAATCCAGGAATCACTGGACAGTCTCCAACAGCTAAATGTGAACTGGGCAATCTACCCAAAATCTGAAATTTACTGCCAGTTACCCAGACTTCTTGACTGTCAAACTGAAAGACTTTATAAGAATGTAAGTAAAGAGGGGCGCCTGGGTTGCTCAGTCCGTTAAGCGTCTGCCTTCAGCTCTTGTCATGATCCAGGGTCCTGGGACTGAGCCCAATGCCGGGGTTCCCTACTCAGTGGAGAGCCTGCTTCTCCTCCCTCTGCCACTCTGCCTCCTTGTGCTTGCTTGCTCTCTCCCTCTCCCTCTCTCTGTCAAATAATGAACAAATAAATAAAATCTTAAAAAAAAAAAAAAGAAGAATGTCAGAAAAGACAAGAAGTATTCAAACTCTTCAGTCAAGAAAAACACACACACACAAAATGGTAGAAAAGCCAGGTAATCAGAGAGACAGAACCCAATGCAAGATGTGATCTAAGACTGGATGCTAAGTCAGGAGGAAAACAGCTGCAAAGGATTTTTAGGGGGTTGGGAGGACAACTGAAAAGATTTTTCAATGGACAGTATTTTAGGTTAGACTGAGTCAATATTAAACTTGTTTAGTTTAATAACTGTATCATGGTTACATAGAATAATCTTTTCTCAGAAGAGGCATGCTGAAGTATTTATAGGTAAAATGTCACATGGTCCAGAAAAAAAAAAGTATATAAAGGAATACAGAAGTTTAATGTATTATTCTTTCAATGTCTCTGTAAATTTAGCTTTTTCAAGTAAAAATTAGAGAAAAATTAATCCAACTAGTTTAAATTTATTAGATATATATCCTGATTTCCATAGCAATTCATTTCACAGACTACTCAGGCCTGGCCAGATGCTTTCAGAAAACAGTTTCTCTTGTACACCAACATGTCAGCATAGTAATTTCTAAAGTTCCGACCCAACTAACTGAAGTCAAGCCATGATATGTATTAATTTAATCATTCACATAACTAACATTTATTGAATTATAAGTCCAAGACACTATGCAGAACACAAAGTGACTGCTGCTCTGAACTAAAAGGTTTACAATCTTGTTTTAAAAATGAGGGGGTCCCTGGGTGGCTCAGTCAGTTAAGCACGTGCCTTGGGCTCAGGTCATGATCTTGGGATCCTGGGATAGAGCCCTGTTTAGGGCTCCCTGCTCAGTGGGGAGCCTGCTTCTCCCTCCACCGGCAGCTGCCCCTGGTTGTGTGCTCTCTCTCTCTTCTCTCAAATAAATAAATAAAAATCTTAAAAAAAAAAAAAAAAGAAGAAGAAGAAGAAGAAGAATGAGAACTTGGGACACCTGGGTTGCTCAGACAGTAAAGCATCTGCCTTCAGCCCAGGTCAAGATCCCAGGGTCCTAGAACTGAGCCCCCCATGTGCTCCCCGCTCAGTGGGGAGCCTGCTTCTCCCTCTCACCCCGTTCCTACTCTCTTGCTCTCTCTCAAATAATAAATAAAATCTTTTAAAAGAAGTGAGAACTCAAAATCTAAACACATTAATATTCTACAAAGGATTTTATATTAACAATCATAACAAAAACAATAATGATGGTATAAGCTATCATTTATTAAATATACACTATATATGAGATAAATTAAGTAAATTAAAAATTATCCAAGTATTCAACAACACTGTAGATTAGTTACTGTTCCTCTTTTACAGATATGGAAAACAGGTCTCAGACTTTACTTAAACTTCCTTAGGTAATATAGTAAATAGATGAAACACGGCTTAACCCAGGACTATGTGACATTAAGGGTCACCCACCTTCCTTTGGGTACTGCTGATACAATTAGGAGATATAAAGTTCAAAATAAAAAAAAATGAAAAGTAATTAACATCAGATATTTATAGTATCATAATTTAATTGCTCAGAAAATTTCAGATATATTTTCCCTATTTTTTTTCAGTAGGAAGTTTTGTCTAAACCTTAAGCTTATTTCAAAAATTGAAATAAAGTTATCAGATAATTTTTTAAGTGAAATGAGTATGTAAGTTTTTTTTTTTTTAAAGATCTTATTTATTTATTTGGCAGACAGAGATCACAAGTAGGCAGAGAGGCAGGCAGAGAGAGAGGAGGAAGCAGGCTCCCTGCGGAGCAGAGAGCCGGATGCGGGGCTCGATCCCAAGACCTTGGGATCATGACCTGAGCTGAAGGCAGAGGCTTTAACCCACTGAGCCACCCAGGCGCCCCGAGTATGTAAGATATTAAGTGAAAACATTTCTAAGATAGAAAAAAATGCCTTCAGATATTTAAGATAATTTTTTAAAAAGATTTTATTTATTTATTTGACAGAGAGAGAAAGAGAGAGGGACAGCAAGAGAAGGAACACAAGCGACGGCGGGGGGTGGGGCTGGATAGAGGGTGGGGAGTAGAAGAGTCTAGCAGGCTTCCCGCTGAGCAGGGGAGCCGGATGTGGGGCTTGATCCCAGGACCCTGGGACCATGATCAGAGCTGAAGGCAGACGCTTAACGACTGAGCCACCCGGGCGCCCCTTAAGATAATTTTTTTGATAATTTAGTGAGAACTTTATTAAGTGATTCTTATCTGGGAGAAAACAAGCTTAAGATACATAACCTGAAAACATCCCTAAAACTTGTATTCTGTTTTGGATGGATGTGTTCATGTCCATCTTACCTTTGTCTTTGTATCTGAGTTCTACAATTCAAACCAACCATTAGTTGTGAGACATACATAGAGAGAGAGTCAGACAGACAGACAGAGAATCTTAAGCAGACTCTATGCCCACCACAGAGCTCAATTTGGGCTTTTCTCATGACCTTGACATCATGACCTGAGTCAAAATCAAGAGTCAGGCGCCCGACCAACTGGGCAACCCAGGCATCCCTATAAAATATTTAAAAATAAAAGGGGAAAGAGAAATTTAGGACTTTCAGGGTTTGAGTTCTTATTTCTGATATTCCTCATTACAAAAAGCTAAGTGGAATTTTTAAAGGAAAGAAAAGGCTTTCTGGAATATAGGTTTATAGTTTTCAAATAAAGTAATTAAGTGAATGTACTGCTAAGAAAATACACATTTTCTGGGACGCCTGGGTGGCTCAGTTGGTTAAGCGGCTGCCTTCGGCTCAGGTCATGATCCCAGCGTCCTGGGATCGAGTCCCACATCGGGCTCCTTGCTTGGCGGGGAGCCTGCTTCTCCCTCTGCCTCTGCCTGCCATTCTGTCTGTCTGTGCTTGCTCTCTCTCCCTCTCTCTCTGACAAATAAATAAAAAATCTTTAAAAAAGAAAATACACATTTTCTGAAAGTTTCACTTAATATTTTTAGTAACATATAAGACCTTTAGATATAATAATACACTAATTGAGAAATTATTACATACCAAGCTGTCCTAACCACTTTACTTGTATTAAATAATTAAACTCTATAGTAATCCTGTCTTATGTAGGTATGTTTACATGTGTACTATATTTAAAATTAAGCACATATTCCATATAATACTTAAAATAAATAATTTAGTTCTTTAAAATAAGGAAGTTCTATAATAAGTTTACTGTTTAACATCTGGTTCCTTAGAACCATGAAAAGAACATGTGCTCTTATCAAACTCATATGACATCAGTAAATTTTAAACATACATGATAAAACTATAGCATCTCCTATCTTAAAACCTGTCACATACAGAAAGTCCTGCTATTAGTTCAAAAAGGACTCAAAGAGTTAGTATTTAAAACAACAGAGCATCACAACAGGTTAAAAAAAGACTCTATAATCTTCATTCTCTTGCATCAGCTCTGTGGTGGGTAAATTTTGTGATCAGATCTTTAAAAATATTACTTTTAGGGGCGCCTGGGTGGCTCAGCGGGTTAAAGCCTCTGCCTTTGGCTCAGGTCATGATCCCAGGGTCCTGGGATCGAGCCCCACATCGGGCTCTCTGCTCGGCGGAGAGCCTGCTCCCCCCTCTCTCTCTCTGCCTGTCTCTCTGCCTACTTGTGATCTCTGTCTGTCAAATAAATAAATAAAATCTTTAAAAAAATATTACTTTTATAACATTTTGGACACTGAAAGACATTCAATTATTACATTAATTAAACCTGAAAATGAATTAAAATACTAATAAGGTTTCAACAAAAATTTATTAACATTTATTTTGAGCGTTTTTTCGGACTCTTAAAAATACATTCTAAAAAAAAAAAAAATTCTAGTCCAGCGCTATGAAAACACAAACAAGTTTCAAATGAGCATAAGTATTCAAGACACAAGGTATATATTCTTTTCTTAGCTAGGAAGAATTCAACAGTTTTTTTTGTTTTGTTTTGTTTTGTTTTGTTTTTTTGGGTAGCTTGAATGAAATTCTCCTCACGCCCATTCACCCCAGTTGGCTTTTATTCACGGATTCTCTGGGATCATTCCTAGAAATTACAGAATGAACATGGGTCTTGAGTCACTGGAAATGTACGTGCTCCAATAATAAATGAATGATTTGACTGTGTGTGAGCTGGCTTAGTGAGAACCTAGCCCTGAAATCAGTCTGATCATCTCTAGGCAAAGTGCTATATTACAGTTTCTGGGTATGCAAACCAGAAACCCCATGCGTGCCGTTGATCATATGACTAAACACTGATGCATGAGCACACATCTTTGACAATTTTTGCCAGTTTATGACATAATGAGGAAAATAAGGACCATATGTTAAATCATAAAACTAAATAAATAAATTTCTATAACTGTCCTATATTCTGAGATTATCTTCTTTGAATGTATATGTCTTTTGTTTTGTTTTTGTTTTTTGTTGTTTTTTTAAAGCTGGTCTTGCTTTCTGGATACTCTCACCACCCACTCTGAATTTTTCCCTATGAGCCCATTATACTCAGAAGTCTGGGATTCACTGCATTTGACTGTGAAAGACTATAAAAATGTCTTGCTTTTTGGCCTGAACAATGGTCAAGCTCAGTATCTGATCAGGCCCTTAAATTTGCAACATGTTACTATATCATAGAATGTTACATTATAACTATAGTTAAGAAAAGTTTATCATGTACCAATGATTTTTTACTAACTGAAACAATGTTCTAGATAAGCGTGCAGAGAAAAATGTTTAGTAACTGTTCAAACTTCCACTTCTCTTAGCTTAATGGGTTTTAAAAATAAACAAGATAACTCAATTGTATCTAATTTGGTACTTTTAAATCAGCGCCAGAATGCATAAGAATTTAAAAATGAAGGGAACAGCTCACAAATATATGAGGTAAACTTCCCCAGCTTGGCAATTTTTTTGTTTCCCTTAAAGCATATGCCACAATTTGTAATTTATTCATTTGTCTTTAATTTTTGCCTGCTTTTCCTAAGCAAAGTTAATCTCCATGAGGGCAGAAATCATTTTGGTCTTATACACCATTGTAGCCACAGCATTTAGCATATGGCTAAAAAAAAAGGAGAAATTATTCAATGTTGTTCAGGAAACTGAGCTTACTGAGCATTTACTATGTGCCAGGCAATGATGGTACTAAATATTTTGAATGTCACTATGTCATGCAAATCAAGACCATATATGAATATGGTTTATTTATGATTTGATTCTCCTTTTATAACAGTTTTCAAAAAATATTTAAGTAGGGATGGCTCAGTTGCTTAAGCAACCGCCTTCCGCTTTTCATAATCCCAGGGTTCTAGGATCAAACTCCTTAGCAGGGAGCCCGCTTCTCCCTCTGCCTGCCACTCCCCCTGCTTGTGCTATCTTTCTTCCTCTGAAAAATAAATAAATAAAATATTTTTAAAATCTATTTAGGTATGTCTATGTCCCCCATCAGCTGCCAGCAGTACTTGTTCTCTCCTTTATCAGCATCATCAAGGAAGGAAGGAAACAGTGAAGAGCTGGGCTGCCAGTGTAGAAGCTAGCAGGAAGATCACTTAGCTTTCATTTTTTCTTTTCTAAATCATCTGTAGACCGTTTCCTGGTTTAATATCTACTGCCATTTCTTTGTATTTGTTCACTCAGTTCTTCCAATTGCGACTCTGATTATATTTTATAACCTAATAGCTAGAAAATATTCCCTTACTGCCCTCGAAAGAGTGTCTCTAATTATAGAATGCATAAATATGGTTGCCGCTCACAGATGCCCACACTTTTTATTTTGAAATGATTTTAGGGGCGCCTGGATGGCTCAGATGGTTAAGCGTCTGCTTTCAGCTTGGTGTTGATCCCAGGGTTCTGGGATCGACTCCCTCATTGGGCTCCCTACTGGGTGCGGAGCGTGCTTCTCCCTTTTCCTCTACTAATTCCCCTGCTTATGCTCTCTTACTCTCTCTGTTAAATAAATAAATAAAATCATTTTTTTAAAGACTTTATTTTATTCATTTGACAGAGAGAGACACAGCGAGAGAGGGAACACAAGCAGAGGGAGTTGGAGAGTGAGAAGCAGGCTTTCCACTTAGCCGGGTGCCCAAGTCGGGGCTCAATCCCAGGACCCTGGGATCATGACCTGAGCCGAAGGAAGATGCCTAATGACTGAGCCACCCAGACACCCCAATAAATAAAATATTTTTTTTTAAAAATGATTTTAGATTTACAGATAAGTTGCAAACACAGTATAGGGTTTCTTACATACACTTCACCCAGGCATGTCTAATGTTACCCTATTGTAATAATGGTTCTGGTACCATTTTTGAACCCATCATCCTATCCTGTCCCTGTAGTCGCTAGTGATGCTGAATATGTCCTGTCTGCCCCTCTTGGTCCACACTCAACTGACTGGCCGACTGGTCCCTTTTGGCTTCTGATCAGATCCACGAATGAAAGCAGCAGAAAACTGGAGGGCAGGGTATTTATTTGCACCCCCCAACCCCCAAAACTTTCTCTCTGCAGAAACATCCTAGTATCAATGGCTGCAATAAAAACCCCTCCTCCATCTCTTCAGTTCCAACTACTGTTTCTATCTGGGTTTCTGCTCCCATTCCTTGGCCCCTTCAGGTCTAAGAACGGTGAGAAAGCTCTGCAGTCACTAGTCTTGGGATGCTTTGCCATCCCTCATTTCGCCCTTACCCTGCCCATGTCTTTTAAACAATTCCTTTATTAAATTCCCCTCGATACCCCCAAATGACCATGCAATCTGATTTTTTTCCAGGGACAATGACTAATGACCTAACGAAAGTGTATTACCTTAAAATTGACATTCTCTTAAGGGAATATATCCTCTTACCCTGACACACCAAGTAGAGATTATATTTACATAAATGTTTCTGCCAAGTGGAGTTCCAAAATCATGCCACTCACAAGTCCAATTTTATAAATCAAAATCTGAAATTATTTCCACTTTTACCTTACTTAAGAGTCAAAGAGACAATTACAGCCCAGCCAATAAGCTACCACGTATATATAAAATAACTCTAGTTGATAATAAATAGGGCTTGAGCAGGAACCTGGTCCTCCAGACCAGTGGGGACAGGAATTTGTGCTTCGCTTACCTCCTACCCCTATCATTTGATACCCATTCTGGCAGTTTGAGCACTTTGAACAGAAACATATCAGCTAGAGGAGAATTCTCTCTCTAGTCAGGGACTTGAAGTCACTATCCACACTTTTACATTCTGAACTATAATAAAATGAATACAGGTTATTGATATAGATAATAGAGTGCTTAAAAGTGAGAGGTATGAGACATACCAGGCAATTTTAGCCCTGCAACTGGATTCAATATTTAGTTAGCAGGTTCAGAGTAGAATGGGACAGGCTTCTGCATCCAATTTCCTTAATCAGACTCTTCACCTGTCCAACTGCTTCTTCACAGAAAATGCAGATAAAATCTTTGCTTAGGATACCTGCAGTATCCACCCTGACAAAGAGCAAGGGACCCAGATCTGAAGATCTAAGAGGCCAGAGTCAAAGGAAGTGGACTAGATCTCTGGCACAAAGCCTAAGGCAAAGAGAGAATTATGAAAGGAGACCAAGTTGTAACCTGTAGCCTCCCATCACTGCTCCCCCAGGTAGCACCCAGCTGAACGCTAAGTCCTCACCCATGAAACCTTAAGCTGAAAGTTGTACTCTTCCCCTGCCCTCCCTCCCAAAATATGAATTTAGTTTTCATAACATCTCCTTCAGGGTTGTACAATATTCTACCTATTTTACACATATCAAACTAAAATCTGAAAGTATTTTAGCATTTCTACTGTGGAACAAAGAGACAAAGCTTTCTCTGGTGAATGAAATATATTATAGCCAATAGAAAATTAAAGAAAACACTTTAAAATGCCAACATCAGAGGAAAAAATTATTTTTTTTTTTCCTTTTAGGGCATTTCCCTACTCCTGTATAACAGTTGACAACTATAGAGGAAAGTGAGCAACAGTTCAGTTCCATTGCTGTGGCACATGAAATTCAGCCACTCACAGGCACTTTATTTTAAAATAAGTCAGAGTCCACTGCCAAAATTCAAAAAAGCAACACACGGTATATTTACTTCTGAAATTTATTTCAGGTGACAGGAGACCCACAGACTAACAAAATAAACATAGAATTAAGTAGTATCCCCCAAAACCCAATTTCACTTCCTAGCAAAGGCAGATGATGATTTAGCTACCAAGCTTCTTCTAGATCAGTCTGTCCATGCAATTGAACTCTTTCTCTATGCCCCCACCCTAACCCCTGCAAATTTGAGAGCCATTTTAACAGCAGCACTAAAATGATTTCTCACTTGAAAATCTGAAGACAAAACACCTGAGATGGATACACCCAACACAGAAAGTGTGAGAAGAGATTAAGAAATACAAGCCGGGCTTTTAATGATATAGTTCGACAGTTGGAGGAGGGGAAGGAAGTAAAAGGGGGCAAGTGGATCAATATCCAGAAGAAAAACAGTAGGGGTTAATTTACCTTGAAAATAACCAGTATTCTATTTGTCCAGGCCCAATGAGAATTTGTGCCAAGCAATTTCATTCATTTCACAGTGCCTAGAACACCGATGACTGTGTGGTAAATATTAAACAAATACTTGTTGGTTGATGAAAATGTACATGGCAACGGCCGCGTACACACAGGAAACAGAAACTCAAGGTGGTCAGACAAATTTGAAAGCAATGCAAGGTTTGGTTCTCCATGTCAATAACATTTTCAAGGTACACAATGGGGGAAGCAAATGACATAAAAATTTGCCACATCCATAGTTCAACATGTTGTTCCTCTTTGAGTGCTAAAACTTTATTTGCAAAAGAAAAGCTAAGATTAGGTGAAAATGTTAATTATATATACACGATATAATTTTAAAGATCAGTTTTATTGCTTAAGGTTTGTTTTTTTTAATTAAAAAGATTACTTGCTCAGGTTTCTTACATTTATAACAGCAATATGCCACTTGAAACCTTTAACACATAAGCACCCATTTGCTAAACTAAAGCTAGCCTTGAACTTTGAGTAATGCCATATGCTTTTAAATTAACCCTTCTAAATACTGTACAAAGCTCGTATCACAGACTGTTAGCTTACAACCGAATTAGGTTACTGCTAAATACTAATTAGGCAAACTACTGAAAATAAAGAAAACATGCATATTTCTACAGCTCTATGAATGCCAAAATTAAAAATGATACAATGAGAATCTGGGATCAGGCAATGATAATTTGGCTGATCTCGATGGCTTACATATTTTAAGTTGAACTAAAACCTCTAAGGACCTTTCTCTTTGGAAAGCAAAACCACACATTTTAAAATAGTATCTAATGGAAGGTCTATTAAAATCACAATGGATCATAGCTGTCAACTTCAAATAGTGTCTCCTCAAGAGCTTAAGTTTACACACTGGTACAACACCACAAAGGCAGATGCTACAAAAGGATCTACAAAGAAAAACAAATTTTATTCACAACACTTTGCATATAAACTTTTCCTTTTGCAGACTTGTGTGGAGTTGAAAATAAAGGATGCTAATATGTACACCATACAGCACATCAAAAAAAGAGAGAGAGGAAGAGAGACAGAAACACTTCAGTTGAGTGAAAATTCATTTATCTACTGAAAATCTGGGAGAATTCACATCCACTGTACTCCAAATTTACTCCTAAGTGACAGAAAAATACTATATGAAATGGCAAAAAATTAAATATGATTTAATCAATAACTGATTACCTTTAAAACTTTGGGCTTCTTTTCCCTCTGGGGCCTCTTGTTTTCTTTTATAACCTAAAAAAAATCAAATTGCAAAATGAGCCTCCGTTTAAGAAAAAAAAAATTAGCTCCCACCCCCCCAAAATTTTTGGCTATTTCTCTATAAAACTACTTAGACCATTTAAAATCATCAACATGTTTGCTAGACAGAACCTAAAGAGCTTATGTAAAATGTATACTTTAAAAGTCACTGAAAAAAAGCCCTGCATAAAGATGAAGTAGGGAAATACCCTTTTTTCCCCTTAAAGTCTGTCTTAATTAGCCTCTGCATTCTTCACAGCGAAGCCCACGAGGTAGCCATCTTGCTTGCTTCTGCAGAGGAAGCCTCTACAGTGGAACAGTTCTGCAAACTGCTTTTTGGTATTATTATCATGGTGTTTAAAGGCAGCCCTGGCCTGCCAGCACTGTAGACGTGCTGGGCATGCCTTTTGCAAAAACAGCCCCACAAAGAGTGCAGCCAATGGCAATGCAGAGCTTAGCAACTCCAAAGTGATCTTCTCTGCTAGCCTTCCTAGACAAAGGATCTCCTGTGCGGCTCCGCTCTCACCACAGGACACAGGCAGCCACAAGCTGCGACATGGAGTGCGCTGCAGAGGATCTGGTCGCGCCGAAATCACAGGAGGCTTCAGCAAAAACAATGCACACAAATCCCCCAGGTCTCCACCATCGGATCGATGGCGGAGGCTCCCTGATTAGTAACCTCTTGGCGGCTCCGAGGGCAGGTCTGCGCGGGGGGGAGGGGTACGCGGCTCTGCCTCCAACGTACAGGAGATATAACTGAGCTGAGGGGGGCATTTGGGCTTGCTGAAACTCTGGAAGGTATTGTGCATTTTTACTTTATAAGGCAAGGCTAAATATTGGCGATATTTAAGGCAGGGAGGTTATGTGAGGACAGTGTAGGCTCAGCTGTTGGGCTGCGTGTCTCATTCCCTGGGAACCACACCTCTTTGCAGCAGGCGCTTTGCCCAGAAACACAGCAATTTGATTTCTGTCAATAAATGTCCAATGACAAAGGCGGATTAAAAAATACTAATGAAGCCACTTGAAAGGAAAAGGACAGGATGAGGACAAGGAGAGGGGGAGGAGTTTTCAAAATACACTTGCCACTCTCAGTGGCTGGAGAGAAAAGATTTCTCTCTCTCTCTAGACATCTCTGGTGACCTTCATTTCCTAAAGATACCCCTCCGGTCCAGAAGATGGGCTCATACCTTTGGGACAAAAGGGGCACCTATGGCTCCTCAGTCTCCGGAGATCATCAACTGTCACTGAGCATCTCTCCCTGGAGCTGCCAAGCAGGTCCCTGCTTACCCCCACACCCCCAGAGCCTATCTGCTTACCCGGCTGATGGTCAGACAGGACCACCGGGGCCACTGGGGCCATCCGGGCCACCCACTTCCCAGAGACTGGGAGCTGAGCCAGAGGTGGCACTAGCAGCCACCCACACTCACGCACCTGGACTGCCACCGCGCCCAGTGGGTGGTAGGCACTGAGAGAGCTGGGCACTGAAGTTGGAACTTGCCAGTCCCCAGAGAATGCCAGAGCCAGCGGAGTTTAGCTCCCTCCCCTCAGCCCCCTAGCCAGGCAACCGTGGCAGGAGAGAAAGAACCAGGACAGCTGCTGTGAGCTGGCAGGTCTCAAGGTCACTGCCAAAATGTGGTGTAGAGGTGGTCACAGTCCCATCACTGCCACCTTGACAGCTGCACAGATCTTGGGAAGACAGCCTCAGCTCTATCCTCACAGGGCCAAAGTTTCAACAACACATTTAGGGGATTGGCAGGAGGGCCGCCCTGGCTGCCCAGCCAAAGATGGGTTTTCCACTTGCAGTTGGATTCAGAACAGATTCCCACAACCAGAAATCAGGAACAGAGTGAGGGCCGGAAGGCCTGTGTTTCATCACTCGGGATTCCTAGCCTTTCAGTTTGCCACAAAGGCACGCTTTCCTTGTTAGCATGGTTAAGTCCAACATGCACTGTTTTCCCACATTAAACTACGTCTCCCTCACCTACCCACCCTCAAAAATTTCAACAAATATATAAAGCAAGCTTCCTTGTAGCAAAACCAGTGGATTCTGACCTAAACACGTCCATCAGGCCAACATCGAGGATACTGAGCTCTCTGTGGCGAATGAAGCAAAGCCATGAAAAAGGTAGAAAAACAGGACTTAATACAGCAAGACTTAGAAATGGCCCTACGCTGCTTCTTTGAGGTCCGTGTGTGCGCATGTGTGTGCACATGTGTGTGTCCGTGTGTTCACATGCGATAAAATATACGTAACATAAAATCTTCCACTTTAACCATTTTAAAGTGTACAGTTTAATAGCATTAAGTACATTCACGATGTTTTTCTTTTTTCCAGATTTTTATTTATTTACATGACAGAGAGAGACACAATGAGAGAGGGAACACAAGCTAGGGGAGAGGGAGAGGGAGAAGCAGGCTTCCCACTGAGCAAGGAGTCCGAAGGGGGGTTCAATCCAGAGACCCCGGGATCATGACCTGAGCTGAAGGCAAACGCTTTAGCGACTGAGCCACCCAGGTGCCCCCATTCACAATGTTGTGAAACTATTCCCACTCTCCATTTCCAGCATCTTTTCATTATCCCAAACATAAACTCTACCCATTCAACCGTAACTCATCCGCCTTCTCTCAGTCCCTGCTACTTTTTATTTTGCTTTTTGTCGCTATAAATTCACCTATTCTAGCATCTAAGTGGTATCACATGATATCTGTCCTTCCGTGTCTGGCTTATTTCACTTTGCATAGTGTTTTCAAGCTTCATCCATGTTGTAGGATGTATTAGAATTTCATCCTATTGAAGGCTCAATAGTATTTCACTATGTGTATATACACCAAACCTGTTTATCTCTTCTGTTGATGTACATTTGGGTTGTTCCCACCTTCTGTCTATCGTGAGCAATACTACCGTGAACATGGGTAGAAGTATCTATTGGAGTCCCTGCTTTCAATTCTTTTGAATATATACCTAGGAGAAGAATTGCTGGATCATATGATAATTCTGTTTAAATATTTAAGGAAGACAGAAAATCAGTCACCCACCAGGGAGGGGGCCTTACTGCTGGATCCTAGGCCAGGAGCTGCTCGGAACGGGCCGGCATCAGTGGCTAGGACTTCTTGGAGCCACTGGTTCAGGAATGCTTGTTACACAGCCTTGGTGCTAACCACCAAACTTTCTGGAGCGGCTATACCATTCTACATTCCTGTCAGCAGTGCACACAAGGGTAGTCTACATTTCTTAAAGTTCCTTGCATATCAGTTACAAATTACACCTCTCCCCCTTGAATACCCTGAATATAACTTTCAAAAAGCATCAATGTTTTCCGTTGAGCTCGATTGCTCAATATTTAGTAAAGTGGTCCATCATATATAATGCATATAATTCTAAAATTAAAAACAATCTATTACCAGTGAGATCCATGTGTGTCTCAATAAAATAAAATAAAATCAGGTTCTGAGTGTTAGGTGTACTGAATATCCGTATCAGTGAGAAGTCCACTTTTTAAAGCCCCACTGACAAGCATTTTCACTGCATGGGGCACTCATGAAGCCATACAACACTGCCCTCGGCAAACTAAGCAAACATTGGAGGTCTGTGTGCAGTGTTCTGTAAAATGAATTCATAAATAAAGCCACAGTTCTTCTCAGCTAAATATGAGGGTTAGTTAAAGTGACCAGAGCTAAGATTAACTCAAAATATCCAACTGATACTACGCTATGAAGGTCTGTACTTGTTTGAACACAGAATACATTGGTAACCTATATTGGTTGTGACCATCTGCTCTAAATCCTATACTTAGTGATTTGGCGGTCTCTCAGCTTAGGGCTTAGGTGATGGTGAGCTTTGATGGAGAAAATAATCAGACATTATTAGCAGAGAAACTGGGAGGCAGGAGAGGCATTCCCATTCTCTTATTATTTAGGACAAAGTACATACAACTAGATTCTATTGAAAGAATGGCAGGTCAGAAACTAAGAAACCCTGTGTTATAATCCTACTTCTTCAGAACTTGTTTTTGTCTCTCTCTCTTTTTTTTTTTTTTTTAAGATTTTATTTATTTATTTGTCAGGGAGAGAAAGAGTGAGCACAGGCAGGCAGAGTGGTAGCAGAGGCAGAGGGAGAAGCAGGCTCCCTGCCGAGCAAGGAGCCTGATGTGGGACTTGATCCCAGGACGCTGGGATCATGACCTGAGCCGAAGGCAGCCGCTTAACCAACTGAGCCACCCAGGCATCCCTTGTTTTTGTCTCTTAAATCTATTTGTTTTTCTCACAAAGAATCATGGATTATTAAGTTGCATGAGATGTATTTAATTTTGTGATAACTCAAGTATTAGGTTCTTTCGAATATTACAAAACAAGATCTCTTTTCTCTTAAAATCACAATTATAGAACTAAAAAAGAACATCAGAGAAAATTGAGTCTAACTACATTATTTCATTGAAAAAACTAAGGCTTGAAGAGATAAAATTCCTTAATTCACATTACACAGCAAGTAAGAACTTAACTTGAGCTGAGGTATAACCAACCGTCTACACTGCTTTCTCTAACTCCTAATAACCTTTAAGACTGAAACATCTTCAAAGCCACACGCTAAAGTTTTTTGTTGTTGTTGTTTTCTTTTCTTTCTTCTCTTTTTGAAGAGAGAGAGAGAGAGAGTGCCTATGCACTTAAGCCAGGGAGAGGGTGGGATGGGGGGAGGTAGAGGAAGAAGCAGACTCCCTGCTGAGCAGGGAGCTGAAGCTGGGCTCCATCCCAGGACCCTGATCAGCACCTGAGCTGAAGGCAGATGCTTAACCTATTGAGCCACCCAGGTGGTCCCACATACTTAGGATACGGGAGTAGCAGCTCAGATTTCTAGAAGACCGGTATTTAAATGAACCTTACATTAGGTATGCTTTTAAAAGATTAATTTTGTGGGTGCCTGGGTGGCTCAGTGGGTTAAAGCCGCTGCCTTTGGCTCAGGTCATGATCTCGGGGTCCTGGGATCGAGTCCCACAT